>NW_004955501.1:2291130-2321069 GCF_000276665.1 Chinchilla lanigera
ATATAGGAACAGTGCCTTATAACATGTGACAGAAACCTGTCACCTGTATACTGTAAGTTTTATAATGCTTCTGTAGCAAAATGAGTTCCTGAAACTAAAGAAATTTATTGTTTCACAGTTTTAGAGACTAGCAGTATGAAGTCAAGGTGTTGGCAGGGTCATACTCCCTCTAAAGGTGCTAGATACAGTCCGTTCTAGCATTCTCTCCTTGCTTCTGGTTCCTTGGCTTGTGCCAGTATAAATACAGACTTGACAGCTTGTTCTTCCTGTGTGGTATGAAAAAGATAGACTCATCTCTTTTTTTAATGGATATATGTTTGTGATACATAATAATTACATTTATCTTGGACAACTGTACGTATGCATGTGGCGTCTTAGTCATTTTTGATTCCACTTCAACTCTCTACCCATCTCACTCCCCTCCAGCTTTCCCCATCTCATCTCCACAAAGACTACATCCTGTTTTTTTGTCATCTCATTTATTTTGCTCTAAAATTATTTATGTTTTGAGTTGCCTGTTTAAGAGAAACCATACAATATTTAATCATCTGTTTGTGATCAATTTCTCCTAGTGTTATGGTCTCAAGATTCATCTTTTTTTTTTTTTTTTTAAACAAATGACTCAACTTATTTTTTATGCCTAATACTGTCTTGTTATATGTACCACATTTATGCATTCATTTCTTGCAGGACATATAGGCTGCTTCCGTAAATTAGCTATTAATAATTGTGTTGAATAACAGAGGTATATGCATATATCATTATAATATTGATGTTTCTGAGTTTTTGGAATGATGCTGAAAAGGGGTATAGCTGGATCAAATGGAATTTCTATTTTTAGTTTTTTGAATCACCATACTAGTAGAAATAGTTGTTCTAGTTTACATTCCCAGCAATGATGTGTAAAACTTCCTTTTTCACTACAGCTTCACCAACATTTGTTGTGTTTTGAGGTTTTGCAGTAGTCATTCCTATTAGAGTCAAGTGGAATCTCGTGTGTTTTGATTTGCATTTCCCTAAAAGCCAAAGATGCTGAACATTGTTTTTATGTGCTTATTGGCCACTTGTACTTCTTTGTGAGGGGTGCTTTGAAAAGTATCTCTTCCTCTCAGTTCCCCATTTTTGATTGGGACTTTTATCTTAGGGAGTCCTATATTTTTAATATATTCCAAATATTAATTATCTGAGGAGTTGCTGGCAAAAAATTTTTCCTATTTTTTAGGTTGTTTCCTTTGCTGTGTAGAAGCTTTTAAATTTGGTATAATCCCACTGGTTGATTCTTAATATAATTTCTTGTGCAGTTGGGATTCTTTTCAGAAAATCCTAGCTAATGACTATGTCTTCAAGAATTTTACTTATCCAGATTTGTTCTTTTTATTACACCAGTCATACTGAATTAGGGGTAAACCATGGCTCCACTTTTATAAGTGATATCTGCCACTACCCTGTTTTCCACTAAAGTCACATTTTGAGGTCTTGGCAGTTAAAGGTTCAACATACAAAGTTTTGAAAACATCTTTGCACTCCTTGATATATACCATACTGTGGAAGGAAGTATTGGCACTAGACTTTATTAAGTTCTGTTGACTGAATATATGCTTCTTAGAAATTAGTTTTTTATGATAATGCACAAAAAGTAATTTTTGAAACTTTAAGTTGCAACAATTTGAATGATTTACCATAAAAGTACATATGGTCCCTGAGATGATCGTTTGATTTAAAATTTTTCAAATTTGCACATGTTAAACATTTAGTACAAATAGTGCTTTAAAATTTAAATTTTGATCTTTTCCCAGGCTAGTGAGTTTTTGGTACCCTACTCACACACTCTTGATGCTTGATTCTGGGCAGCAGCAGTATTGCCAGCATTTTCCCTCCATATTTTGTTTTGTTTTCCATCATATCATGTCTGCAAAACACATTTCTTTCATAAGGAGTTCAGTGCTCTGTTAGGCTTTGTGTTAGATGATTGCCCAATTTTAAACATATATTTATCCTGAGTATAATTTAAGGTAGGATAGGCCAAGGGATGATATCTGGTAGGTTAGGTATATATTAAATGCACTTTGGACCGACAGTGTTTTCAACTTACAGTGGGTTTATCAGGACATAGTCACATCATAAGTTGATGAACATCCCTATTCTAAAATTTCAGTAAAACCTGAAATAGCACATTACAAAAGAATGTCTGAAGGAATTTTCTAAACCACTTTTCTCCACAAGTTTCTCCTAAGTTCCTTAGGATGATTTTTTCTTTTGTGGTTAAGCTATCATTCTTGATTGACATACCTGTGAATATATCAGAAATTTCCTATTGCATCTATAATATGCAAATATTACTCTGAATCTCAGTAACCTCTATGAAGAAGTAGGTCACATTCCCCAAATTACAAGGCTTTACAAAAAACAAAAAGGGTCCAAGCCCCTAAATGGTGGAATGCAGGAAGAAAATAAAATATTTCAGCAAATATGTAAATTTCTGGGAACTTTACTGTTCAGAGTTAAAAGTTTGAATTTATTTTCTACTCAAAAAAAGCACTCATACAAAATTTGTCCTGGAATTTTCTGTAGTAATTTTCCAAAGCAAATTTTCTGTAGTAATTTTCCAAAGCAAATTATTTGTGTGGGTATGTGTATAAAACATTGATATTGGTACTCAATGTGGTAGTTATTCTAGTTTGTCCTGGAATTTTCTGTAGTAATATACAGCGACATACTTACTTTTGCTGTAATATGTATATGCAGCAATACAAAATTCCTTCTTTTCCCAAAAGAAACTTCGACGATATTGCCACATTTATACTGCTCTGCTTTGTCAGTCATTGTAGAGTGTGTGTCTAAAAGGCAGAGTGAGATATTCCAAAATGAGTGGATTAGAGGTGAAGAAGTAATGGAAATATTTTGGTAATTTCAAACAGCTTTGCAAACTGAGGATTGATAACAAATTTTGATATTCTCAAAAATGAGAATAACCAGAAGCTAAAAACAATTGGAAAACTGTTCATTCATCCAAATAAAATAACTAGTATTTCAGTTTGCATTTTTATTGTTTTTTTCGTTTCAGCTACAAGAAAATCAAGATGAAATTGAAAATATGATGAACTCTATTTTTAAGGGTATATTTGTTCATAGATACCGGTAAGTGATTTTTAAAAAATCATTTAGAATGCTTTTAATCTTAAATTATTCTTTGTTTGTAGCTCAGGCTAATTATAAAAGTCTCTACTAATTGTTATTTTTATTTTGTTCTATTTTCTGGAAAGCAGTTTTTGCAGTAAATGCTAAGTAAATGCTGTATAGAATAAATGATACAGCTAGCACTGCTGCCACACTCTTCCAAACTCAGAATATGTAATGTTGGCGGCAACCTATATAGTTGGAGTTGAACTGCTAGAATAGTACTGTGGTTTTTAGATTAATGTGTCATTAATAGAGAGTGCTGATTTTCACATTTGAAAAAATTAAATGCTCTACTTCTTGCCCTATGATACTGTCTTGTTAAAGGTAGGTAGAAAGAGGGCAAAAAAGGATAATCCTTGCAGATAAATGAAAACTATATCTCTACTCAAACCTCCAGGTATACACAAGTTAACAAGCAGAGGCTGTTAGCAGAGGTGTGTGTGTGTGTGTATGTGTGTGTGTGTGAGAGAGAGAGAGACAGAGAGAGAGAGAGAAAGAGAGAGAGAGAGAGAGAGATTCCAAAGCAAATGAGTTCAGTTTTCTTTCTGTGGACTCTGAAAACTTTAAAAATACTAATTATACAAGCATATTTCATAAAGCACAGAATCATAAACATACACTTCTGATAATTGTATATAATATCCATATCAGTTGTTTAAACAGGCAAATTATTTGTGTGGGTATGTGTATAAAACATTGATATTTTAACAGACTTAAAAATATTGACTCAAAGTATAAGAAGATCTTTTGAGGGCTGGGGATATAGCTCAGTGTTATAAGTGCCTGCCTGGCAAGCACAGGGTCCTCAGTTCAATTCATGGCACCACACACACACAAAAAAAAATCATTTGAAATAGAGCCAAGCCTGTTACTCTAATTATAAATTGTGTGGTTGGAGTTGTACATCTTCCTTGCATCAACTACACATATAATCCTTCATTGATGTATTTATTTGAAAAAAAGACAAGAACTTAGATATACTTCACATGTAGTCTTTTTTTCTTTTTTACACCTTCATGAACATATAAGTGATGTAAAACAAAGTACACATTTAAGTGCATATATTGATGAGTTTAAAAATATATCTGATGAGATCAGGGTGTTCATGATGGTATGGCTGTAGACTTGAAAACTACCTGTGAAAGCACAAAAAAGATAATGAATGTCTATCCTCCTTAAAAGGTTTTCCATAGCACTCTGTAATTACTTCCTACTTTCTTGTCTGTCACTGTCCTCTTCTAACATCCTCAAGCCATCATGGACCAGCTATATGATTTATGTATATTTTGTGTTAACAAAAATAGAGTTATATAGTGTATACTCTCTATTTTGTTATTGTTTTGGTCTTGCTGCTTTTGTTAACCAAAATTGGTGTCTTTCACCTTTAAGTATGTGGTTGGTTATAAGTTTTTCATAGATTCCATGTGTTTATATTGAATAAGTTTTCTCTTTTTTAAGGTTATATTTGGTATGTATGTTGGACTTTTGTACATAACTTTTCTGCTTCTGTTGATCATGTTGTAATTTTCTAACACTGTGAATGTGATGAAATAAGTTGGTTGATTTTTCAAATGTTATTCACATGTCAAACCATACATAGTCATGACATATTTTTAAATATATATTATTAGATGTGATTTGCTTAAGTTGTCTTGTAAATTTTTTCATTTATCTTCAAGACAGATATATATCTCTTAACTTTATGATAATGAATCTGTGATTACTTAGGTACCTGGATAATCCTGGCCTTGTATCTTGTAGTATATTCTCTAATTTTCTGGAACAGTTAGTAAACTGGTGTTATTTCTTCAGGTGCCATCACTGGAGCTTGGAGTTTTCTTTGGAGGAATGTTTTCTAACTACAAATTAAATTACTTGGGTAGAGGGCTGTTCTTGTTATCTTTCTCTAAATAACCTTTGATAGTTATGTGTTAGAAGAAGTTAGTATAGTTGCGTAACTTACTGAATTATATTCAGCTATCAGCATATAGTTGTTCATAGTATTGGTTCTCTCCAACCTTCTGCTTCTCCTCTCCCTTGCCTTCCCAACTTTTCTTTCCACTCTTTATTCCCTTTTCCCTCCTACAGTGTCTCTGGTCAGTCTGGCTAGAGCTAATAAATTTGATTTTTTTTTTTTTTTTTTTTTTCCTTAAGGAATGTCTTAGTTACTTTTTTCTCATTGTTTACAAAAAATACCCAACACCAGAAGTTAAAGGAAGAAAGGTTTCTTTAGCCCACAGTTTGTACAGGTTTCAGTCCATAACCTGCTGGCTTAAAGCAGAGTGGCTCATGGCAGAGTGGCAGTCGTACATGGTAGCAGAAAACACCAACAGCAACAAGTATATCTCTTTTTTTTTTTTTGGTACCAGGGATTGAACTCAGAACCTCACGCTTGCCAGGCAGGCACTGTGCAACTGAGCTATATCCCTGGCCAGTATATCTCTTTAAATAACATATATTTAGGTCTTATGTTTTCATCCTATTGAAAATTATTTTCTTCATGGTTGGGCTTAGGATACAAGATGAATCATAATTTATTAGAAACTATTTCATAAACATGACATACTTTCCAAAGGTATGTAATTTTTCCCAACATAGCTGTTGTTTTGTTTTTCCTTTTTTTATTATTGCATATATTTTATCCATATTTGTTCCTTATCCAATAGTACAGTATTACCATTATCAAGATATGCAATCTTATCTCTTTAAACTAAATTAAATAAAGAAAAATACGTATGACCTTCAGCAGTTTGCCTGTTACGTTTCCATGTGTATATCCAACTAAGGCTTTGTTAAGTTTCTTGTAGATTGTTTTTCACCAAATTTCAACAGTTACAGGCCTTAGTTTTCAATTTTTTTTCCTCATTTCTAGCTCATCTTTGTTTGGATATTATTTACACATATCCTGGCATACTTAATATCAGTTAATCTCTTTTGAATTTATATCCAGTAAGGTAACTCTTTTTTAATTTTTTATGTAACCTCTATAGTATTTTCCATAATGGCTATACTCATTTACATTCCTATCAACAGTGTGCAAGAGTTCTCTTTCTACACATCATTGCCAGGACTTACTATTCTTTAGGTTTTATTTATGGTAATAGCTCTTTTTATCCAGGTGAGGCAATACCTTGTGTTTTTGATTTACATTTTCCTGATGATTAGCAATGCTGAGCTTTTTTTTCATCTGTCAGTTGGTCATTTCATTGTCTTTTGAGAAATGTCTTAGAGATTTGCCTGTTTTAATTATGTTGGATTTTTTTTTTTTTTTTGCTGTTGAATTTTGAAGAATTCCTTATATATTTTGGATATTAAGCTCCTTGAGTGATAAATAGCTTGGAAATATTTCCCCCCATTTTTTATATCTTCTCTTCATTCTGTTGTTTGTTCTTTTTCTATTCAAAATCTTTTTAGTCTGATGTAATCACATTTGTGTATTTTTGCTTATGTTTAATTTAGAGTTATTTTTCTAACAGGTAAGCAGTAAGGGTCTTGTTTTCATTTTCTGCATGTGGATATTCTGTTTTCCCAGCACAATTTATTAAAAAAACTGTACTTTCTCCAATGCTTATTCTTAACACTAGTTAAAAAAAAGCCATTTAACTATAGATGTATGTGTTTGTGTGTAGGCCTCTTTTCTGTACCATTGATCTGATGGTCTTTTCATGCCAACCTCATGCTGTTTTGATTACTAACCTTTATAGTATATTTGATGTTAGGTAGTAGAGTAAAACCTGTTTTGTTGCTTTTGCCCAAGATGGCTTTGGATGTTCAAGGTATTTTAGGATTGGTTGATATTTTGATAGGGATTACACTGAATGTATAGACTGCTTTGGCACTGTGGACATTTACAGACAGTTGAATAATATTGATCCTTACAAGCCATAAAAATGGCATGCCTTTCTGTTTGTTTCTGTCTTCAGTTTTTTCCCACTATTTTGTAGTTTGCATTGCAGACATTACCTCTTCAGTTAAAATTTTTCCTAGATATTATGTTGTCTTTGCGGCTGTTGTAAGTAGAATTGCAGTTTTTGTTTTCATTTCATGAAATTTGCTGTTAGCATATAGCATTGTTACTGATTTTCATGTGTTGAATTTTTGGGTGGGGGGTTATATTTTTATTTGTTATTATTATTATTATTATTATTATTATTGGTTTTTGGTTTTTTGAGACAGGGTAGCTTTGAACTCTGTAACCCTGCCTGGCCTTGAACCCATGGAGATCCACCTGCCTCAGCCTCCCAAGGGCTAGGACTGTAGGCATGCACCACCATACCCAGCTATGTGTTTTTCTTTTTATCTTTTTCTTTATTTTAAGGAGAATAAAAAAATAAGAAAAAAACATTAAAAATGATACAGAATTTCAAAACAAATTGTATGAAATCAGCAATGGTTGTTATATTGCATATTGTTATCTTGAAAGTGGATGTTCATATTACCAAGTATGTAAAATTGGTCCAAAAAAATTAAGCATTAACTCCTCTTACAATAAACCAGTAGAAATTAGTAGTATAGTTATCTTAGTAATCGTGTGTGTGTGTGTGTGTGTGTGTGTGTTTATATATATATAATGTTTTCCCTTCTTTCTTTTCTCCTTTCCCTAGCAGTTTCCTTCCCTTTCACAATATCTGTTGTACCTTTCAGATTTTATTTACTCTTTCAGTTTCTTACAGTAGGGAGACTGTCTTGGTTGTGTTTCTCTCATTGCTGAGACAAAATACCCAGTACCCAAAACTGAGGAAGAAAAGGTTTATTTAGCTTACAATATGAAACCTCCTTGATCTTAAATGATCTTAAGTGATCTTAAATGCTGTTCTGAAAAGGTTTATTTAGCTTACAATAAAAGGTTTATTTAGCTTACAAGAAAAGGTTTATTTAGCTTACAATATGAAACCTCCTTGGTGGAGGTTTCATATTGTATGCAGCCTACCCGCCCTGAGGAGGGTGGTCCTTTACACCCACACCATCTGAGAGCCCTCCTCTTGCACAGGCTTTGGATAAATACAAAATAAGGACCCTAGCTCCCTGCTGAGTCAGTTAGTTAACCTTCTAAACTTCTCAGGTTGACACAATGAACAACATCCTAGAGCGGTATGTGTCCTTTTCCCCCAACAGGATGTAGAACTGCTGAATCACTTAATTAATCCTGTAGACTCCTCAAGTCGACACAGTATATCAACCATCACAGAGACAATATGATACTTAAACATGTGGGTCTGATTTATTTCACTTATGAGGATAGTTTCTAGTTGCATACATTTACCTATGAAAGCCGTAAGTTTATCTTTCTTTATAGCTGAGTAACACTCCATTGTATAAAAATACCTTATCTTTTTTTAACCATTCCTTGGTTGATGGGGATTTGGGTTATTTGCAAGATTTAACTATGACAAATTGTGCTCCTGTAAACATAGGTGCACATATATCACTGTGGTATGATGTTTCCAGTTCTTCTGGGGAAATACCCAGAAGGAGAAAGCTGGGTCAAATGGGACCTCCAATCCTAGTTTTTTGAGGAATCTCCACACTGTTTTCCACAGTGGTTGTACCAGTCTACACTCCCACCAATATGGAAGAGCATTCCTTTTTCCCTACAGCCCCTCCAGCATTTGTTATTGGTTGTTTTCTTGATGATCGCCATTTTTTCTGGGGTGAGATGGAATCTTAGTGTTGTTCTAATTTGCATTTCTCAAATGAACAATGATATTGGACATTTTTTCATATATTTATTTGTATTTCTTCATCTGAGAATTATGTATTCATCTCGGGTGACCATTTTTGGTTTGGTTCTTTGAATTTTGGGGGTGTGATTTTTTTTTTTTTTTAATTCTTTGTATGTTCTAGGTAGAAGTCCTTTGTCTGAGGGACAGTTGGCTAAAATTTTTCACAATGCATGGGTTTTCTTTTTACTCTGTTGGTGATTTCTTTTGACGTGCAGAATCTTTTCAATAAGATGAGATCCCAATTGTTGATTCTTTTAAGTTCCCAAGCAGTTTGGTTTTTGTTCATGAAATCTGCTTACCCTTATGTCTTCATTAATATTTTTTTACTACAATGTTGTTAGTTGTAATCATTTGCTGGTAGAATTTTGACATTTTCTCTCTATAAGATCATGTCATCTTCAAACTATGGTAATGCAACAACTTTTTTTCCAATTTGGATGCTCTGTATTTCTTTCTCTTGCCTGATCACCCAGGCTAGGACTTGTACTACTGTACTGCATTGAATAAAAGTGGTGAAAGTAGCTGGGCATAGTGACTTACACATGTAAACCAGTATACATATTTAACTTATTCCTTTATTCACAAGTACTTAGGAAGATCAAGTAAAACCTGTACAACATAGTGAGACCCTTTCTCAAAATAAAAATCAGAAAAATATAAGGTAGGCCTCAAAGATTCGTTAAGTGGACCAGAACAGCATTTAAGATCACTTTTCTTACAAGTATTCTACCCTTCTCTTTTGTGGGGTGTAATTGTGTTTAATCTTTTCAAGACTGGTTTCAAAGATTTGTTAAATGGACCAGAACAGCATTTAAGATCAATTTTCTTCCAATACTCAGAAAATATTATTTGTATTCCACTCAAATGTATTATCTTTGGTAGACCACTTACATATCATGTGTAAAGTCAGAATTCATTGCTCAGAACCCCATTCCACCCCCAACTAAGAAAAAGTAGACATTGCTGGGTAAGTTGTTTTTATCATGTTCTCACTTAACTCTTCATATATGCTTCCCTTTAATTCTTTGATTATATCTTTGTCTTTAGTTGCTACAGGCATGGCATAGTTCTACAGTGCTTGCCTAGTATGCACAAGGCTCTGGATTCAATCCCCAGTACTACAAAACAAAACAAAAAGAACCAGAGGAAAGTTTTAAAATTTATTCCCAGAAAACCAAAATTACTACTTTTGTCCTTCAGTGCTGGGCTTTGGACCCAGGTCCTCACATATGCCAGACAAGTGCTCTATCACTTAGATACATCTGTAACCTGTTGTTCTACCCCTCAAATGACTGGAGAGAATTTTCCAACCACTTTTGTCTACCATGGCCTTACCTTTTTTTCCAAAAGAATTTGCCTTTGATGGAAAGATGTGTTAACATTTTGGGTATTTAGGTTTTGGTCTTGTTTTTAATGAAATTAGTCCATTGTCTAATTTCCCTCATTGCTACCTAAAAAGAAGTCTGCTGTCATTCTTTTCTTGCATCCTTTCTAGTTAATTTATCTTTTTGTTTTTACTACCATTTAGGTTTCTCCCTTTGATATGATGTTCATCAGAGTCATTTTCTTCATGTTTCTTTTATCTGTTGTGTCCCTTCTTAATATGCTGTGCTTCCCTGTAGTTTCTTGAGCATATGCACTTTGTCATAACAATTATTTTTATTTTCTTTTATTAGTTGTACAATATGTATATTCTTTCTCTCTGTGTGAATAGATTTTTCTCCTCATATATAGATCATTTGCCTGTTCTTCATGTGTGATAGTTTTTTATTGATGCTAGATCTTACAAGTATTCTACTTTTCTGTTTTGTGGGGTGCAATTATGTTTAATCTTTCCAAGACTTGTTTTAAAGATTTGTTAAGTGGACCAGAATGGCATTTAGGATCAATTTTCTTCTAATGCTCAGAAAATATTATTTGTATTCCACTCAAAACTGTTTGTTTAATGAGGCATTTCCACCTTTATTGGAAAGAAAACTAATTCCAGCCCTTTGCTCCATAGATTATTCTCTCTGGTTCTTCCATTCTTTCTCTATCGTAAGTGAATTTCTTCACATATGCATACTGTTTAGCATTTGTCTAAGGATTCAGTAGAGCTCTTGTTCAGATCTCCAGAGC
Source organism: Chinchilla lanigera (assembly GCF_000276665.1). Taxonomy (NCBI): domain Eukaryota; kingdom Metazoa; phylum Chordata; class Mammalia; order Rodentia; family Chinchillidae; genus Chinchilla; species Chinchilla lanigera. The sequence goes on from NW_004955501.1 coordinate 2,302,152, forward strand.
TTACTCTTTTTGTGCAGCCTTCCCATTTAATATTGTACCTTGTATGCTCCAGTTGCCTTGACATTTCTAAATTCCCAGCTCCTCCTCCTCAGTTCTAGGCTATATCCTGGCTCTGCCTATATTCCTGCAAGGATGGTTCAGCATGCACAAATGATTGATTGTAACATATCACATGAACAGAAGCAAGGACAAAAATCATATGATCATCTCAATAGGTACAAAAAAGGCCTTTAACAAAATCCAACATCTGCTCATGATAAAAACACTGAAGAAAATAGGCTTAGAAAGACCTTACCTCAATTTGATAAAACCATTTATGACAAACCTACTGCAAAAATCAGACCAAATGGGGAAAACTGAAAGCTTTCCCTCTAAAATCAGGAACAACATAAGGATGTCCAGTACCATTACTCCTGTTCAACATAGTACTTGAAACATTAGCAGGAGCAGTTAGGCTCGAAAAAGAATTAAAAGGAAAATTAGAAGATACCTGTCTTTGAAAGTTAATATATCTTGTGGGGTTGGGTATTGGAGATTGAATCCTGGGCCTTGACTCCACCACTGAGCTACATCACCATCCTAATCCTATTACAGTGTTAATGCATTTTAAAAATCTCTGGTCTTATGCCAAAAATTTTGTGAATAATGAAATTTTTGTTTTGTTTTTGAGAGAGGGTTAAACTATGTAGTTCAGGTGCCCTTGAACTCACCAAGTAGCCTAGGCTGGCCTCAAATTTGTGGTGATCCTCCTGCCTCGCCTCCTGAGTGCTGGGATTATAAGTTTGCACCACCCCACCTATTTCAGTAGTCAAATATTATGGAATAATAGTATGAGATGACCATGTCATTTTTTGTGTGAGACTCAGTGATGTAATATTTTCTGTTTTTGTCACTGATTTTTCTAATCAGTAATGCAACAAAAATGAGATCAAAAAGTTTCAATTTTATAAACCTATTTTTTGTTATTTTGTCATTGTTTGTTTTTTGCAGTATTTAGGATCAAACTCAGCACTTTGTGCTTCCTAGGCAAGCACTCTACCACTGAGCTACATCCCCATCCTAATCCTATTACAGTGTTAATGCATTTTAAAAATCTCTGGTTAGCCTAAAATAAGAATGAACTGGATTTCATTAGCAAACAGGACAATTTTCAGCTCTTCTGGTGAACACTTTGCTGATTAGCACCTCTCATAAGCCTTTATTGACCACCCTTTGCTACCCTTCATCACTTTATATGCTTCTGTGTTCCTTGTAATGCCCTTTAGTAATGTTCAACACTCTATTAAATTAATATTGATTTCAATCATCTTGCTGTAAGTCACTGTTTCTAGTCTCAAGTTTTTTTCACAGACTAATGAAGATTACAGTATGGTTTTTCAGTAAGTCAGCTGTTCTCCTTAGGCTATTTGATTTTTTAAAATTCTCTGTAGTTGGTCTTTTCAAAATATATTAATTGTTTTTCACTGAGGCCTTACAGAACTGATTGAGACATAAATTCATTGTATGCTAGGGTTTATATCTTAACCTTTAATAGCCTTTATCATTATTTCTTATTCTAAAGCTCTGTTGAGATTCCTTGTACAGGACTAGTAATTGTAAATAGGAATATTAGCCAAGAATTTTTCCTGAAACTTGTATTGTAGTTATATTTATCTAGTTTACATCGTTACTGGAAAAGCATTTACAGGGATATTACAAGAAACATTTAATTAAAGTCCACCAAAGTTAAAATTCATTTTGTTGTAAGCAGAAAATTTCCATCTGCCTAAAAAGTAATCTACAGCCAAGATATTAAAGGGTCATGTTCCTCTCCCCAGTATTGTGACAGTCAATAAATTGGGGAAGTTTTTCATAGAAATAAATATGATCATTGCTATAAAATTGTTATAACAAAGAATTAATATAATTGCTTCAGAATTATTCTTTTCCAGTTGTTTTTCTTCTTAAATTCCCAAGCATGTCTCTGCTTTGTATTTGGCTGTTCATTTCAACACCCCCATACTAAAATGATATAAGATGGGTCTATTTTATGATTGTTTTTATACCTTTTTTCTAGTCTTATTTTGCCTCTACTTTAATCTTTGCTTTGGAAGACACCAGATGCTTCAGCTAAACATTATTTTTCTAAATGAGATGGGCACATTGAAAATAGAGATTAGGCATTTAAAAATAAATTTAATGTGAAAATCAAGAGTTTTAAGGACTTTCATGTATGTGAAAAAGATGTATTATAATTGTTGGAGAATATTTAGAAACATATTACACTTCTATTTCACACCCCCTCTACTTAATGTTATTTCCTACAGAGCAAGAAATCAATGAATTGTCATAGGAACATAGGACAAGAATCATGAAAGAGCTGAGAAGTTACTGGAAACTGAAAGAATAGTCAGTGTAGGTAATGAGAGTAGAATTGCAGGTACGTAGCTATATAGGTTTGCCACAATCATGTAGGTTCTGACATGCTTGGAAGTAAGGGAGAACTAGTCCATGGACCAGACAAGATAACAAATGGTTTTTGTTTTTGTTTTTGTTTTGTTTTGTTTTGTTTCCGGTACTGGGAATTGAACTCACGACCTCACGCTTTCCAGGCAGGCGCTGTGCCACTGAGCTAAATCCCCAGCCCCACAAATGGTTATGATTACATTGAAAAGGGTTCTTAATAAAAACAAGTACCAGTTATTTTTACCGTATAACAAATTAGTCCAAAACTTGGAAAACAAGTATCAAACATTTGTTATGTCAATGTCTTTGGTAAGGAATTCATGAGTGATTCAGCTAGGTGGTGCTGGCTTACATCTCTTACGACATTACTGTCAATATTGTACATAGTATAACTATAAGCAACAATATTGTTCGGTACATTTTGAAAGCTGGAAGAAAAGATGTGAAATTTTTCACCATAAAGAAAGATAAATGTTTAAGGAGGTAGATATATTTAACCTTATATAAATATTATACAATGCGTAAATGTTTGATATCTCATGTTTTCCCATTAAAATGTACCATTTTGGAGTATGAGTTTAAAAAAATAAATTTAATTCTTAAAAGATCACAACTAAGACATTTCTTGAGACTGCAGTCATCTAAGGGCTTGACTAGGGTTGAAGGATCTGATTCCACAATGTTTTACTAATGTGAGCACAGTTACTCATACCTTGGAGCCTTCATAGGGTACCCTGAGTGACATCAAAACATGGCAGATGGTTTTTTCCCCGAAAGAGTGATCGACGAGCTGACAAAGTGAAAGCACAATGTCTTATTGACCTGTCCACAAGTCATTTCATTATTGGAATCAGAGATCACTATGTTGAGCAAAATAAGCCAGACTCAGAAAAATGCAATCTAAAAAGATAAATGTGGAAATAGAAGGGAGACTGTTGTTAGACAAGAGGAATGAGGAGGGAAAGGGGAATAGAAGAGAGAGGAATGGGGGTTGAATATGATCAAAATATATGCATTGAAGCCAGTATTTTTTAAAATTAATGGGCAGTAATAATAAAGGAAAAATAATTACCATAAAAATAAATCTACTAAGGGCCAGTGGGAAAAAAGTTATTTTATCATTTTGGCCACTTTATATTCATCAAAGAAAAGCTACTTAGTACACTCACGAAAAAGGAATATTGTTTCCACTAAAGGGAGTATTAATGAAGAATTTGTAGATATACTTTAAAACCACCATAAAGAGTTTTAATTTTAATCTCTAGTTTGTGTTTATATGATGTGGTCATATGTAGAAAATGATTAATGTGGAGAAGGTTATTTTTTAAATGAAAGTAAAAAAGATCAGACTGGCTTCTGATATGACTAGAACTGGGATTCCTAGAAGACTGGTTCTATCAAAATATGTCAGTGCATATAGATAAACTATGTTCTAAGGAATAAGTTGTTTAGGAGTTTAGTAGGAGAGACAGAAATGTCGTTATAGGCTGGGGATATACTGTAGCTCATAGTTCTTAGGTTCAATCCCTACCACTGCCAAGGGTGTGGACACTTGGAAATTAGATGTCGACATAGAGGTAGCTGTGAAAAAAGATTTTAGGATTTCCCTGTTGAAATGAGGCTAAGCCTTTATATTGTCTGGCCTGTGAGAATAATCAACCACAATCTTAGTATCATTGATAATTTTTTGCATTACCCTGTATGACAGAAGAATGTGCTGTTGTAATACTTAGTGGTCATTGTGATTTTAATTATTATACTGTATTTACCAATTTCATTCTCATTTCACTTCCATGAAGTTGTGCAGTAAAGAAACAGCCTGATTTTTTTGGTATTGTTAGGCTCTGTTGAGCTGCTTTGCTTTGTGTTGCTTTGTTTTGCAGTACTTGGGTTTGAATCCAGGACCATTTAAATGCTAGACAGGTGCTCTGGTCCTGAGCTGCATCCATAGTCCTTTTTATTTTGAGACAGGGTCTCATAGTTGCCCAGGCTGGCCTCCAACTTGTAATCTTCTGCTTCAGACTGAATAGCTGGTATTGCCAGTGTGCACTATCTTGTCCAACTAGGAATTGACTTTGACAAGGGTAGTACAGCAAAATAGTCTAGTGGACTTTACTACTTGGTAGTAGTGACAGAGCTAAAATGAGTGCTTTTGGTATTTCGTTTTAGGAGAAGGATTTTCTTCTATTACCATTTGTTTATATTTATACAGTCCCATATACAATAAAATATATAAGCCTGCAGCATGTAGAAATGGAAATCTGTATCAAACAGGATTAAAACAAGCATCTAACAAGGATGCGAAGCACTGATTAAGAAATTTTTAAGTATATGATAAAGTTGAAGATGTAGATTTCCTCTCATCCGGTAATTTCACTTCTAGGTATAAAAAAACACAGTCTAACAGATATGTGTACTGACTACATTCTACACTGAGTACACAGTAATCTCAAAGGAGACTACTCCGCACATTAATCAAATGTCCATCACAAATAATTTTCGAACAAATAGCTTAAAAGAAGGAAAGCCTTGTTTTGTTTCACAAGTTCAGAGTTTTCTTTCCGTGTTCCTTTGACATTGTTGCCTTTGACGTGTGGTAGGGCAGTACATCATGAGGGGGGAGTATGTAGTAAAGGAATTGTTGACCTCATGACAGTTGGGATAGGGAAAAGGAGGAAAAGGCTGGGATACCAGTATACCCTTTCAGACATTCCTCAGTGACCTAATGTCCTTCCAGTAGCTAATACCTCCTAAACTGCCACAGGCTATTGACTATGCCTCTAGCATATAGCCCTTAGGGGCAGCACTTAAGATCTTAACCACAACAAACAAGTAGAGCACTTTCATGTTTTTTTTTCCTTTGTATGTTAATGTAATTGTTGCTACTCACTGTTTCATAATGTGCTAATGGGTAGTAATACACTGCTTGAAAAACACTGCTCTAGACAAACTCATGCATACACACAAGGAAACATGTCCAGTGTTGTTATTGACATCATTAATAATAAAAGCAGAAATTTAGAAACAACCTAAATGCTCAGAGTGAGATAGTGTATAAATAATTTGTAATATATTCATACAAATGAACACTGAATATGTTTAAAATAGTATATTAAAGCCATACCACTCAGTATAATTAAATTGCAAAATGGTTTGTGAAAAAAATAAATTGGAGAAGTATACCTTCAGGATCTTTATGTAAACTTGCAAATTGTATAAAGCAATACTTACAAATTTAAAACAACTAACATAGGAATTCTCCTAAATCAAAGATAGTTGTTTGCTCTTAGGGATGGAGATGAAATGACAAGAAGTATATAGGAAATTTTCTCCTTAACATTTTACTCTTTAGCTGAGCAGTGGACACACAGTTATTCATTCTTTTGTTTCTATAGTATTATGTCTAAAAATTTATATATTAAGAAAATATCCTAGAGCCCTTAATGTTTATATTAAAAAGATCTAGGAACATCATCTCATAGTTATTATAAATCTATGTACTATAATATCTATGTCTAGATTGGTAAAACTCAGAGTTTGTAGAAGCTAACATTTATGGTAAACTTAGTAGGTGCCACTTGCAATTCTAAGTATTTTACTTGTATTAAGTAATTTCATTCCTACAGTATCTCTGTAAGCTAGGTCCTGTTATTACCACTATTTTACAGGTAAGGAAACATAAGAAAGAAAAAAGTATGCCTACGGTCATGCATATGGTCATGTCTAGTAAACAGCAGAACCAATATTTGAATTCATGATGCCTTGCTGCAGATCCTGGACTGTTAACCCTATACTGCACAACCCCTTTATGAGAAATAAATACAATCAGAAAGTAGAAAAACTAAATATTGTAGTCAGCAGTGTGGCTTTTATGTTAAAGCAATTATAGGAGAATAGAAGAAATTGAGTTATAAGAGCAGGGTCTGAAATACCAGAATTCCAACACTCGTTTTGTCACCAAAGAGAAACAAAAGTGCCTTAGTAATAAAATTTCAGCTAAACTGACAAGATTATTGCCTAGTAAAATGGAGAGTTAAAAATTACTTAAAATTTAACATGTGTTTTAAAAAATTAGGGCTAATAACTTCATGAAAGATGAAGTAAAAGTATCAGCATTATATTTGATCATGATTCAGAGATCTTAAGAGTAGGACTGCATGAGATGCTTATAGTGAGGCGAAGAGCTGTCTGGGCAGGGAGCCAAAATCCTGACATTTGAGGTTATTCTGTCACCACTTCAGAGAACAGTTAGCAAGATTATTCCAATTTTAGTAAAAGTAGATTATTTTTCCTATTCCTCAGCCTAAAAAAAAAAAGATAAAAGACTCATGACCATAATGAAGTAATAAACTTTATTCTATACAAGTAAAAAGTAAACTATATATCCATAAAGTGCCAACAAATGACTTCAGTATTTTAGATTTTGTAAACTATTTTACATTCTCAAATAATACTGGTGTCTGCATGATTTTTTCTTCATAGGGGTACATCTGATTTGTATCCTGGAGAGAAAAATTATTTTCTTTTGATTCATTGACTAAGCTCACTTATAAACAGTTCTTCAGAGAAATAATCTTGAGCTCTATATTATTCTGTACTTGGATATGGATACTCTGGTTTTCTCAGATTTGACATATTTGTCGGCTCCATAATGGCCCAGGCTCTCGGAAAATTCCAAATGTCACTGCATGCCCCATTGAAAATAATAGAGCAGTTGAGTAAAAATAATTTTTGTCATTGTGATGTTGATAGTGTTTATTTTATGAAAACAAAGCAAGATATTCAAATTGTAGGACTTTAAGAGTGTGCATATGTATATATATATAGAGAGAGAGAGAGACACACACACGCACACACACACATTAGAAGTATCATTTATCCCAGGCCTTGGAAGGCAAAGGCAGGATGATTGTGAGTTCAAGGTACACAGCGAGATCCTACCTTAAAAATGGAACAAGAAATAATATTTATTCTTGCTGTTATTTATATTTGTTGTTATTTATTCTTACTTTCAAGCTTTGGATATTAATCAGAGGTTTTTGTTCTCCCCACCGCCCAACAAGTGATGCTATTGCTGAGATTAGAGCCATTTGTATTGAAGAGATTGGAGTGTGGATGAAAATGTATAGTGATGCCTTCCTAAATGACAGTTACCTAAAGTATGTTGGCTGGACTCTTCATGACAGGGTAAGTTACTGTCTTTTAAACTGTGAAGGAAGATATGATTGTCTTAATACCAGCATGGTAGGAATCAAAGTTACAATAGTTGACTTTTTAAGAGTTGTGATAATTTGAAATTTAAAGATGATGCAACATAATAGCTGTAAAGCTTTCTTAAAGCTCAATTGTTTTCTTGATGGTTGTGATGAAATTGACACATTGGTCCAGGTGTGAAGCCCCCTTTGTTACTTAGATGCAGTGCTGTCTTGACTCAAGATTGATGCAGCTGAACTTACAAGTCAATATATGTAGTATCCCAAGAATATATAATTTTAGTCATTTTCTAGTTTTGAATCAAAAGAGATTTGTTTCTCTTAATATATGAGAAATAAACTTTCTCGTTTAGCTTTTCTAGGATTGTATCAGTTTTATCAATTGAATGGATTTGTTCAAGCCTAGAATATTTGATCTAAAAATCTATTTCTACCTCTGACCTTCAGAAAAGGATCTGACTTTGTTTTTTTAATAGTAGGAAGAATTTATTCAGAGAAAAAAAGTTCTGTCTGAGAGGGACAGAAGGTGTCCCAGAAACTGGGTTGCCCACCAACCCTGCTTCTCAAGGGTGTTTTATTGAGCAAAGCCATGAGGTAAGGCAGGCTTAAGGTGGGACAGAAGTGTAACCAATGAATAAGATTACAAGTATAGTCACTTAGGTAACATTGACCCAAGGGAAAATCATAGGATGGGTGTGAGGTGGGACAAAACTATGATCAGCCAATAAGATTACAACAAGTATAGTTGCTTGGGTAATATTGATTAAATGGGAATCAAACTGGGAAGCAAGTCAAGTAGCAAGGGCAGATGGGACAGACAAGGACTTTCCTGGAAGAGGTGGTTTAAGGAGGTTTGGTCCTCCATCCCAAGGTGATTGATGCCTACTTAGAATATCAGTCACTGCTGTTCATCCCTAGGGGAAGTATATTGATGAGTAATTCTTTTCCTTGAAGCCTGGCCTTCAGTGAATATGCCTCCAGCCATAGTTGTCTTCTGCATTGATCTCTGCAGTGCTCAGCCTTGTCTGATTGCCTACAGTATTTCTACCTAACTTAGCTATCTATAATAATTCCCCTCGGAAGAAGTATCCCTAACTGCCATGAGGGGGCAAGGTCAAAGATAGATCTGGCTAATTCCAGCTGAAGAGGGTCATAGTTGTGATCAGCACTCAGATATACTCCACAGAGGGACTGTTTAAAGACCTTCAGTAGATGCTAAGTGTTCTTGTCTTGGGTAGACGTACAGCTTTAAGTCTGAAGGAGACAAGGCCACAGAAACAGTTGTATTCACGGGCAAAATAATACAGTCAAGAGGATAATTATGAATATAGCCAACAAGGTTTTCCACCAGGAGGAGCCAATAATAGCTTTCCCTAAAGAGGATAAGGAGAAGGTCCAGGGAATTCAGAATCTGACATGTCATTGACCTGCTGTCTAATATCTTGAACAGCTCTTGAGACATTAGCAGAAGGATCAGGAACATACACACAGCATTCAGTTTTTATAATTGCACATATACGCCCTTGTGCTGCTGTTAGAATGTCTAATGTCATCTGATTTGGACGATGGCTTGCCTCATTAATTTTACTTCTTCATTCAGGATAGAGAGAGACCCACTGAGTATAGTTAGTTAAGGTTTGGATGTATTGCATGACATCCTCTAACCCTAGGGAAGGGACAAAGATAGAAGCCAAATGATCATACCAATTGAAACACACTTCTAGACCATTGATGTTATAGGCAGCGTAACTTGGCAAGTTCGTCAGTACTTTTGACATGTCTGCCTTGTAGCCATGCAAATCCCAGCATGCATCTTCCTGTCCATCCAGCAGGTAGCCAGGGTCACAAATTGGTTCCACAGGACCAGTGAGTGCCAATGGGGGCTTCCCATCTAATTCCCAGGCAATTAAGCTAGTTTGTTTCAAACCAGTCTTCAGCCTATAAAGTTATTATTGTTAGGTCAGTGAAAATAGAAGTGATTCTTTTGTAAGAATCTGCTTTTAAAAGGAATTATAGATCATTGACTCCAGAATAATTAACCTTCAAAATTATCAAGGATATGAATGATAAATTATTAGAATTTTTATAAAGACCTAACAGTCTATAAATTAAACTGTCAGATATTCAAAAATATAGAAAGAATGTAACGATTTTAAATGGTTACATTCACTTTGAATTGTTAAAAGTGTCATAGCTATCAGAAGCCACTTTATTTTCTAAAATGCATTTCTATTGTTAGAATTTTAAAGACAGATTTGATAATGTAACTTATTTTCTCTATCTTATCAGCATGTAAATCATTTATTTTTTTTTTCCCTTATGGTACTGGGGATTAAAACCGAAGGGCTTCACACTGAGCTACATTCCCAGCCCCTTTTGTTACTTTTATTTTGAGATAGGGTCTCCTCCCTAAGTCTAAATTGCCCAGGGTGGACCCAGTCCTACTGCAGCCTCCCAGAGTGCTGGGATTAGAGACTTATACTTTTAAAATATTGTACTAAGTATTCTCAAAAATATTGTGAGGGTGAAGGGAGGGGAGGTAAAAAGATTTACAATGTGTCTTGTATGCGTATCAAATACCCACAATAAATGTAAACACTATACAGTATTTCATAAACATGAACTAAAAATAGTAACGATAATGAAAACATGGAAAGAGAATCTAGAGACAGGGAAAGAAGTAGAATAGGAATAAGAAAGAATCAAGATGTGTTATGTACATGAATTTCCAATACTTCATGTATTGCAGACATATACTAATAAAACAAAACTTTTTTAAAAAATGAGTTTCTAATATACAATAAAATAAAATATGGATAGCCTTCCAGTGTTATTCTACTTAGGTAAGATCATTTGCTTTAATCCGCAAACCTCCCTACTATTATTCTGTAACTTTAAACAAATAACTGCTAAATGTGTTCTAATCCAATTACAAAATTAACATACAAAAACTCTTGTGAGTATAAAATTATACTAATCCTACATGTTAGGATGTTATGTAAGCATAATATATGAATGTAAATATTTTACATGGAAATAAATATCTATAGAAATATATCTGATATTTTGTTATGTAGTGAAAATAGTTTTAAAAATTGTTTTGTAAAGGGGCACAAAATTATAATTGAAGACCGCATAGGAATTTTATAGGCTACTTTTGTTATGTGTTCGTAGTGTAGAAAGATCATCGCAAATTGGTTGCTTAACTTTAATTTTTTAATTTATGACTTAAAAAGATTCTCTTACAGGACATGGTTGCACACGCCTGTAATCCCAGCACTCGGGAGGCTGAGGCAGGAGGATGGCTGCAAGTTCAAGGCCAGCCTAGGCTCTGTAGTGGGTTCAAGGCCAATCTGGACTGCATCATGAGACCCTGTCTTAAGAAAAGGATTCTTTTCCCTCCCCTAATACTTCATCTAATGGAAAATCTAAATAGTATATAGTGAGGTTTTTTTGTTTTTTTTTACTGAATCTGTACCTTCCCTAACAATTTATATCCTTTTCATTTCAGTAATAAATGCAAAGCTGTAGTCCATATTTTTGTTATCTAATCCCACGTGAACTGGGACCTTTGCACTTAAACCCATCTCAAGTTGATTTAATTAGATTCTACTTCAGTGTGAGAAAATAATAGAATTGTACATTGCACTTTCAAGCATGTATATTCACACTCCTAAATTCAACCAGTTTTTTTTTTATTGGGAACTGCTTTAAAGTTTCATGCTTTAATGCCCTACCACTAGTTCTTCCACCCACCTTGTATTAATCTGAATTTATATAGCATTTATCAGTTTTAACAAAACCTCATGTGCAGATCAAATTTGGGAAAAAATTGATTTGAGGTTGCTTACCAAAAAGTAGCCAACAGTTTTTAAAAAGTCACTGAATTCCTTTGCAGAAATACAGTCTTTAGATAGAGGAAGAGATAGAGATTGCCCTTGTATATGATTGATAAAATCATGAGTCCTATATTCAGTGAAATGGTTTCTTAAACCCCTCTTTATCATCTCGTTACTTTATTTACAAAAGGATGTATTAAATAATCCCCGCTATTCTTTTGTTATTCTCTTTGTATTCTTGCTCTTTTTTTTTCTCTGAGAACTGGTTATTTTCTTTCTCTGATTTTAGTTATCAGATTGAAAACATATCCTTTGTAGGCTATGGCTTCTATCATCAGATTTATCCTGTGCCTCTTTGAAATAAGCTGATAAAACTTTTATCCTAATTATAGAATTTTAGAGATTATAACCCTGTCTAGCCTCCTAAATAAAACAAAGGTTTTACATACAATTTTTATACTATTAGGTTTGGTCAGTACAAAGACAGTCTCTAACAACTGAAGTGGTTGTTCTGTTATCTACTCATTTTGGTTCTGCTGTTAAGGATTATACAGAACATGTATAATTTAAATTACTTTAATCTTTTTGGATTTATACTCATGACCCTGATTGCCTTTCTCTGTTCATTGCGTTTTATCTATATTGCTTGGTACTGTTTTTGCATTGGCCTTTATTTTCCATTGCCATATGGAAGACGTAAGACTGAGTGATTTACAATGAAAAAGGTTAATTTGGCTCACAATTCTGGAAGTCCAAGAGCATAGTCTCAGCATCTACTTGGCTTCTGGTTAAGACCTTCTGATGTTATGGCAGTATGTATGTGCAGGAGAGGAGAAGGGAGATGAACTTCCACAGTAGCTAACCCATTTCTACAAGAAAAACATTCACACCTTGAAAAGGGTAGACCAGTTTGGGCTCAAACATCTCTTGAAAACCTCCAACCTCTCAACACCATCCCATTGGAGACCAAGCCTAAACTTAAGTTTTAATTAGGGACAAGCTACATCCAAACTGTAGTGCCTTGTGTAGACAGTTCTATTTATGTTTTCTTTTTTTTTTTTTTTTTTTGGTTTTTCTCCGGTACCGGGAACCGAACTCACGACCTTGCGCTTGCCAGGCAGGCACTTTTGCCGCTGAGCTAAATCCCCAGCCCCTATTTATGTTTTCTTATATGTGCCCCTCATATCAAAATTTTTGTGTTATTTAGGCAAGATCTAGATTCTTTTTAGCTGACTGTTTTTTCTCCTTTTTCTATTGACTCATCCTATATCCTGTTTCTGTTACGCTCACCCAATACCCTTTCAGGTTTACCATTCTTTGGGTTTTGTTGGGTTTTTTATTTTTAATTTTCATTTTAGACACAAGGTTTCACTATGCAGTTCAGGCTGGCCTTGAACTCACTTTGTAGCCCAGGCTGGCCTCATACTTGCAGCACCCTCCTGCCTTACTCTCCCAAGTGCTTCTATTACAGATGTGAGCTTTACCACTCTTGTCCCTCATCAAAATGATATTACTCTCTCTCCCTTTACCCTTGCCACATGCTAACACATATGTTCCTTGACAGCCCACCTGAAGCTGGTTCACTTCAACTCTTTCACAGTATTCCTATTGAAATACTGTCCTGGCAACCTAAATTATTGTCCCTTAAAAATACAACTCAAAATGAAATCATACTTACCATTGTGTTACATAATACTTTCTATAGCACTTTTACAAAGTAATTTTGCACAAATGGGAATAAAGAATCTGACAAATATGTGCAGTTCACTCCCCCAAGAAATCATTATGTGTTTCTTTTCTCAGTTTTCATACAGTACTTATTGAAAAATATTTACTGAACAGCTAATATGGATTAGATGCTATCTTGAAAAGCATTCAAATTTGAGTAAGATTTTTTGTGCTGGGAAATTATGTAACATTTAGGAGACTATAACAGAAATCACTTCAGAATCATAAATCACCAAAGTCAAGCAATGTGCCAAACAGACCTTTGAATTTTTCATTTTTATAGTGAGGGGGTTTTTTTGTAGTTTTCTAAAAATATTTTCGTGGATACCACCTGTCAGAAGTTCTAATGGTGTGGGCAGGAAACACAAGACTTAGGAGGAGAGATGCTTAACTGGGAGTTATCACAGAACCATGTGAAAATAAAACACAATTATTTCCTTACTCTGTCTGTATTTTGGGGAGTTGCTGCTGTTGCTGCTGTTTTGCTTTGTTTTTTTGAGACAGTCTCCTAATGTAGTTCAAGCTGGCCTTGAGTTCAGTACATGTATGTGGCCCATGCTGGCCTTGAACTTGTGATCATCTTGCCTCAGCCTCCTAAGTGCTTGGATTACAGGTGTGCACTACCACACCTAACTCTGTGGTTTTTACTGTGTAAATTTGTGTGGAATAATTTCATTTCCTGGGCCTTAGTTTCCAGTGTGTATTTAGAGTAAAATCAGTCATGCTATCCTAGATCTGAGATTATAGCTTTGAATTGAGGTGAATAGCCTTAGCCTTTTGTATATCCATTGTTGATTACTATTCATTATATATGTTGCATAATACTTTTATGAGTTTTCTACCTATCTTGCTTCTTGTAATACCATGTCTTGTGAGCCAGTTCCATACAACTCCATTGGCTGGCAAGAGAACCATGAAAATACTATCCATTAGTAGGCAATATAGGCAGAGATTGAAGAATAGCCAAGGAAAGGGATTTTGGTTGGGCATCAACAGCATGTGCTACAGATACTTTAGACTCTTCTGTGTGCTAGAGATTTACCAGAGAATATCTCATTCAGTAATGTGGTAGAAATGACTTGAATAAGAGAGTGATTATATAGATCTCTTCATAATCAGTCAATGATATTTTACTGGGAGCTCACCATTGGCCATGGAAGAGGTATTTACATTATAGAAATCTGCAAATGTAAGAAATTGTTGCCCAGAACCAGTAAAACTTTTAACAGTATACCCCTGCAGCAAATTTATACATTTGAGTACTAATTATGAGTGATTAATATACTTGCCACCTCACATGCATTTAATAAGTTATAGAGTTGGAAATAAAATCTAGGTCTTTCTGATTCTAGAACTTCAATTCCTACTGTATGGCTCAGTACTTCTGTAGCATAGAAATATTGATCTCCATTGATTTCTTTGAAACCTAGATATCTAGATGATCCTTGGTGCACTTCGATCATGAACATCCTTTACTTCAGCTTACTAACTTTATTAAAGACTTTCTGCTAGAAAATAGCACCTCAGGATTCTATACTATGTCGTTTTGTATGTATTTTAAACATTGCATTATTTATTTTCATAATTGCTCTCATTGAAATAGAAAAGGCATCCAGTAAATAGTTGTTGTGTGAATGAATGATGACCCTTCAATATAAAGTTCAGTTTTTCACAGGATTATTCCAGTTATAAGAGAACAAGTAAGCTTAGCCTTTTCTCAGAAGATAATGTTGACAGTACTTCGTGGACAAGACACAGTTAATACCAAGGTTTGGAAAGGATATAGCTTACTGTCAAAAAAAAAAAAAACCTAAGGGATTTTCAGTGTATTTTTAATTAAATTTAAGTTCACTCTAGGCTATATGATTGCTTAGTCTTTTTCTATATTTTTATATTGTGTTACAATATGAATAAGATAAATGATTAAGCTGAAATTTATATTATTCTTCAGAGGCTTGAATTTTCTTTTAAACTTGTGGCATGAAATTAACTGTTTCCTTTGTTTTTATTTGTGTTTCTAAAGCAAGGAGAAGTCAGGCTAAAGTGTTTGAAAGCTCTACAGAGCCTATATACCAATAGAGAATTATTCCCCAAATTGGAGCTATTCACTAACCGATTCAAGGTAAGCATTAAGAATGATGAGCTTATTTTATTTTTAATTTCATAAATGGTAGGTGTAGTTAAATAAATCATATAATAAGTGTTTACTTCCTATTCTTTACTACACATTCTTCAAGGAAACCCATATAACTTGGATGAATTAATCTCTGCTTTACAATATATATACCCAATAAGAGTTCTTATTTGTTACCTGTGGAAGAAGGCTTTCTTGTGTAAAGTAAGAAATTATTTCTATGTTATCAGGTTAAGAACCCTAGTTATTGCAGGCTGATCAGGCCTACAATCTCACAAACAAGTGGAAGGCGAAGGCTTAAATAAATGAGACAATTGAAATGATTATTGGGCTCCAGGAGGGTCTAATTCTCTTACAAAATTTAAGATTCTCTGGGTTAAGACCCAGACTTTCCTGGGCTGCCCATATTTATTAGGTTTTCAAATAAGGGAGGGGATACTGAAGAAAATGCAGGAATCTGGACAGGACTTGGGAAACCTTTTATGGAATTCTCTAAGTATTACGTTAATTTAGAAGAACTATGTTATCTCCAGGAAGGCCTTCACTGCAGGAGTGAGATGCCTGTTCTACAGTCTCCTTTTAGTTAATTGGGGTTGGAGCCAGAAGTCCTCAGCTGTGGCCTTATCTTGTCCTTTGAGGCCTCATGGCTTCACCTACCATTACAGGCCTCAGTAGGAACCAGTGACTCACAAGTAAACATGAAATCAATTGGTTAATGTAAGTCCTACTCAGAGCTGCTTCATAGTGATCTCCATCATTATTGATTTTTATAAATATATTTTTAACTAAAGGTTTTCTTGTCTCATTGTTTAGAGAATGTCAGTTGATGAGAAAGAGTTTACATTACAAACATTAATATTAACACCTTTTTGTTTTGTTTTGTTTTGTTTGTCTTTTTGAGACAGGGTCTCACTATGCAGTTCAGGCAGGCCTTGAGCTCACTTTGTAGCCCAGGCTGGTCTGAAACTCTCAAGATCCTCCTGCCTTAGCCTCTTGGGTGCTGGGATTATAGTAGTGCACCACCACACCTGGCTCCTAACACCCTTTTTGTATAAGTACAACTATGATAATACAGTTTCAAGAGAAAATCTTTGCCTTTGACCTGTCATTGGTGGTATATATTCCTCAGAATATATTGCCTTAGCTCTGTCCTGGCTTAGTTACATTCATGGTTTGTTGTACTACTTTTTTTCAGGATCGCATTGTATCAATGACACTTGACAAGGAATATGATGTTGCTGTAGAAGCTATTCGACTGGTTACTCTGATACTTCAGTATGTATAATGTTGTTAATATTTTTGTGTAATCTTTTGATACTTTAATGCCTCTTTCCAGGCATTGTCAATGTACTTTATGTATATATAATCCTTAAATACACTTACAATCCAGGTTCTGTTTAGGTTCTATTTAAAACCAAGTATTTGTTTTTTTCTCTCTTTGTTTTTCTTCTAGACTATTATCTCTTTCATCCATATAAAAGATCTTTTTTACTGTATAGGGAAAATATCATTGAAGTGACAAACCTTCCTATTTAATACGAAAACAGAGAAATGATTCAAAAGGAAGAACCATCAAAAGTCACAGGTTTCTGAATTAGCCTTTTTCATTGTATAGAAGTGACAGAAAGGAAATCAGGCAGACAATTGTTTTATTAACAAGACAGTTTAAAAATAGATTTTTCAAATAATATCACAGCTTTATCTTTGCAAGTTTGACTAAAACCTAGAAAAATTTATGTGAGCAAATGTGATTTATAATGAAGTTGTTACAAATTCTCCTTTTTCTGCTTTTTATGATGCCACTTCTGTTATGAACCAAATACCCATAACAGGGGAGTACTGTTGTTTGAGCTCCTTTTACTTTTTTGACCTAATGCCATGCTTTTTGTCATTGTGGCTTTATAATACATATGATATAAATATGGCTTCTTTCTACTTTGGGGAGCCTGTCTTCTTTAAAAGCCACTTAACTTTTTTTTCTATTTTAAGAATTTTTTAAATATACTTTTCAAGTAACTCAAAAACTTACTTTAGATTTGGAATAATAGAACTGCGTTGAATTTATGGTTAGTAGAAAAAATTGGAAGTTTTTATTATGGATCATTTATGTATAGCAGTGATAGATATCTTTATTCAAGTATATTCAGTCTCTTACCTATAAGGTTTATATTTTTATAGAGATCTTGTGCTTTACTTAGTTAATTCTTACACATTTTATACTTTTATTGTTACATAATTACTTAGTATTTTCTACTTGGTTATTGCTGAAAAATAGAAACTTTTCATTTTTATGTCAAACTTATATCTGTACCCTATTAGAACTCCTGTGAATTTCATGTTTTCTTGGTTCTTTTGCTTTTCATTTTTGTCCTTTTCTAACATTACAATTTTGTTTGATTCTCCTAAATACATAGCCAGAACATTGAACACTATTAACAGTAATACCTTTTTTTGTCTTTCTATGATTTTTTTGGTGTCTGTAGGTATATACTAAAATGTTCTTTTTTATTCTGAGTTTTTTGGGGACATTTCTTTTATCCATTCACGAACTTGAACTAAATTGATAGTCCTGTCTGATAAACCTCTGTGTATTTCTAGAATAAATTCTATTTGAACAAGCCATATTTCATTTTGTGGTGTTTAAATACAATGTTATATTTAATATCAGGCTTTTCATGTATGTTCTTTTTTGTTACATTGCTTTTATTAAATTGTATAGTGACTATTTTCTCATATTTACTTTATTTCCCTGATAGGAAGTTTAAATTGGTTCCTGTTTGTAGTACGTAGTGGTTGTTTTGTTAGTGGGAAGTTGATACATGTACATAACACATCTTAATTCTTTTTTCATCTCTTCCCAGTCTACTTCCAACTCTCCCTCTGCTCTCCCTCCATCTCTTGCTCCCCTTCCCCTTTTCAAAGGATCTATCTACTTATTTCTATTATCTGTGCCTTATTTTACTCTTTATTTATATTTCAGATTTCTCATGTAAGAGAAATCATGCAGTATTTAAGCTTGTGTATCAGATTTATTTTACTTAACATCATGGTCTCAAGGTACATCTATTTCCCTACAAATGGCTTATTTATCTTCTTTATGGCAGAGTAGTACTCCATTGTATATAAATACTGAATTTCCTTTTGCATTCACTTATTGATGCGTATATAGGTCACTTCTGAGATGTAGCGATTGTGAACTGTGCTGTTAAAAACATTGGTGTGCATATATCACTGTAATGATGTCTTTGACTCAGGCAGATATCTAGATAGGGAATGGCTGGGTCAGAGAGAATTTTATTTTTAGTATTTTGAAGAATCTGTGTATTGATTTCCATGGTGGTGTACTGCAAAAATTCAGCTGTATTCCACAAGAGACCAAAGAGAACAGACGAAGTTTTAGTTTAGACCGGTCACCTCTCATCCCGACTTGCAAGTCAGGGAAGTAGGCTTGAACCTGCCTTTGTTCCCATCTTATATACATTTTTGGTTTCCATGGTAACAAATTGGAATGTTGTAGCCCTGGCCACATGTTGTTTTCCTTGTGCCACCTAACCATATC
>NW_004955501.1:2322274-2329857 GCF_000276665.1 Chinchilla lanigera
CTGAGCTAAATCCCCAGCCCCCCTATACCTATTTTCTTAAGGGTTTTTATCATGAGCAGCTGTTAGATTTTGTCAGAAGCTTTTTTGCGTCTATGGAGATCATCATATGATTTTTATCCTTGTTCATATAGTACATTAAATTTACTGATTTGCTATTTGAAGTGTCCTTGCATTCCTGGTTTGAAGCCTACTTGGTCATGATGTATGATCTTTTTGATGATTTCTTGCATCCTCTTTGCCAATATCTTGTTGAGGATTTTTGTGTCTGTGTTCACTAAAGAGGTTGGCTTGTCATTTCAGTATTTAATTTTATACTTGACTGGCTTGGAATCAGGATGTTACCTTCCTGGAATAACTTTGGCAGTATTCCTTTCAATTTCATTTCAAGAGTTTGAGGAATATTGGCAGTAGATTGTTTCTGAAGTTTTTGTGGAATTCATCATCAAGTCCTGGGCATTTCTTAGTTGGTAGATTTTTTATTGTTCAATTTTATTTCTTGTTACTGAATTATTGATGGTTTTTATTTCGTCTTGTTTCAGTTTTGATAATTCATAAGTACCTGGTATTTAGCCATTTATTCTGGATTCTCCATTATGGGAGTTACTAATAATCTGGATTGTGGCAGTGTTCATTGTGACTTCACCTATTTCATTCCTGTGGCATTGATTTGGGTCTTGTCTTCCCTTTCTTTGGTAAGATTGCCTGAGAGTTTGTCTATTTTGTTGATTCTTTCAGAGAACCAGCTCTTTATTCATTTATTCTGATTTCTTGCATCTTTTTAGTCTCAATTTCATTAATTTCTGCTATGATCTTTATAACGTCCTTCCTTGTACTAGCTTTGCATTTGGATTGTTCTTATTTTCTGGAACCTTGAGATGCATCATTTTTATTTATTTGGGTTCACTTTGTTTTTCTGATGTGAGTGTTCATAGCTGTAAAGTTCTCTTTTAGGATTGCTTTCATTGGATCTCATAAGTTTTGTTATGTTATACTGGCATTATCATTTGATTCTCAGGAATAATGTCTTCTTGAATTCTTATTGCTTACTCCAGAGTGTATTATTTAATATTATTTAATTTCTATATGTTTATTTTTGTGGGGTTTTTCTGTGTCATTCAGTTATAGTTTCAATGTGTTATGGTCTGATAATATGCATGATAAATTTGAGTCTTTTGTATTTGTATTTGAGTCTTTTATATTTGCTTAATCATGTTTTCTGGATTGGCATGTGGTATGTTTTGGAAAAAGTTCCATATGCAGCTGAGAATACATATTCTGTTGTTATTTGGTGGAGCACTCTTTTAAGTTCATTTGCTGAAGGTTTGGGGTTAAATCTGCTATTTCCTTGATGTGGATGTGTGTGTGTGTGCGCGCGCGCGCACGTGCGTGCGCACATTTCATCTGCTTATTTGTGACGGTGGGGTGTTCCAGTCCCCCATAACTGTGTCAATATTTACCTGGTATTTTACATCCAGTAATGCTTTTTTATAAAATTGCGTGCGCTGGTGTTTGGTGTATTTATAACTTATCTCTTGTTGAACTGTTCACTTAACCAATATGTAATGACCTTCTTTCCCTTTCTGATTAGTTTTGATTTGAAGTTCCCTTTGTATGCATATAGGATCACTGCTCCTGCTTGTTTTCAGTCTCCTGTTGCATAGAATTGTGTTTTCTATCCTTTGATTTTTAGTCTGTGAATTTCTTCTTTGATTAAGTATATTTGTTGTATACAGCATACCATTACGTTTTGTTTTGTTTTGTTTTGTTTTATCCATCTGGCAGTCTTTGTCTCTTCATCCAGGAATTTAGATCATTTACATTGAGTTATTATGAAAAGATACTGACCTTTTCCTGGTACTGCATCATTTTCCCGTTGCTGATATCCTTTTTATCCCTTCTGCTTAGCTGCTCACCTTGCCTAGGATATTCATTCCATTAAACTTTTTGACATTGTTGAGTCCACTGTTTCATTCTGGGATATCGAAGAGTAATTTTTGGAGTGTTAGTTTGGTGGTCATGAATTTCTTAAGGTGCTCTTTTCATAGAAGTACCTCATTTCTCCATCAATTTTGAAAGATTTTTGAAGGATATATCAGTCTAAGTTGGATTTTTTTTGAGTTCACATCATTCTACTAGGGCTTGTGTTAAGAAGTCTATAACTCTGATGGGTTTACCTTTATAAATGATTCATTGCTTTTCTCTAATAGCTTTTATTTTTCTGTCCTTAGGTTGCAATTCATTGGATTTTTACTATGATATGTTGTGGAGTTGTTTTCTGGTTGTTGCTGTTTGGGGTAGTGTATGTCTAACTTTTTTTATATTTTAAATTTACTCAACATATTTGGAAAGTTTTCTGCTGTTGCATTTATAAACACTCTCTTGTATGCTGTGTGCTTTCTTCTGATTTTTCTCACAAATTCCACTCTGTCTTCTTTGCATTATTTATTGGCTGATGTATCTATTTTTTCTTGTGATTGTTGTTTTTTTGGTCCTAGGAATCGGACTGAGGACCTTGCACTTGCCAGACAGGTGCTTGTGTCATTGAGCTGTATCCACAGCTCCTCTTGTGATTGTTGTTATCATGGTATCTGTGAATGATTGGTTACTGACATCAACCTTATTTTGTAATTCTTATATTCTCTTCTCATTCAGAGTCTTTGTTTTTTTTGTCATTTTGACTTTTTGAGACAGGGCCTCACTATGCAATTCAGGCTGGCCTTGAGCTCACTTTGTAACCCAGTCTGGTGTCGAACTCGTAAGGATCCAACTGCTTCAGCAATTAAGTCAATTATCTGTTTTGATACATCTTCTGTGAGCTTGCTGAGCACCTTACTGATCTTTTTTAATCTATTTCAAACAATTCAACTACATGTCTTTTGATTTCCTCCCCTCGGATTCCCCAGGGATCTGCTCTTGAGTAGTAGGGAGTTTTTGGAGACATTTTCTCCGCTTGTCTTCTCATATTTCTATTGGGTTTTTTTGTGTTAAGCAATCCTAAGTTCAAGCCTCAAGCAATCCTAAATTTGTGGCTGTTTATAATGGAAAGACTTCGTTGGTGGTAAGGAGATTTCTTCAGTTAGTGTCTGCTGTGATATAGGCATGACCAATTAGAGGCCTTTGCCCCTTTGCCTGTACCTAACTACCTCCATTAATTTGAGAGGGAAGAATGCACTGTAATTGACCTGGTACCCAATTCTCCTGGAATGGATTGCAGTATTGTTAATGACACTAAAGCACTTCAAATATTGGCATGTATAGAAAATCAATTAATAGCAAAACTGTGGCACCCTGGCAATAGCAACTAAATCAGCAGCTATACAAGTGTCAAAGACAAAGTGGATATTGACATACCATGAAAACCAATAATATACCACTGAACACAGAACCACAGAAAAGAGATCTGTGTAGTATAAACACTAAAACCAACCAAATAGTGACATTAAGTATCTACTAAGTGCAACACCTATATCTCCAATAAGAAGAGAATTCATCAGTTATAGTGCAGACTGTCTAAAGATTAATAACTCTTAGTGGTTATACTGGTATAGATGTGGGAGTGGGAGACTAAAAGTAGAAAAAGTAAACAATAGGAAATGAGAAGGAGAGAAAAGTGATATAAAGGATCCTGTTATGTACTGAAAGGAAATTAATAGAATTAGATAAATGTAACAGAAAAGAACGAACAAGAAAATGAAGAAAAAATGAAAATGAAAGAAAAACCAGAAAAAAAAATATCCCAAACTCCAAAAATTCAGTCAAGGAAAGCGAGAAAGACATGCATCCAAAAAAAAAAAAATTCCTGGTATTCTAAATGAATGGTTTCTTTACAGGATCTGCAGTCTAGTAATCTAGCAAGTCACATTTTTTTCTGCCTAGCTTTACACCTCCAGGTTTGTGAGGTGTCCCACCCCACCCCAGGCCCATCTATCTGTACACTTCAGACTATGTCAGCCATCCAAACCAAGGTTGTGTTCTTGCTCACTTTGGTGGATGGGGCAGGAAATTAGACCTCTAGTTTGTGATGGATGTGTTAGCAGCAGGATAATAGTTCAAGCATACTGCTAAACTTAATGCCAGTACTTTCTGACCCATGCACCTTTGAAAGTCACCCACACCAGACCTGGCTTCACACTATGGCAAGCAGGGCCCTGTGTCCTTCCCACCCTGAGCTTAAACTTCTCAGGATGTCTGTGTCTAGCCTGCCACAGCTCTACAGCTATCTCCCATGGCTGTCTCTTATACAGTCACAGTGGGAGGGCAACATTGGAAACCCTGTGGTGAAGTTGTTTGGTAGTTGTTAGGTGGCTTAATCTTAAACCCTCAACCCCTTCACAAATGGCACATGATTAAACACTCTGACAGTAGGATGGGTGCTTCACTAGATTTCTTCTTTGACTCTAGAAGTCACTTTTGGAGTAAACCCCATGCTGTAATTGCAATCTACAATAGCTGTGGGCTTTTCTTTGGTCTAGAGTTGCTGGCCTGGTCCATTGTTTCTCCCTGGAGCTGCTGCCACTAGGCTTACCTTGTGTCTGGAGAGACAGGTGCCATCCTCCCCCGCAGGAAGTCAGGGTGAGCTTTCCAGACTGACTTGTCCTTTTCTCTGTGTTGCGCTCTGTTTTGCCAACCTTTCTGTAGTTTCTAGTTTTTCTTCCAGCTTCCTCCCAGTTCCCAGAGATCTACTTCTTTTTTCTCTTCACAAAGTTGTTACTTTGTAGGTGTCTGAATTCCAGGTCCCGAAGATGCTGTCTTCTGCTGCTGATCACTATTCTATTCTGCCGTTTTTCTTTACCTTTCCATAGCTGTGTTCATGAACAAATGTGACTTAATTTGTTTGTAGACAGTCTCGCTCTGTAAATCAAACTGGCCTTGAACTTGCCCAGGCCAATTTTAAACTCACTGTGGTCCAAGTACAGGGATTACAGGCATGTGGCACCACACCTGGCATAATTTTTAAATTATGTTAACAGATACTTAATAGCATGCAAATTTTAAGGTGCTGAGGATTTAAATCATTGAAAGGGTACTTGTGTGGTACATCAAAGGCCCTGGGTTTGATCCCCATAACTTCCAAAAAGAAAGAAGACTGGCTATTAATCGGGGAAGATGTGATGTTTTAATATATACATACATGGTATAATGTTTAAGTCTGTTTATACTTAATCTTGAAGATTAATCATTTCTTTATGATAAACCTTTGAGTATCTTTTCTTCTACCTTCTTGAAATGCACAGTGCATTATCTGTAGTCACCATACTGCCCAGTAGCACACTAGGACTTCTTGATCCTATTTAACAGTAGCTCAGTACCCCTTGATTACCCTCTCCTTAGCACTCCCTCTCCCCTACTCTCTTCAGGCTCTTTTAAGCACATTTCTACTCTCAACTTGTTTACATTTCATGTATTAATGTGAAATCACATAGTAGTTGGCTTTCTCTGTCTGTTGTATTTCACCTAAGATAAAGATCTGCAGTTCTATATGTTGTCACAAATGACAAAATTTCATTCTTTTTGTGACTGAATAGTATTTTACTTTGTAAATGTATCATGTTTTCTTTCTTCATCAGCTGGTGGACACTTTGTTCATTTTTATTGCTGCTGTTGACCTGGTTGCTTCATATGTTTTTTCATCATTTCCATTTCATTTCCATTGGATATATACCCAAAAGTTGAATTGTTGGAGCAAATGGTAGTTCTGCTGTTAGTATTTTGAGGAAAATGCATATTGTTTTACATAAAGGCCATTCTAATTTGCATTCCTACCAAATGTGTACAAGGATTCTCATTTCTCTACATGTTTTCTAGGACTTATCCTTTAGTCTTTATGATAGTACTTTTTCTTATAGAAGGATATATAAACCTTGTGGTTTTGACTTTACTTTCCCTAGTGATTAGTTATGTTAGGCATTTTATCATATACCTGTTGGTCATTTGTCTTCTTTTAAGAAATGCCTGAATAGGGATATCATTCATTTTATTAATCAGATTTGGCCAAGCATGGTAGCACACACCTGTAATCCCAGCTCTCTGGAGGCTGAGGCAGGAGGATCATTGCAAGTTTGAGACTAGCCTTGGCAACAAAGTGAGCTCAAGACTAGCCTGGACTGCAGAGTGAGACCGTGTTTCAAAAAGCCAAAATACCCCCCAAAATTTTTAAAATGATTAATCAAGTTTGGGTTTTTTGCTCTTGAGTTTTTAGAGTTCCTTATGTACTGTAGATACTAACTTATTTGTCAGATAATATAGTTGGCTGATATTTTCTCTCATTCTGTATGTTGTCTCTTCATTCTGTTGATTGTTCCTTTGCTATGTAGAAGCTTTTTTGTTTGATGTAATCCCATTGTATATCTTTGCTTGTGTTTCCTGTGCTTTCAGGTTCTTCTCCAAAACAATTCTTGACGATTCCAACATTCAGAAGCATTTTTTTTATGTTTTCCTAGTCGTTTCATAGTTCTAGATCTTTCATTTAAGTATTTCAATGAGTATTTAAAGTTAACTTTGGTAATAGATGAAAGATAGGTGTTTTGTTTCATTTTTCTGTTGGTGCACATTAGATACCTAGTTTTCTTAGCACTGATTATTGAAAAAGTCCTTTTTCTAGTGTATTCTTAATATCTTAATCAGAAATAAATTAGCAGTTGATGAATGGATTTACTTCTATGCCTCAGTTCTGTACCATTGGTCTGTTGCTATGCCAACTTCATGCTGTTTTGAGTACTACAGCTTCACAGTATATTTTGAAATCAGGTAGTAGAAAAAGACCTGTGTTGTATTTTTGGTTTTTTGGCCAAGATGGCTGTAGTTCCTCAGAATATATTGGGATTTGGGACGTTATAGTGTTGGTTGGTATATTTTAATAGGGTTTACATTGCATCTGTAAATTGCTGAAGATAGTATGAACACTTCAGTAATAGTATTGATACTTCCTATCTATGAACAAGGTATGTCTTTCCATTTGTATGTGTCTTCAGTTTCTTTCATCAGTGTTTGATAGTTTCTATTAGTGACATCTTTCATCACCGGTTAAATTTATTCCTGAGTAGTGTATTGGTTTTGTAGCTCTCATAAATGGTATTGAAGTTCTGGCTTCTGTTTCCGATAATTTGCTCTTGGCATATAACAGTGCTACTGACTTCCATGTGTTGCTTTTGTATTCTGCAACTTTATTGAGTTCATTTACTTGTAATAGTTGACTGGCAGTCTTTCTATGTATATGGTGTATATATAAAATGACAGTTGGGTGACTTCTCCAGTTTGGATGCTTTGGATTTTTTTCTATATTTACTCTTTGGTGTTTTACCATGAAAAACTATTGCACTTTATGAAATAATTTTTTCTGCATCTATTGAGATAAACAGGTGGGTTTTGTCCTATCTGCTGATAAATTGTTTGATATTTATTGATTTGCCTATGTTGAACCACTCCCACGTCTGTGGAATAAATCCTACTTCATCATGAATGTCTTTTAAATGTCCTATTTGATTTTATTACTGTTTTATTTGGGAGTTTTGCATGTATATTTGTCAAAGCTATTGCCCTATATTCTCTCTCTCTCCCTCTCTCTCCCTCTCTCTCCCTCTCTC
>NW_004955501.1:2329957-2334337 GCF_000276665.1 Chinchilla lanigera
CTCTCTCTCTCTCTCTCTCTCTCTCTCTCTCTCTCTTTTTTTTGAGACAAGGTCTCAGTGTGCACTTCCAGCTGACTTTGAGCTCACTTTGTAGCCCAGGCTGATCTCGAACTCAAACTCACAATGATCCTCCTGCCTCAGCCTCCCGAGTGCTGGGATTAGAGGCTTGCACCTCCACACCCAGCTTTTCCCTTTTTTTTATTGTGGCTTTGTCTGGTTTGGGTGTTGGGTCAGTGCTGTACTTGTAGAATGTGTTGGGAAGAATTTGTTCCTTTTCTAGTTTCTGGAATAATTTAAGAAGAATTAATTATTTAAATACTTGGTAGAGCCTGGTGCAGTGGAGCATGCCTGTATATGCCAACACAAAAGGCTAAAGCACAATTCCAAGTTTGAGTCCCACCTTGGCAACTTAGTGAGATCCTGTCTCAGAACAAAAAATTAAATAAAATTTTAAAACGTTGGATATAGCTTGGTGGTAGAGTGCCTCTAGGCTTAGTCCCTAGTACAAAAACAAATGAATGAATGTTTGGTAGAATTTAGCAGTGAAGCCGTCTGGTGCTGGGCTTTTCCTTGGTAGAAGACTTTTTCATTACTGACTTAGTGTTGTTACTTGCTCCTGGTCTATTTGGTTTTTGTTTCTTCATGACTGAACTTTGGTAAACTACATGACATACTTTTTTTAGTCCTTATCCACCTGCATAATTGAGGTTATATTCTCTTTGAAAAATACCCACAATAGTTTACTGCCCTTTTGCTGCTTAAGAAAGCAGTACTTTCCCACAGAGATTGATAAACCTTTCTAGAAATATTGAGAGAATTCTGTTAAACCCACATCATTTTTCATTGTCTTTTGTAGGAAAGATCATTTTATACTTTCTACGTCTTCCATAATTATCTATCTAAATTGAGTTTTATTTCTTCTCAGGCTAATTTTGGGGCTTGTAAACCTTTCTCAGTATATTGATGTTATTATGATTATCAAATTTGTTTTATAATACATGATATTTTTATTGCTTTCTAAAACTATTTTTGCTAGTTAATATTCTTTATTCTCCATTTGTATAATTTTTTTTTCATAAGTCATTAACTGAGGTTTGTCTGTCTTGTAATTTACAAAGAATCAGCTTCTTATGGTTCAGTTTATTTCCTAATTGTATTTAATATAATAAATTTACTTTTGCATACCACTTTGCCTACTTTTTAACTTTATTTTTAGTAGCATATGTTTGCAGTACATAATTATATTGATCATGTAGAATTGGACAGGTACATGACATATCTTAGTTCTTTTTCCTTCACCTTACTGTCCCCTCCATCTCTTGGTTCCCTTCCCATTTGCAAAAGATTTTGCTGTTTCCTGTTACCTAGCTTGTATTTTGCTCTTTAAATTATTTACACTTTAGGTTTCTCATGTAAGGGAAACCATGTGGTATTTAACTTTGTGTGTCTGATTTATTTCACTTAACATTATGATATCAGATTATATCCATTTTCCTACACATAACTCAAATTTATCCTTTCTATGGCATAGTGGTAAGTACTCCATGATGTATACATTTTCTTTATTCTTCTGTTGATGGACTTATAGGCCACTCACAAGATTTAGTTGTTATGAACTATGCTGCAATAAACATGGGTATACCTGCATCGCTGAAATACGATGTCTTTAACTCTTTGGGGAAGATACTTAGAAGGGGAATAGCTCTGTTGAGAATTTCTAGATTTTAGTTTTTTGAAGAATCTCCATACTGATTTCCAAGTGGTTTACTAGTTTACATGCCCATCACATTGTAGAGGAGTCCCTTTTCTCCTATGGCCTCATCAGCATTTGTTATTATTTGATTTCCTGATGATTCTGAAGGCATTCATTTTAGAGTACAGTGGAATATGAGTATTGTTTGAATTCACATTTCTCTAATGGCCAGAGATGTTGAACATATTTTCATGTATTTATTGACCATTGTATTTCTGAGAAATGTGTGCCCATTTCAGATGCCCATTCTTTATTGAGTTTTTTTTTATATTAGGTGGTATAATTTTTTTGAGTTCTTTATATATCTAGATATTAGTCTTCTGTCTAAGAAATAGCTTGCCTTCTAATATATATTTTGAGTGTCTGTCTTGTTTTGAGTACTTGATCATTTATGCAACTCCTTAGTTTTTACTTTAATACTTCTTTTATGCCCAGAAAGCATAATTACCTCATAGTTTCCTCCAGAGTTATCGAAGCTGCATTACTTACTTTTAAGGGTATTTTTGAAACTTCTGAAACTGTCTGAAAATTTTTACTTTGACTAATAATTTAAAAGATAATTTGTCTGGTTTTAAAAGTCTATTTAAAGTTCTTGTTTGCATTTTCATTAGAGGAGATAAAGAGTAAAAATGATCTAACTTCAGAGATAAAATTGTAACCTTCTAATTGTGTCAGATACCCTAATACATTGGGTACATTTGACTTGTTGTGAGTCCTTTTGATCTTACTCTAGGAATTGGTAATTACAGCTCCCAGAGTGGACAGTGACTCTTTCGGTAATTTACTTTGTGACGCAGCTCCTGGCTTTCAGACTTTCTGTGTTGGAATTGCTTTCCAATAGGTGGTCCTATTGAGCGATCTTTTTTTTTTTTTTCTTTTTTGAGGGGTCTTGTTAAGTTGCCCAGGCTGGCTTCAAACTTATAAGCCTCCTACCTCAGCCTCCCAAGTATCTTGGATTATAGGTATGCACCACCATGCCCAGCTTGGGCAAAGTCTTCTTAAAACTACTCAGGCAGACTTATTTTCAACATACCGTGTATGGCCTACACGAATTCAGGACCTCTTACGTATGGGAGAATTAGCCCTCACACTTTTATATCCCTCCCTTTTTATTCTGCTACTATTGACTATTTCTTAAGAACTCCTTAAGCCCTGCACTAGATTCTGGTTTCTAAACTTCCTTGAAGTTGTATGGGATACTTATAAAGTTATAGAAGTTTTCTAAAATTTGTTTGTCTTACTTTTCACGTTGTTGAGACAAAAAAATTCCAGCACCCACAGGTAAGGGAGCAAGGATTTATTTAGCTCACAGTTTGTAGAGATTTCAGTCAATAATTGGCTCGCTCCAATAGAGGGTTTCTTGGCAGAGGGGCAACAGTTCATGGTGGGCATAAGATAGCAAAAGGTACAAGGAGGCTTAACAGCGTCTTTCTGCCTTTTATTTTATCCAGTCTATGGAGATTAGAGCGGTACCAAAGCAGTCAGTGAGCTGATTTAGTGATCACACACCCTTAATCCCAACATCACACACTCTAGATCCAGCCACCTCTAAAAAAGCCCTGTGACCAAATGAGGCTTTGGGAAGACATCTGGACACAAACTCAGAGTACCACAACAGTTTAACATCTTTCCCTTTAAAGAAACCGCCCCCCTCCAAAAAAAGAACAGAAGGAGGAAAAAGAAATAATATTCTCTACAGTTTATTGCTCAGTCTCCTAATTTCTAGTTATTTATTATTTTATTGGGGGTCATGAGCTAAGGACAACAACCAAGCTCTCCAGCCTAATACACCGTATTAAATTATTCTGTTTTGTTAGTTTGTTTCTCCTGAGATCACTATACAGCTGGGTTGACCATACATAAATTGGTTTAGAGGCCTCAGCTTTGTCTCCCTCAATTTAGGGAGTATTAGTTGGGCAGGGATAGAAAAACCTGTGTATCAGAATAAAGAATCTCTGGTTATAATCTGTCACTCTTCCTTGGCAGTTTTACAGCCTGTCTCCCTCAATTATAAGCATATAACCCTGAGGATATAGATTGGACAGATAGGGAAAGTTAGTTCACAGGCTCACCAATCTGCCTATACCTACTGTTAATTTCCCAGTACCAGTTGACAGTCCTGTTGTTACCTGCTTGCACTACAGTTTTTCTGCCTCATAGTGCAGGAACAGCTTTCATTGAGGGCAAGGGAATGTACTTTAAAAATACTTCTAGCCTATTTCCCATGCTTAACATGCAACTGTTTTTTAGATAGTCATTACTACAGTTTCTCCCTCATACTGTGATGCAGCTACCTTCTTTTGTGGAAATCATTCTAATTTTATGTATTGGACAGATTTCTCAACTTCGAGCTTATGTGGCATCTCCAGGTATAAATAGGGAGTGTGTTCCCCTACTTGTGCAGCCTAAGAATTCTGTATCCTATCTGGTTGTTACTGTCATCATTGCAGACATTTTTTTTTTTTAATTTTAGAAATAAAAGGAAAATATTAACAGACTGACAACATTTTACAAAATAGCATAGGATCAGTACAGACACTACAGAGTTAAAAACAGAGTGGTAGGGAATTAACAATGCTTATTGTATTACATATTGATATCTTCAATGTAGTTTCTCATGAAAACAC
>NW_004955501.1:2340172-2361502 GCF_000276665.1 Chinchilla lanigera
GGGATTGGATGGGGCCTACCTGGCTCTGTGCGCGCGCGTTTCAGCTGGGAATCGTGGTGGTATGTGTCCAGCGCAACCTCGGACCCAGCAGCCCTGCCGCTCCCAGAGAACTCGCTGTCTGGGCACAAGGCGCGGGGGCCTGGGGGAGCCTACTCGGCCGGCTCAGAGGGCCTGCTCACCCTGCCCTTCCCCTGGGCCTCCCTGCGCCTAGCAACTCAGTCTGTAATGTCCGAGGGGTCTTTGTTCTCGCGTCCTGTTCTCCGGGATTGGATGGGGCCTACCTGGCTCTGTGTTTGCGTTTCAGCTGGGAATCGTGGTGGTATGCGTCCAGCACAAACTCGGACCCAGGAGCCCTGCCGCTCCCGGAGAACTCGCTGTCTGGGCGCAAGGCACGGGGAGCTCCATTGCAGACATTTTTAAAATACTAACAGTCAGAAAATGAATGTTCCTTTCTTGAGGGCAAAAATACTTAAACACACATATAGCCAACTAACAAATGATATACTTTAAAAGTACGAGAACAGAAAGGTAGGAAAGTTGTGTTAATAAAGGAATGGTTGTGACTAGAGTATCCATTTATTTAGTAAAAAGACTAAATAGCATTATAAATATTATCATAAAATATAATTTCAAAGATAAAATTCCTAGAAAGAAGTTACATAGCTCAATTTAACTCTATGAAACAATGACAGCTACATTCCCAGGACATATCAATGAAAATCCTATGCAGTTCAAAGAGCTTAAGCTAATTTAGGCTTAATACATATCCCTATGTATTGTGGATAGAATTCTGTAAATTTTATTTTCTTGTTTTATCTGTGTTTTCTAAATTTTTTGCCTGTCTTTTATAAAGAAAAACATTATTTCCAAAATTAGATAAAAACAAAACAAATCAGTTGCCTTCAACATTTAGGATGTATTTTGAAAAATGTAATTAAAGTTAGAATTGAAAGTCAGCATTTGTTTCAGTTCAGATGTACTTTCTGAATTTTTCAGTGGAAGTGAAGAAGCCCTTTCCAATGAAGACTGTGAAAATGTTTACCATTTGGTATACTCAGCACATCGCCCTGTTGCTGTGGCAGCTGGAGAGTTCCTTCACAAAAAGTGAGTTATCTTTTAACAAATTCTACCTTGGTACTTTGTTTTATTATTGTTTAGAGTTACTAGAAAATAATAAGTTTGAGTAAACACAGTGCTGAAAGGATCCATTTCATACTGTTCTGGGGAGAATAAAGCCTCATGGCCTGGGTACACATGAATCACATGCCAGAGAATCGTATGCTTTGTAATGTGTTCCTTTTCCCTGAGAAGTCTGAGAGGATAGACTGGTTATCAGCTGGAGATACGAGTACAGCTTTGAGAAGTCCATGAAGTTTATAAAAAGCTTTTCAGGTAACAGTTTTTCCTTTCATTAGTTTTTTTTTCTCTTTTAAAATAGTTCTGATCTCACTTTTTTAATATTTGTAATCTAAATATGAAGCAGTGTCACTTTCAAAATGTTAACACTTTAGTTTTTTCCTGTCCTCTCCATTGGGATGAAGATTATTTTGGTGACCTATAGGAATTCTGAAACTTACATATACAGTTAATAGTTTAAATTTTTAAAATTTCATCTGTTTTTTGTCAAAGCATAGAATGGAATTTATGAACATAAGTGTATGAAATATATTTTATTGTGGTTACTGTATATGCTCTATAATTTATTAGAATTATTCTCACAATACTAGTACATTCTTGGTTGTATATGTTTTACATTGTTTTATTTTCGCTAGTCTTGCTTATGAGTTTCATTTAGTGGCTTTGGATATTGACAGATGAACCCAAAAGTCTAGTACATGTACAAACTTGTGATTATGCTAAACAATAGATGAAAATTGTGCTCCGGGCTACTATTGTACATGGATAATTAACTTCGGTAATAGGCAGGCCTGTCCCTCCATCCAGTATCAGGATGTCTGTGCTGCAATAATAAATTCTTAAGTCCTTAGTTGTACTGCTCCAAGTGGGAAAAGATGTTTCTGTGTGAGAAATCTTTCTTAAATGGAGACAGGATAACTAGTGTATGCTGGCAATGAAAGTAAAGAGGAAGAAAATGAAGATTTTCAGGCATGACTTTTAAAGTAATATATTGAACTTAACGCCCTGACATCTATACTCAGTAGAACATTGCAGTTTCCATATTTATTTTGGGATGTTGTCTGTAATGAATATCATGGGTATGTTGTAGTGTTAATTCCTCTTTTACAGTATTATTATTCTCTAGTTAGTCTCTGTACTAAACTTTTTAATAATTTTGTGTTTTTAGAAAGAATTTATTGCTTCTGTGCTTTCAAAAAGAAAATAAAGTAGTTGATTCTCTGTAAAACAGAGATTGTAACAACATAGTCCAGAAATTAGAAAAACACCTTGGATATTTTTATTTGTATCATAAGCTTGAACTATTTCCTAATGTTTAAGTAGAAATATTTTATATTAAAAATCTAGAGGGATAAGCCTTCATTATTTCTTTATGGAAATGAAGCCAACTCCTTGACAAATATGAAAGTTTCCTCTACAAGTTGATTTTAGGCCCTTACTCTGGAGATGTACACACACTTTAACAACTTTTGATTTTTCATTACTGCTTCTTTGAGCATTCTTTCACCATCTGATAGAGTTATCTGTTCAGAGTCCTAACAAGTGAGGTTCAGAGTAGCCCCAGGAGTCCATGGTATGTGTATATGTGCTTGCGCATCAGTGTTATGCGGTCTGTACATTATGGGCAGTCTTACCCAGGCCTTAAAAAACAGTGAAAGATACCTGAAATGAATATTTCAATATATCAAGTCCATATTTTAAAACTTAAGCTAATTTCACTACCTTATATTTGTAAGTAAATGCAGTTATATAAATTGATGTATTTTAATTATCAAAAACCTTGATTTCTCCATTTACTATGCAAAGACAAAACCTCTCTTTAGTGTGTATGTGGTAGTAAGGATTGAACCCAGGACCTTATGCATGCTTAGGTAAGCATTCTATACAAACTATATTTCTAGCTCCTTTTAAATTTTAAATAAGGTTCTTGGCAAGTTGACCAGGCTGCCCTCAAACTTGTGATCCTCCTGCCTAACGTTAGCACACACGTAGCAAAACTTCTCTTCAACCATTATAGTTTAAAACTCATCAAGGTTTTAAAAACTCAAGATCAATCATGCCTCTGCCATCCAAGCAGATTAAACTTTTCTGTTGCTATATTTTACTTGGAATTAGTTTGTTTTTATGTCACGTGAAATCATGCTCATTTTATTCAGTTAGCCCTTTATTTAAGACCCTGTGCTGATTTACATAAACTTATACAAGCTATTTGCCTATTCCAGTGACACGTGAGATAAGTATACACTTAGTTAATTGGCATACATGAAGTGAGAGTTCCATGTGAATGGGGACTTTTGTCTTTGTTTACTACTGTTTGCCTATATCTGTATCGCCTGGAGCAGTGCCTGGAAATGAGAGATACTTAGCAGTCCTTAAATTGTTTGCTTGCTTACTTGCTTGCTTGTATGTTTTTTGAGACAGCCTCTTGCTATGTAGGCCAGGCTGCCCTTAAACTGGCAGCAAGCCTCCTGCCTAGAGACTCCCAAGTTCAAGGATCATGGGCATGCACTACCATGCCTGGCAGCAGTCCTTCAATTTTGTTTGCTTTTTTTTTTTTTTTTTTTTTTTTTTTTTCTTTTTGGTACCGGAAATCAAATTCATGGCCTTGCGCTTGCTAGGCAGGCGCTGTGCCACTGAGCTACACCCCTGGCCCCTTAAATTTCATTAGAATGAATCTAAAGCTTTGATACCATTTCTTAGCCATATTTTTGAAATTTGCTGCTAAATGGTGTTTTCATAAATATAGTATTGTGTCATTTTTATTGGAAACAGTGCTTTTTCTAGATAATAGGCTATAAGTATGGAAGAATTAAGAGGTTATGGACATTTAAAGAAACTGTGATTATTGCTGGAAGATTTGATTGACTCTGTAATACTATGAAATCAATACTTGAAAAAATAGAGCTCAAAAAGAAAATAGGCCTCAATTTAAATTTTATATTGTAGTATCAGTCATACAGGATAATAGCAGTGCTTATATATTTCATAAATATTCGACTACTCATTACTTATCATTAAAATCTTTCTTCCTACATGTTATATATGAATGATCTGTTTGAGATTTTTTACATCTGACCATTTTTGACCTGTAAAGACAACATTGATACATTTGAACTAGATTGGTAATCTGATCATAGATACTTGGTAACACTGACATGATGTATATTAGGAGGGCTGAAATTTGTATCCATATGAGTTTATAATGCTGTTTTCCCCCCCTCAGGTTGTTTAGCAGACATGACCCACAAGCAGAAGAAGCATTAGCAAAGAGAAGAGGAAGGAATAGTCCTAATGGGAACCTCATTAGGATGCTTGTTCTTTTTTTTCTTGAAAGTGAGGTAAAGAAAATTCTGATATAACTATTTGTTATATTATATATTAAATAAAACTGCCATTTAATTTATTGTAAACAGTTGTTTTTTTCAGTCAAATGAAAACAGTCCTGTCTCTTGTACATTTCTTCAACTGCTTGATTGTAGAATCAATCTTTTACCTTTTGTAGGGAGAAATTCTGAATATATCTGCAGGTGTGGAGCAACACTGAATATAGACTAGTAAATTTGTTAAAACTTTTATACAACTCCAGTATTGCAGTACTGCATACTTTTATTTTGTTCCTTAAATTTTTATCTGCAGCTTTTAAATTAAGCTATTTATGAAAGTTGTCAGTCTGTTAAAACAATTTTTTGTCATTTGAAAGTTCTATTATTGAAGGAGGAGAAGAAGATATTTGTTTAGTTGTTTTACTTGACAGTGTAAAGTTTACCTTGCTTATAAGTACTGTGACAATGTGTCCGTGTGCTATATGGTCAGTTATTGTTTAAATGATTTTATAAAGCTGAGGCGGGAGTATAACTGCAACATCAGGGCCAGCCTGGGCTACATAGTGAGTTCAAGGCCAGCCTGAACTACATAGTGAGACCCTGACTCAAAAAAACAAGTAAGTGATTTTATACTTAACACTCATAACGTATTATGTATTGGAATTTGTTTTCCAGATAAACTTTCATTTGCCTACTAAAATACTGTTCCTCATTTTTATTACTAGCATGACATTAGCAGAACTGGTATATGTAACCAAAAGTGCCCCTGAATGAATTTAGAAATGCATGAGAATAGAGTTACAAAACAACTAAAGAAGTTCTAGAAATTTTAGGCTCAATTTTATTTGGGTAAAAGTGTTTTTTACTTGTGTTGGAATGTCAAGGAAGAAAAGAAATTTAAAAGGTTCCATGAGGCTGAGTGTGGTGGAGCACGCCTGTAATCCCAGCACTCAGGAGGTCAAGGCAGGAGGATCCTTGCAAGTTGGAGACGGGAAAATGAGCTCAAGGCCAGCCTGAACTGCTTAGCAAGATCCTGTCTCAAAAGACAAAAAATGGTTCCATGAATGTTCAAGTCTGAGAGCACTAGAGGAACTGTAGGAATTAGGAAGAGACAAACAGGCAAGCTACATGAAAAATAAAATCAGAGAAGTATGTGCTGAATTCATTGACATTGGTTAGGGCACAGCAGGGTAGAGAGCAGAGGAGTTACCCTGATACTTTGAGTTGGGACTGAGTAAAGAAAAAATAAACTTAGAAACAAAACCAGCTGGAGAGTTGGCATTTGAGTAAAGAATGTAAAAATAATGTTTTAATGTTCTCACAAATCACCTGTGTATCTTGTTAAAATACTATTTCTGCTACAGTAGCTTTGGAGAGGGGCCTGAGGGGTTTGTTTTTTGTTTTTGTTTTTGCTTTTTTTCATTGGTCATTTTTTTTTGTGGTCTTTTGTTGTTATTGTTGTTGTTCTGGTTGGTTTAGGGGAGTTTTTTTTTGTTTGGGAGATTTGTTTTTGTAAACCAACTTTTTAAAATTAAGTTTATTGGTACAATTTAGGTATACATAATGATCACATTCATCATAAGGAATTTGTATCTATACATGCTGCTGCTTCTACTTTTTTTTTCTATCTATAGGAATGAGGCATGAAAATATTATTAAACTGATGAAAAGTTTAGGGGAAGTCATGACTAATTGACTTAAATTATTAAAAGACAATGTTTTGGATTTCTGAAAGCTCTAGGACTTTCTGATTTATTAAAAGACCTAAGTATTTAGTTTCAAGTAATTTCATTAAACAGTAACTTACAATGTTTATTACTGTTACATTTTCAGGCAGTAGTACTGTATTTACTGTTGTTTTCCAAAGTGTTACAAAAAGATACTAACCTTTATTTCCTAGTTCTCTTGTATGGCATTTTGGTGATCTCCAAACTGTCTTCCAGGGTTTCTGGCTGATTCATGGTCAGTGTATTGGCTGTTTGGGCTCCTGTTGTACAAAAAACATTATTTCTGAAAAGTCTTTCTTATCCTATTATACTAGTATACTTTGGGAGCTGAGTCTTTATTGAAGCCATGTTCACATAATGTGATGGGATTCTGATTGAATACTACTCTGAATTCTTCTGGTTACTATAACACATGTTAATTATTAAAATTTTACTAATAGAGTCTTGAAATGTTGAATTAACAGAGACTTTAGAAATTTAAAGTAGAATGAGTCTTATCAGTGAGTTGCAGATCACTTACCTGGGATTAACTGAACTGATGTTCATTCTTCTTTGATTTACAAGAGTGTGAAATAGTAATATTTTAATAGAAGTACTAGAATTACAAAATGTTGAAAGAGGCTTTCAGTGCAGGTGAAATTATATAGATCAAGAAACCTGCTTAAACTAATTGTTAGTTTTCTTTTGCTACCAAAAAGTGACCTTTTAAAGTTACTACAACCTTGATAGCACTCATTAAGTTCAGATGACAGAATACTTTGTATTTTAGATGCATGTCAGTTACAAGAATAATTGGTATTTGAATTTAGTTACTCCAGACTTCCCTATAGCTATTATAAACCATAGAGTTTGTTATAGAGACTCAGGTCTTTTCATAGGAACAAGGAAACTATTAGTAATTCTTTCAGAAAGCTATTTTTATGTAGTCTAGAAATACAGGCTTTCTCCTTGCAAGCATATTGAATGTTGACGCTAACTGGGACAGTCACAAATTTGACAGCCATCTCATTGATACATCTAAGAATTGTCCCCAGAATGTTCATTCCTGGTGTACAAATGAGATCCTGGGTTTGTCTGGTTGTTTCTTTGGTTTGATTTTGTTTTTGTTTCTGTTTTTTGTTTTTTGTTTTTTGTTTTCTAGATTCACCTATGAATGGCTCTATT
Organism: Chinchilla lanigera; assembly: GCF_000276665.1. Taxonomy (NCBI): domain Eukaryota; kingdom Metazoa; phylum Chordata; class Mammalia; order Rodentia; family Chinchillidae; genus Chinchilla; species Chinchilla lanigera. The sequence continues at coordinate 2,347,524 of NW_004955501.1, forward strand.
TTAGCAAGCATAAAATTGTTTAGAAATTCTAGGCTTAATAACTTGGGGTGATTACTTGAATTGTAAACAGTTTGACATATAAAGGATTACTGTAAGTTTCTCCCATACAGTGAAATTCTTCATTGTTTTTATCTAGCCAACAAAAAGGTTAGGAGACAGAAAAAACTTCAGATAAAATATTGAAAGTAACTTTGAACTTAATTAAAGATTGGTGAGAATATACCTTGAAAATTATAATTAAAGTTACCAGGAAAATGAGGTTGGTTTGTGCTATATATAAACGTAGAAGAAAGGTATAAATTGAAATATATTTCTATGTAGCAGGGCAAAATCCACATGGATATAAATAATTTTAATTTATATAATACATAATTTATAAATATACTTTGATGCAATTTTAATTGTCCATATTGTCAGTGATTTTTTTTTTAATGCATTGAAGAGTTTCAATTTTTGTTCACCTATTATTTATTTATTTATTTATTTTTTCCTGAGAATGGGTCTCGCTGTGCAGTTCAGGCTGGCCTTGAGCTCACTTTGTAGCCCAGGCTGGTCTGGAACTTGCAATGATCTTCCCATCTCAGGGTCCCAAGTGCTGGGATTATAGGCATGCGCTACCACGCTGGGCCATTCACCTAATTTTTGAAGAATACAAAGAATGCTTGTTAGCTACCTGATTTTTCACATTTTCTTTTAAATGATAACACTGAAAACAAAATTTTTTTGCATTTTTACATTTCCCATTCCTTTTTATTCCCAGCATTTTGTTTTTTGTTTTCAATGATGGTTGAAAATGCCTTATTGTCTTAACTTCTTACAGCATCATCTTTTACTTTGGTATAAAGTGTTTGAAAAGTGATTACGGCCTTCTACCCTTATCTAGGGTATGTTCAAACTTTTTTTTTTCCCTCAAACATTGATTTTCCTGGTAATCGAACAGGAAGTTGAAATCAGCAAGTTCTATGGTTGTCACAGGTGCCCATAGATAGTAGGGCTTTCCTAGATTCAGTATTATGTCAGCCTAACCTCCGACTGATCATCCTGTTCTGAAAAGCCCTAGCTTTTTCTCCAAATAAAAGGGGCTGAGAATGTAGCTCAGTAGACTTTGCTTTTAATTTTCAAAAAAAAAAAAAAACACTCAAAATTTCTGAGAGGAATATTGACAATATGCCAGAGCCAAGTTTTAATTTACCTCAGTTCAAGATCAAAAGGGTTGAATTGTGCCATCAACTTCGCCACTGAAAATCTCAGACTAAATTAGTCAGGGTGGAAGAGGTGCCCAGCCTGGTAGCATATGCTTGTAATCCCAGCACTGAGGAGGCAGAGGCAGGAGGATAACTAGGAGTTCCAGACCAGCCTGAAGTACGTATTGAGACCCTGTCTCAAAAAAAAAAAAAGAAAGAAGTATTACCAATTCACCAAAACAGTGAGGAATTTATGGAAGCTTCAAAGTAACTGAGGAAAGACTGCAAATTCCAGTAGTATGTAGTAACCTATAGTCTGTGAGGCAAAAAATAGGAAATTCCATTTTTAACTGAGATTTTCTGAAGAACTCTGAAATACACTAAAAATCACAGTAGCAGATAGTAAGTGGGTAACACATAAATAGTAAATAAATGACTGCCCCTTAGCTGAGCCCACTTGTCCCTTTAGAATTGCTGGTACAGTGGGTCTGAGAAGCAGAGAGTAAATGCTCAGACAATTTATAGCCACCAATAGGGATAAGAAATTTTTACATTCAGAAGACAAATTATATACCTACACAATAGAAGGAAAACCTACCTTATACAGATTTCCTCTTTCCTGCTTAATCAGGGAGACCACGATCTTGCAATCAGACTCAAAAAAAGTATGCTGGTCTGGGTATGATGGTCCACATGTATCATCCCAACACTCAGGAGGCTGAGGCAGGAAGATTGCCAGCCTGGGCTACATAGAGAGTTCTAGGCCAGTTTGAAATATTCAAGGCTCTGTCTCCAGAAAAAAAAAAAAAGAAGAAAGAAGAGGAGGTGAGGGAAGGAAGGAAGGAAGGAGGGAGGGGAGGAAAGGAAGGAAGGAAGGAAGGAAGGAAGGAAGGAAGGAAGGAAGGAAGAGGGAGAGAGAGAGAAAGGATTCTGGCTACTACCTTTGTTGAATCTAGACCATTGACATATAGGAACTGCCACAAAGAATCTAAAACTTTTAAGAGACATAAACTGAACATAATGATGAAAATATTTAACTCATTTCCTCAGGCAAGAATTATCCCTTTAGAAAAAAGACTTATGCCACATGAAAAAAATATTTTGAAAGAGGAAGATACTTTATAGAAATAAAAACTTGATTTTAAAATTTAAGAAGGGTAGTCAATAAATATTAGGTCTCAATGTTTTCCTATCATGTCACAATGTCTATTATAGTATGACATTGTGAAATGATAGGAAAACACTCAAGGGTAAAGGGCAGTTGGGATGTGGGAAAAGAGAAGGGAAAGAAGGAGAAATTTTATATGTATGTATATACAGGATAGTTAACATAGTTGTTCTACTGTCTTCTATTTCTTTGCGGAAAGAAACTGTCAATTAGTCCTTTATCGATCAATATTGCATGTCTCTATCTGTTTTCATGAGAAACTACTTTAAAGATATCAAAATGTAATACAAGAAGCATTGTTAATTTCCTGCCACTTTGTTTGTAACTCTGTATTGTCTGTACTGTTCTTTTGCTATTTTGTAAAAGGTTGTCTGTCTGTCAGTGTTTTCCTCCTTTTTAAAATAGAAAAAAAAAATATTAGGTCTCAATGGACACATCCAAGGATTGAACCAAAGAATTATTCTAGAAAGCAGTACCAAAGAAGAAAAGCCTGAGATAAAAGAAGAAACAGGGTATAGATGAAAAGTTGTATTGATCTAGTAGGAACTCTATAAAGAGAACAGATAAAATGGAAGAAACTAACTAGAGGACAGACACATAGCTCAGAAAGTTTACTACCTATGAACTCTATATGCAGACTACTAGCTAAGGATTTTTCTAGCCACATGAAAAATACATATGGTAAAAGAAAAATATGAATATAATAAACTTCGATGAGCAGGTAGGTCTCAAAATTTAGAGCTAAGCCTAAATAGTATGGCTGGGGCTGGGGATTTAGCCCAGCGGCACAGTGCCTGCCTGACAAGCGCAACGTCATGAGTTCGATTCCCGGTACCAGAAAAAAACAAACAAACTAAATAGTATGGCTGTGAATTTTAAGGCACATACATAAAAATATCCTTAGGTGTAGGAGTGTCATTTTCAAATTAAATAAAGACAAACAAATGTGCTAGTGATCTTAATAATAGAAAAATATGTTAGAAAACAAAACTAAGGGAAAACACTCAAGGAAATACTGCATAGAGCACAGAATAAAATGCCAGGAATAAAGCCAAGCATGGTGGCATGCACCTGTAATATTAGCACTCAGGAGACCGAGGCAGCAGGATTATGAATTTGGAACTAGCCTGGACTACATAGAGAGTTCAAGACCTGTCTGAGCTGCATAGTGAGACCTTTTCTCAATAGACAAAACACAAAACAAAATGTCAGGAATATTTCCAGCATTAATTGTTTTTGGAAGTTGAAATAAAGATATAAAAGTAGCTATATGCTGTTTATAGATATGTCTTAGTCAAAATAAGACAGGTAGTTTACAAAAAAGTCTTTTCTGATGGCATAATTCTCACCCAGGGGAATTAACATATAAGAGATAGTCTTAGTTACATTTCTTAGTCACATTTCGAGATAAGTCTTAGTTACATTTCTCTCATTACTGAGATAAAATACCCAACACACACAGAGGAGGAAGAGTTTATTTAGTTCACAATTTGTAGAAGTTTAAGTCCATAGGTGGCTGGCTCCAAGACAGTGGTGCATGGCAGAGCACCGTGGCAATAGCACATGGTGGCAGAAAACAGCAAGAGCAAGAGAGAAGACTTTTTCTGTCCTTTATAATGTATGGAGGCTACCTTCCCTAGAGGACAAGTATAAGACTTCCTTCATCTCAGCACCGCACTACCAGTCAGTTACACATTCCAGATTCAGCCACCTTGAAAAAACCCTATGACCGCATGAGGCATTAGGGGGACATCTAGACATAAACGGTAACAGACACCTACAAAAAGAAAATAATGCAGGGACAGTATATTAAAAGATAAATCAGAATTGTAGTCCAAAAGCATTGAGTCACAGAAGGGGAATATTTTATATTTGTAAAAGTTAAAAGCCACCAAATATATGTGTGCATATAAATACCTGTTCTGTGAACATATACATCTACATAATCAAATGTAAAGCCCTGTTTCTTCAGCATGTTTTTTGTTTGTTTGTTTGTTTTTGGTTTTTTATTTTTATTTTTTTTTTTTTTTTGGTCTTCTTCAGACAGGGTCTCGCTATGCAGTTCAGGCTGGCCTTGAGCTCACTTTGTAGTCCAGGCTGATCTCGAACTCACAATAATCCTCCTGCCTCAGCCTCCCCAGTGCTGGGATTACAGACATGCGCCACCACGCCCAGAATTCAACATGTGTTTTATAGTGGTAAATATGCATTACAAAATTTGAATTTTAAGTGCACAGTTTAGTAATATTAACTACTTTCACATTACTGTGCACTCACTACTGCTATTCATGTGCCAGAACTTTTTCAAAATCTTCCCAAACTAAAACTTTTCCTCTTCAGCATAGGTTTTAGCAGCAGTTTTGAAACATTTTTTTTTTCCTGCTTCCATTTTAATGTTTGACAGCAAGTTGTGTACTATTTGTCCCTGTCACTATAGGAATGTTACTGATCATCAGACTGGTTTCTCAAAACAGATGACTTTGTAAAGTTTGGAGATACAGTACCTTGCTGCAAGCCTTTGCTCATGTTCTTTCCAACCAAAGATGTTAATCAGTATTAGCTCCTCCTACTTTGACAGAATTCTTCGGGGGAAAGGGAGAGAAAAAGAGAGAGAGAGAGAGGGAGGGAGAGCACGCGTTTCCTGAGGCAGTTCTGCAGCAAGGGTGTAATATTTAAAATGAAGTATATATGTGAGGAGAGAAGGCAGAGCATAAATCATCATACTTTACATTAAAGTTAAAATTTTTCTTATGATTGAATTAGGAGTAGAAAAAAATTGAAGTGCCACATGTACCATGATGACTGTACATAACCAACAGATCTAGAAAAGTAGCTTCCATAATTTTGAGCCCACCATTCCTAAGAGGAAAACATTTTCTCTCACAAATAAAAGCACATAGAACAGTTAAAGGCTAGGATGTAGCTCAGTGGTACAATGGTTGCCTACCATGTGTGAGACCTGAGTTAGATCCCCACTGTGCCAAAAAAAAAGTATGAAATATTTACCCTTTCTATGTATTGTGCACTGTTCTTTATTGAGGACCAGGGGAGGGGACTGTTTGTTTGTTTGTTTGTTTGTTTGTTTGTTTGTGACAGGGTCTTGCTATGTACAGTATTCCAGCCTGGCCCAGAACTCATAACAATTCTCCTGCCTTGCCCTCCCAAGTGCTGGTACTACATGTGTGCACCATCTCATCCGTTTAATTGTTTGAAACTTTGGTCTGAATGCATTAAATTAGTTTTAACACCCCAAGAATGAAGTATAATCCATAGGTAGTTCTCTCTGATCTCAAGGGTGGTTTATCTATGTTTATAAGCCTAAAAAGATTTATACAAATGAGTGAGAAACATTTATGAGTGGCAGAAACTTAAACATTGCCAACACCATTACTTACCTTCCCTGAAAAGCTTCTTTGGAGTAAACCATATTCTCCAAGGTTTAATGACCAACAAGTAGTACAGAGATTGTGTTAAGTGTTTCATGAGTAATTTAAGTGTGCTTGTTTGCTGTGGGAACGTGGGTTCTGGTGGAAATTGTGAAGAAAGCAGTGCCCAATAAGATGAGATGAGGTAAGAATTGCATTGAGTCAAGTGGAAATGAGAGTAGAAAAGAGGAAAGAGGCAATAATTTAAATTTTTATGTCTTCACCAAATGAAGATATAAAATAAGCAAGGCTAACACCAAGGTCTCAAGTGGGATTATAGGAGAAATAAGTCACTTAAAAAGAGATAGTTTAAAAGAGACAAGCAGGTGTAGTAAAATGTGACCTAGACTTGGCTGATAATTTGGGAATGCTGCTAACTAGCTGTTTTCTCATTGGACTGAGATCTTAATTAACTCTTAGTGCCATAAATGTTAAAAAGTTAATTGGTTCTACATACTGTGTCCTGAATTATATAATTATTATTTAAGTGCTTCTTAGAATCATTGAGTCCAAGCCATTTTAATTGTGATGAAAATAGTTCATTAATTCCATATTTAGTTTTGTTTTTCTTTAAATGTTCTTTAGTCACACTGAGTTTGTTAATTTTAGTTACATGAACATGCAGCCTACTTGGTGGACAGTTTGTGGGAGAGCTCTCAAGAACTGTTAAAAGACTGGGAATGTATGACAGAGTTGCTATTAGAAGAACCTGTTCAAGGAGAAGAAGGTATAGTATTTTAGCAAGTTGATTGTTATATTACTTTGCTTCCATTGATAATTATACTCTACAGATACTGTATAGCTCATTTCTTAAATATATGCAAGTATGCATTTTTTCTGAAGAGAAAAATTTATTTCCTATAACAAGCATGTCTCAATAGTTTACAACTTGTTTTTGTGTTAACTCTGATACCGTGCTGCATAAGTGTTTTAAAAATCTGTAAATGCTGTGTAATATTTTAAAAGTTCTTCATAATGGTTTGAGACTTTTTTAAAAATGCTGCTATAATCAGTGTAAGAAGAAAGTACATCCTGAATCTTTTTGCTGTATTAACATGAAAACTTGGAAGCACCAAGTTGACGTACATGATTGACATACATGACATACATACTTGACACACAAGATTTTCCTTTCCCACCTCTTCTCCCCCACTCCCTCCTCCTTTTCTCCTATCTTCCTCTCCCTCCCTCCTTCATTTCTCCATGTGTGTGTGTAGTATTGAACCAAGGCCTTACATATACTAAACACATACTGTACCATTATGCTGTATCCCAGCCCCAGTCCATAGGATTTAATTACACTACAGCCACCTCGTTTGTTGGATTTTCTTGACATCAGAAATAAGTTCATTTATCTTGCTGTTCAAGAAATAGGGGGGAATAATAGTTATAAGATAATTTCTGAAGTATGGTTTTTACATGTTACATAACATGTACTACATAATAGATTTATTTCATAGAGTGATTGTATTCTAAAGTATTTCATGAATATTAGCTCCTTAGTGCCAAAAATGCTTTTTCCCATACAACATATGCTTTGGTTCTCAAAGTAGTCCATAATGAAACTTTTAAAATCAAGCTACTAATTAATTTAACTCATACATCAATCCTAAAAGGCATATTCATGTAGCAATATATTCATGTAACTGTAGCCCATAGTGGATTGAACATGAACTTCACAGTCAACAGAACTATAAATTCAGATTTTTAACTCTTGTCACTTCTGACTCAAAGTCATTAATTTTTTTGATCCTTTCTCCCCCTTCTCTGTAACATAAATGTTGCTCTTCTTATATAACTTATGTAGTTGTTGTGAATATTAAATAAGGGATTATACTACTGATTTCTTGTTCTGATTTCCCCACCCTCCTATATGATTCAACCCTTTAGGATGATAAGAGCAGAATGAGCCATCGCATGAACTTGAGGTTCTAAACAGGTCACCAATAGAGTGTACATCCATTCCCTGGTGTTCATTTGTTCTGTTCTGTTCTGTTCTGTCTTGTTTTGAGACGTGGTCTCACGGTGTAGTTCAGGCTGTCATTGAAGTCACTATATAGCCCTCCCTGACTGTGAACTCCTCCCAAATGGTAGGAATACAGGCATATACCATCACTCCCAGCACCAGTGTTCTTTCTAAGCAGCAATGTGTATATCTGTTTTGCATTTGACAAAACTTAGTGAGAGAAGTAACAGGTATACATCATGCCAAATTTACTCTTGCTGCAGCCTGCTCAATATGCCTTTTCAAACCTAACTCAAAATATTTGCCTAACTTTATTTGTTGTCTTTCTAAACTTTTCCCAGCCCTTCTTTCAAGGTGGAGCTTATTATCCTATATTTGGCTCTACGTGAATTATTATTTACTCTATTTGCATGTGTTTCTTTCTTCCATGGTATTCTTAGTAAGAGAATGATACTGTTACTAATTATAGTGATTCCCTTATCTATCGCAGTAATTATGTTCCAGAGACTTCCCATGGTAGGTGAAAATCCACAAAGTAGTGGCATTATATTTATTTTATTATTTATATATATTTTAAGGCTTTATAAACCCTTCCCACACTCCTATAAACCTTTCCCACTCTCTTATTAACCTTTCCCACGCTCTTACAAACACTTCCTATGCCCTTAAACACTTTCTACATTCTTCAGCCTGTGTAATTTTAACAACATGTAAAATTCTATGTGGGAACTCAAAGTGGACAAGGACAGATGCTGAATGTATGGGCACAGTGTGGGGGAGAGCAAACAGACCGATGCTATGGTCACCAGTCAGCGCCTGTGATACAGAACACAGTGCTATGGTGGGTCGCCTTCCATTCCATCAGCCAATACTGTGCCATGTACAATCTCACCTTGGCAAACTTGCTTAAGCTGTAGGGTTGTACTGATTTCCATTGTGTACAATACAGTATTCATCCACTGATGAAATACATACTGTATTTTATTTCTATTTAATATTCTTTTAGTATGTTTGAATTAACATTCTATATTTTTATATTCTTTTAAATTTTTAGGCAAAATAATCAAAGTCATAAATGTGATATAAATATCTGTATACTGGAAAACGCCACGATATAGTGAAAACTGCAATACAGAAGTAGATGTATTTTTTTTAAAAATCGGCCATACAGTAAAGCCGCAATAAGTGAACCGCAACATAGTGAAGGACAACTGTAACAGGGCCCTCTGCTCAGTAGGTCAGACCGTTAGCTGCATTCTGGGTTCCTTTCACTTTTATTATCATGGGAATATGAACATATGTTCTTTTTTTTCCTCGTTTTACTTGTACATTTTCCTAAGTGTACTGACATCATACATTGTTTCTAACTAATGGTAATACTTTTACGGTTAAAATTACTACTTTCCCTCAAGAAGCTGAAGCAGGAGGATCTTTACAAGTTTAAGGCCAGCCTGGCAACATAGTAGGTTGGTCTATCTAGTGAGACCCTGTCTTAAAAAAAAACAGTCACTACTGCCCAATCAGAACTTGAAAAATAGGCCTTTGCTTAGTACTGAGTGTGGCATGTACCATCCATTTTCTTTGCCTTTTTCTCAGCCATAAAATTAGTAAATTATCAGGATAGGTTAGAGCTTTTTATGTCTGACTCCGTGCCTTTTTTCTTTCTACCATGTCATGTTTAATAACATTGTATCTTAGAGGGGAAGCAAGGCATGCAAATTACAGGAAGAAGCACCAAAGCCATATACTTCAGTATTGTTAACTTTTTAAGATAACTTATATAAAATATGTTAATCAGTGAATAACAATTACCAAGTCTTTCATTCATCAAAATAATCTAGATGAATTTACTATATTAAAATAATTGTGCACTATTAGCTCTTTCATTGTAGTTTAAATTCTGGCATTGAATTTCTTTGGCTTCTAGTCAAGACATTGTTTTGGCTTGGCTTAGGTTTCATCATCTTTTTTTAGCTACAAACGAGTGACTTATAATATGGGATCATTTTTTTAAAAGCCAGCTACAGTTTTAGGATATGATTCAATCTGAATAAGAAAGCCATGGAAATTAGGCATAACAATTTCAGAAGTGTATCTAGCTAATAACCCAATTTTATTCCTATATTTCTCTTCATGAGTCCTGTGTTACATACAAGCTTCGGCATGGAATGGTGTCCAGTTAAGTTTACTGTGCTGATACTATGACAAAATATCACTCATAACTTACTCTTGAAACTAGTTAGATATTAAGCTTTAGATGAATGGACATAGAATTTCAATGGAGAAAAGTCTGGTTAAAAGTAGAAGATATAGGAATAAAATTTGATGAGAGAGACTTTGTGATAAACTACAGTACCAACTTAAATAACAATAGCCTTATGGCTGTCTTGCAGTATTTTTAAGTGGCTGTTGTTTGTGTGTATGTTTAAGTGAATGTGTTTATTCTATAGAGAAATGCAAATTGGATAAAATTTTAGTGGAATGTGAGAGTCTTGGTTCTTCTTAACAGCTCAGCCACCAGCTACCCAAAACAACTCACTTAAATTCTGAGTTTCAACTTCTTCAACTATAGTATGAAGATCTCTGGCTAGATAATGTTTTTTGGTCAGTTCTGTGATTCATTAGATGAGGAAAATATACATATATAGTAGTAGAATTCTTCAAAGCAAGAGTCATTGATTTATTTAGCATTTTAAAAATGTTTATTTACTATTTTATATTTACCAAATATTATGCTAAATGCTAAGAATACAATATTAAACTAGCCCAAATCATTGCCTATATGGAGCTCACATTCTCATATAGAAGATAAATCAAAAGCAAGTAAATAATCAAAGTATTTCCAACAGTTAAAAAGTGTCTATAATGAATAATAATAATAATAAAGAAGGGTCTCTTTAGAGTGGATCTCAAGGAAAACCTTTCTGAGGAGTCCATATACAATCCAAGAAACTACAGGATAAAAGAGTAGCTAGCCATGAGAATTGTCATGAGAGCTATCTGGATAGTGAAAATAGTGATTACTGAGCATCAGAAACATGAATGATAGCATGTTCTGTGAGCTACAATAGCTAGAACATAGTGAGGCATTGCCACAAGATGAGATAGAGGCAGAGGTAAGATAAATGTTGAGTACTTTTGTTTATAAGTGAAATTTTGTCTGTTATTTGGAGACAGGGTCTTGCTATGCAGTTCAGGTTGGCCTTGAGCTCACTTTGTAGCCCAGGCTGGTTTCAAACTTGCAACGATCCTCCTGCTTCAGCCTCCTAAGTGCTGGGATTACAGGCGTGCACCACTAAGCCCGGCTTTATATGTGAATTTATTTAGTTCATTCTAAGTGTAATTGGAATGTCACTGATGGATTTTCTAGAAGGAAGTAATGTCCAAACCATATTTTTTTTAAAATGCCTTTATAAATATGGGTTGAAATGCACAGAAAGGTAAGAATGTAATTGTTGAATTTGTCTCACTGGGAAATAGTGATAAAGATGAAGAGAGGAAGATAGCAGATAAAGAAAGTAAGAGCCCATGGCTGAATTAAAGATTGTGGATACTGAGCAAAAGTAGGAAGAGCAAGATAGAGCAAGAGCCCTAACTAGCAAAAAAGGGATAAGAAATAATTATACCTTTTTACAAGTATAGTAAAGAATGTGATCAAGAGTTAATAATGTCATATATTGCTTTCAAGAGCACACAAACATGATTTAGTGATGATTTTTGTCCTTGGTGGCCTTAAAACATTTATTTTACGTGGTAATGAAGAGAGAAGCCAGAGTTTAAGGTGATAAGACTAGACTAAAGTGAATACTGAGAAAACAGAGATGATATGTGAGGATGGATTCCAAGAGCTGGACTGTAATCGAATAATTTATAGTGTGAGCAGCTATTTGTGTTAATCATTATTGGCTGTTGTCTGTGGCATAGGCTTCTTTGTTTCATTATCATGTGGCTTTGGTGTCATCTCCCAAAAAGGAGTTGAGTTAAATTTCAGCTGATTTTGATTTTACCCTATCTCCTCATTTAGAAAAAATTTCTAAATGGATGACTTCAAAGATCAAAGTAAATTAACAAATTATGGCATTGGTAACTGTATAAAGTTGAGTTATACATAAACACTACTACAGGTTTACTATGTGGAAGTATTTTTTGTTCTGTTTTTTAGTTGTTTTTTTGAGACAGGGTCTCACTATGTAGTTAAGCCAACTTTGACCTCATTATATAGTCCAGACTGGCCTTGAATTCATGCAAATCCACCTCCTGAGAGCTGGGATTATAGGCATGTGCCACCATGCCCAGCAATATAAGAATATTTCTGTTCCTGAGATATGTTCTCTTTCTCTCTCTTTCCTTTTTCCTAAGGACCATATTTTCTTCTTAGTAAAACAAAATACATTTAGCTCATGAACAATTTTTTAGTTACTTTATTCCAAGCCAAATGAGAGAAATTGTGAAATTCTAGAATTGGAAAAACAGGGCCGGGGATATAGCTCAGTGGCATAAGTGCCTGCCTGGCAAGTACAAGGTCCTGAGTTCGATTCCCAGTAGCCCCCCCCCAAAAAAAACTGTCTTAGAATTGGAAAAACAAAGTTAATGAATGGAAGGCTGTTTTTATTATTATTATTATTAGACATTGGAACATGAGAACATAAATGGGAAGACTGAATTTGTCTTTTTCCTAAGACAGTAAAAATGTTAAAAACAAAAAAATGACTGAATTAAAACATACATATATACAAATTAAGGCATACAAATTCCTACTTTTGGTACAGACTTAAGGACATTTGCCTTTTCATTTGTTTTTATCCCAATTTATTTTAAAATGATGTAAACTTAAATTTTCACAATTCTTTGAATTTTGTCTTTTAATTTCTACCTAGCTCTGCCTCCATGATCCTTACATCCATTGGTCTTACATCTGTGTTTCAATAGGAACATGGATTTTGAGGATCAAAATGAACACACACAATTTATGTGAAGAAAAGAATGTTTTGTTAAATGATACAACATAGTCTCAAAATGAAAACTTATATGATGTTCTTTGATGAAAAAATTATAAAACTGTCAGTTCTCTGTAATATAATATATAATTTTTTTTGCAATATTAGCCATAATTCTAGTGGATTCAAGAGTTCTGGGAAGAAAGGTTAGAACAAAGACTACATAAAAAGATGTTAAAGTTTATAGTGAATTTTAAGTATAAAAGTATTGCACAAATACTTTAAACTGACTATAGAGTCAAATTACCTGTATTCATGTATTGGCTCTACTACTAACTGAGCATTCTGAAATGTTTTAATCTCTCCATGGCTCATTTTCTCCATCTATAACACGAGAATAGTAGTTCTCTCTTGGAATGTTTGTGGATAGAGCAAATTAGTAATAACTAAACCACTTTGCTATTAGCATTATAAAAATTACCAAAAATTTTTGAAAAGACTAAATATGGGAAACATTTTTACTCAAGTTAGTTAAAGTTACATAATTAAGTTACATAGTTGTATTTTAACAAATTATGCAGTAAATCTTGTATAATGCAAATAGTAAGGCACTGTTAGAACAAAATTAACGACTATACTTAGAAAAAAGACCTAAATATATAAGCCTAAAAAGTGTTTTTACTTTTATTTTTAAAAATAAAAGAAGGAAAACATTAACAAACAGACATCCATTCACAAAATAGCATAAGACCAATACAAACAAAGCAGAGTTACGGACAAAGTTGTAGGAAATTAACAATAGTTGTTGTATTACTTATTGATATCTTCAAAGTGGTTTCTAGGACAAACAGATAGAGACATTCAAGACTGATCAAACAAGTAATCATTAACTGTTCCTTTCTGTACGCAATAGATGACAGTAGTACAACATCTATATATACAAATGTACATACCTTCCCCTTCTTTCCCTTCTCTTTTCCCACACCCCAGTTGCCCTTTACTTTTGAGCATTTTCCTTTCAGTTCACAAAGTCTATCATACCTCCTAGTTTTTATTCACTCTTTCAGGTCTTATACTAGTGAGACAATACAATGCTTATACATGCAGGTCTGATTTATTGCACTTATAGGTATGGTCTCTAGTTGTGACCATTTACCTATAAAATCCTCGAGTTTATCTTTCTTTACAGCTGAGTAATATTCCATTACATAAAAGTACCACAATTTTCTTATCCAATCCTTGGTGGATGGACATTTGGGTTGCTTCTACAATTTAGCAATTACAAATTGTGCTGCTATG
>NW_004955501.1:2365987-2370932 GCF_000276665.1 Chinchilla lanigera
TCATTTCTATATTTTTCATTTAATGTTTCCGTCCATTGCCTATGTTCTATTTTCTTACATGTTTCTTCTTCAGATGTTCTGAGCAGTTCTTTCATTACTATTGTCATTTCATTTTTTGCCTGAGAGATTATTTCTGATCTGACGTCTTCTGTGGCCTGATGAAGTTGTTTCTTCACTTCCATTGCGATCATTTCAGCAACTCCAGGTGTATGTTTACCGAGTTCTCCTATGTCAGTGTCTCGTGGACTTGTTCTGAGTGGGGTGGAGTTCTGAGATTGTGTTTTAGTCCTTTGCCTTGTCATGTTTGATCCAGATGCAGAAAGCTCAGTCTACCTCTCCTCTGGCAGCTCAGCAAAGGCCACTAGTGTCCCTAGTTTTCCTGGTGGTCTTGCCCCTGAGATGCACTGCTTATTCTGGGGTTTTTCGCCAGATGGTGAAGTGTATCTAATTCCCCCAGGTCTCAGACATGGACTGTGATGTCAGCTGATGGCAGTCCATCTAATCCAGTGACCCCTTGTAGTTCAGGGTGTGTGTATGACCCAGGATCAGGTTTCACTGGTGGCTCAATCCCGGACCAGTGAATCCCGGACCCGTGGACCAGTGGGCAGTTCAGGGTACAGGCAAACCCAGACACGAACTACGGGGTCGATGGTTAGTGGACCACCTGATTCTGAGTCTCCAGTCACCACAGGAGTTAGACACAGGCCGCACCAACAGCACTCACAGGCTGCCCATGTCTGCGACCCCAGGAAGTTGGGGCACAAGCAAAGCCCAAATTCGAACGGCAGTGCCACAGTTCCGGGCACCCTCGGTCTAGTACCTCACTCTGCACTGGCTGCACGCAGAGAGGGCCAATATGTGAATCCCGGTGAAAGCAGTTCACCAGCCTTCTGAGTGAGGATCTCAGGTCTGCGCTGGGCACATAGAAGGCAGGCTAAAACATGTTTTTAATTGACATTTAAATTTAGGAGGGAAATACGTTTATTTAATAGTGGTAGAGAAATAATTGGCTTTCTTTGGTGAGAATAAACAGGCCCATCCTGTTTTCAGTGTAAATGAATGCAAACAAATTAAAGATATAAAAGTAAACAAGCAAATGAGACAGAATGAAAGGAGAAAGGACAAGAGAGCAAGCAGGAGCAAAACAGAGGGATAGAAGAAAATGAAGCCGGGTATAGTGGCACACGCCTATAATCCCAGCACTCGGAAGGCTGAGGCAGGAGAACTGTTGGAAGTTCAAAACCAGTCTGAGTTATAAAGTGAGCTCAAGGCCAGCCTGAACTGCATGGCAAGACCCTGTCTTAAAAAGACCAAAAAAAAAGAAAAAGATAAAAATGAAAACTATTTTCTAGAAGAGAGAGATCTTTGAAGTCAAGAGAAACTAAGAAGTCCAAACAAAAGGAGACAGATGTGATTTTGTAGAATAGTTTCTGACAGAAAACAGGATAAAAATTTAGACTACAAAGGACAAACAGAGAAAATGCTTGCATCATTCAAATGACAAAAGTTTCTTACTGGGTGTGATAGTCTACATCTGTAGTCCTAACACTCAGGCTGAGGCAGGAGGATCCCAAGTTCTTGACCATGCTGGACTATACAGCATGACCCTGTCTCAAAAAAAGAAAAAAAGTCAAAGATTACTATCCTAACATAAAAGTTATAAATAGATAAGAAAAGTAGAAACATGGGTAAAAAATAAACAGAAAAATCAGAAGCCATTCATGCACATGTAGTCTGTCACTGCTACTCCGGGAAGTTAAGGTGGAGTGATCAGTTGAGCCCATGATTTTGAGACCAGCCTGGGGAAGACAGAGAGACACTGTCTCAACAAGAAAAGAAAAAAAATTTTTTTTAATTTTTTAAGAAAAGAAAATTTTTAGAAAAAAAGAAAAGTACATCACTGGTTAGTAGGTAAGAAGGAACAAAATAACACTGAAATACCATTTAATGGCCATGGGCTGGCAAAAATTCAGAGAGGTTTATATTGTTCAGTGCTGACGGGAATACAAAGAACCAAACATTTGTAACATTGCATTTGAGAGTATAAATTGATGTAAATAATTGGGTATAGTGGTAAACCTCTGTAATCCCAGCAGTTCAGAGGCTAAGACAAGAGGATTGCCATGAGTTTGAAGTCGGCCTGGGCTACATAATGAGTTCTAGGGTAGCTCCAGCTACAACGTGAGACCCTGCCTCAAAAAATGAAAAGAAAAGAAAAATAAATTGTTATAAGTAATCTTATGATTTCTTATTACTGAGATTTTGCCTTTGTAAATTTATTCTATAGAAATCAATTTTATCACTTGTTTAAAAATGTATTAATGATGCTTATTGCAGAATTTTTGATACACTGCAAACATGTAAATAATTTGACTACATGTCAGAGAGAATGACTAAATTGTGGTATATAAATTATTCATTTAAGATATTCATATATGTGTTTTGACTTGAAAAATATTAAAATATAGTATTAATGTTTTAAATATATAGCGTGATGATTTTTTAATTTAAAAAGCAAGAAAATTCTGTGAGCTTTTAAAAAATGGAGAAGATAATACAGTAAAATTTTAGTGTAGCCTAGCTCAAGGTATGATTTTAGAAGACCACATAATGAGAAGTATTAAGATACTTTACTTACGTATTTCTTGTTTGACTTAAGACAGCAAGCACGTAATACTTTTTTTAAAAAAGGAAAACACAAACGCTTTAGCAACACAAATATTAAAATGCAAGCAGTACAGAGATTAGTGTGGCACCTATGCAAGGATGATGTGCAGATTTGTGAAACATTCCATATTTAGTCTTTACAATAATCAGCAGTAAAATATGTCTGCGGTTTTTGTATAATTGTATTCATTTTTAGCACATAGTTGTTATAAGACTGTCTTACTCATACTTACGTATTCTGTTTGCCTTAGCAATGTCTGACCGTCAGGAGAGCGCACTAATAGAGCTGATGGTCTGTACGATACGGCAGGCTGCTGAAGCACACCCACCAGTGGGGCGAGGTACCGGCAAGCGGGTAAGTTACCTTAGAGGCAGGTTATAACAAAGATTTTTACTGTAATTAGCTGTTAAGTATTTGAAAATTTTACTGATATTTGTATCCCTAAAAGCAGTATTTTCGTAAATTATACATGCTGTGGTGCTACATCTTTGATATCTACTAAACTCATTTCTTTTAAAAGGGCATAAAGGCTCAGGCTGACTGCTTACACAGGTGCTTAAACTCCTCTGTTTAGCTGCTATGAAATCTTTACTTAGATGAATATTTGTGTTTCTGCCCTTAGCTTCCTTATATGACTAATAATAAAGGTATTAGTTAGATGAGATACTTATAGATGGAGAGACTATTTCTCCTCTCTTGGTATGAAGAAGTAGGCAAGTACTCTGCAAAAATAACAAGTGTAAAATGGAAAACTTTATCAGAAGCATCCAGAATTTATCAAAGATTAAAAAGCAAATTCAGAAGTACTTTTCTTTAATGACAAATTTTCAGAGTCTGTGGTCTTCTTTTTCCAGGTTTATGATACATGTGTACTCCCCACACTTGATTGGGAAAATCTGTAGTTTTAGCAAAATTGCGTTTTCTGCAAATCCCAGCAGCCTTTTTGTCTGAGAGAATGGATTGAATATGGATAACTGATGAAAGTCCATAGCTTTGTTGACTGGAAATACCACACTTGGCAGAAACAAATAGGGAAAACCCACAGTTTTGATAATCTGAGGATGTGATTCTGAAAAACATTAAACTTTGTGGGGCATGTGGCACACCACTCTAATCCCAGAACTTTGAGAGGCTGAGGTGGGAGGATTATAAGATCATGCCCAGCCTGGACAACTTTTTTAGTGGTTTAACAAGACACTGTCTCAAAATTGATTTTTGTTTGTGTGTGTGTGTGCCTCTGTGTGTGTGTCTGTGTGTGTGTGTGTTTGTGTGTGTGTGTGTGTGTGTGTGTGTGTGTGTGTGTTTCAACAGGGTTTGGCTATGTAGGTTAGGCCAGTCTCAAACCTACTGTGTAGCCCAGACTGGCTTCAAACTCATGGCAGTCCTCTTCCCTTAGCCTCCCAAGTGCTGGGATTACAGACATATGCTACCATACCAGGTTCAAAATTTTACAAAAGGGGTAGGTAGTGGCTCAGTATAAAGGCCTTGGGTGCAGTCCTCTATGCTGTAAATAAAAATGAATGGGAATGTAGCTCAGTATGAAGACCTTGGATTCAATCTCTAGTACAGTGTATTCCTGCGAAGTCACAATTCACAACTCAAAGTCTCAGTTGTTGGCAATTTTTCTTTAAGACCTAATAATTGGTCACTGAAACCCCCCCACAGTTTTGGGAAACTGCATATATCCTCCACAGTTGTTTCGGCAGGAAGTTTGCAAGAAGCCAATCCAAGAGTGTTATTCAGTTCTCCCTGCTGCTGATTGGCTGCTGCCCTGTAACTCTCAGATGCACCTGCATTCCTGCATCTTAACAGGTTGCTGTACTATGTAGCTATCTCAAGTGTTTTTTGTTTTGTTCTTAAAGCCCTAAGATGCCACCAAAATGCCTGCACCTTCTCAGTCTTTATTAAATTACATAACTGTGGGAGACAGCATATTTAGGATTTAAACTATGAAAATAGACCATGTGTAAGCAATGTATTGTCTCAATAGTATAAGAACCTGAAAGAGTGAATAAAAATTAGGTATGATAGACACTGTGAAAGGAAAGGAAAACGCTCAAAAGTAAAGAACAATTAGGGTGAGGGAAAAGAGACAAGAAAGTGGCTGGGGATTTAGCTCAGCAGCACAGCGCCTGCCTGGCAAACGCAAGGTTGTAAGTTTGATTCCTGGTACCGGGGGAAAAAAAAAAAGAAAAGAAAAGAGACAAGAAAGAAGGGAAAATTATGTATGTATGTATGTATATCCAGGATAGCTAACATAGTTGTACTACTGACTTC
>NW_004955501.1:2372568-2373616 GCF_000276665.1 Chinchilla lanigera
TCTCTCTCTTGTCTAATTGCTCTGGCTAATGGTTCTAGGACTATGTTGAACAGGAGTGGTGACAGCAGACATCCTTGTTTTTTTCCTGATTTTAAAATAAAAACTAAGTTTTTGTCCATTTAGTATGATGTTCCCTGTTGGTTTGTCGTAGATGGCTTTGATCAGGTTGAGATAAAGACTATCTGTTCCTATTTTC
The DNA here is from genome assembly GCF_000276665.1 of Chinchilla lanigera. NCBI lineage: Eukaryota > Metazoa > Chordata > Mammalia > Rodentia > Chinchillidae > Chinchilla > Chinchilla lanigera. The sequence goes on from NW_004955501.1 coordinate 2,372,765, forward strand.
TGTAGAGTTTTTATCATGAATGCATGTTGCTCTTTGTCAAAAGCTTTTTCACATCTATTGAAATGATCATATGGTTTTTGTTTTTGGCTCTAGTAATATGGTGTATAACATTAATTGATTTGCAAATATTGAACCATCCCTGCATTCCTGGAATGAATTTGATTTGGTCATGATGTGTGATTTTCTTGATGATTTGCTGCATTCTATTTGCTAGTATTTTATTGAGTATCTTTGCATCTATATTCATGAGGGAGATTGGTCTGTAGTTCTCTTTCTTGGTTGGGTCTTTCTCTGGTTTTGGTATCAGTATAATACTTGCCTCCAGAAATGACTTAGGGAGGATTGCTTCCTTTTCAATTTCATTGAAGAGTTTGAGGTGGGTTGGTATTAAATCTTCTCTGAATTTCTTGTAAAATTCTGCTGTGAATCCATCAGGCCTGGGCTTTTCTTTGTCGGTAGTTTTTAATCACATTTTCAGTCTCATTAATGATACTGGCTTGTTCAGGGTCCTAATATCTTCTTGACTCAACCTTGGTAACTCGTATTTATTTATGAATCTGTCCATTTCTTCTGAGTTTTCTATCCTATGGGAATAAAGATTTTCAAAGTAGGTCTTAATGATCTTCTGAATTGCTATAGAATTTGCAGTAATTTCATCCTTTTCATTCCTTATTGCATGAATTTGAATTCTTTCCTTTCTTTTTTTGAGAAGGTTGGCTAGGGGTTTATCAATTTTATTTATTCTTTGAAACAAAGAATTTGAAAGAAAGAAGTCTTTTATTCATTTATTTTTTGTAGGGTTTTCTTCATTTCATTTGCATTAATTTCTGCCCAGATCTTTATAATCTCCTC
>NW_004955501.1:2380917-2498714 GCF_000276665.1 Chinchilla lanigera
CTTAAATGCTTTTTAAAGAAAAATTACATGCATGAAAAGAAATTGACCTTACTCAGGGAGGGGGAAAAAAAATCAGTGGCAATAGAAATGCCCTCTTATTTGGCCCAGAGGGTAGGTTTAGTATAAAACTACTTTAATGCCCTTTTTATGAATAAATTCAAATAACTAATGGAAAATGTAGTCAAAAAATTGGAAGAAAATGTGAGAAGAAAGGAGAACTCTTAAATGAAAACCGAGTAATTTTAAGCACAGTAATTTATCTTTCATAAATGATAGTGTAATAAAAAACCATTTCCAGATGAGCAAAAAACAAAGACTTGAGAGAAGATCTGCCTTACAAAATATATTAAAATAAGTATCTCAAGTCATAAGAAGGAACATCATGCAGTGGTAACTCTAGTCTATGGGTAGATATAAAAGGCTATGTGTATATGTATTTTTTAATTTTTAATGGAGCATGAGATTATTTAAAACAATAACTATAGTACTCATATGTTGAGATTGTAATATATACTCATTATAATTGTGACTGTTTTAGCAAAAGAAGGAAAAAAGATACGGAACTGAAGTAAAATGACTGTATTTTGCTACAGTTAATTCAGTATTAACCTGAAGTCAATTAAAATTAGAGATACATGTTCTGATCCCTAAAACAACCATCTATATCTGAAAAGAAAGCATTATCAAGAGAAATCATAGTAGTATAGAAAAAATATGCAGCTCCAAAAAGTGAAAGAGTAACTAAAAGAGAAATAAAAAAAGACATGAGTCATAAAAATCACAGATAGTAAGTGGCTGACAGGGTGACATACATTCATCAATATCACAAATTATATTGAGGGCTGAGAATGTAGTACAGTGGAGGAACCCTTCCTTAGCATACAGGGGCCCTGGGTTTAATCCACAGTACCACAAAAGAACATGGGGGAGGAAGGGTTTCAATAAAAATACAGAGATTTGAAGCTGTACTTGGTGGCAAAAAGATCTCAAGTTTGCGGTTAGCCTGGGTAACTTACCAAAACCCTGTCTCAATTTTTTAAATAATAAAAAGGGCTGGAGATGTAGCTCAGTGTTAGCATGCTACTGTGTTCATTCAGTCCTCAGTATTAAAAAAGACTATCAGCTTGGGTCATATTTGAACATATGAATATGTTGAAAGTAAAAGGGATGACAGAAAGTCACAAAATGAGTAAGTATGTGAAGAAATCATCATTAGACATACAGGCTTAAAATAAAAATGTCACTAGAAACAAAAAGGATACCCTATAGAGTCAATACATTGGGAAGATATACAGTTATATATATATAATATATGTATGTATGTATATATCTACACATACGGAGCCCCAAAATGTATAAAATAGGAACTGAGAAATTTGAAAGGAGAAATGGTTCAACAGTTAAGAGATGGAGATTTAGTATTCCTCTCTCAATTAAAAGCAACTCTAGGAGCATGTTTTTCCATCTGATTTCTCCTACTGTTACTTAACACTTTGTGATTTTTCTCTTGATGATAAATTTTCTACCTAATGTTAATTCTAAGGACTTTGTCAGTTCAGATCAAGTTACAGATTTTTGGCAAATAATTTTTAGCTGAACATGGTAACACATACTTATAATGCCCCTACCTGAAAGGCTGAGGCAAGAGGATCATGAGTTCAAGGTGTCTGTCTGTCTGTCTGTCTCTCTCTCGCACGCGTGCACACACGTACACACCCCAAGTTTTTGTTTTGTGTGTTTTTTGTGGGAGTCTTTTCTTTTTTGTTTAATTTGCTTTTTTTTTTTTTTTTTTCCCAATACTGAGACTAAAACCAGGGCCTTCACACTGAGATTCATTCTTAGCTCTGTTTTGAGACAGTCTTCCTGAGTTGCTCAGGCAAGACTCAAATTTGTAATCTGTCTCTGCCTCTTGGAATACTGGGAATACAAGGACCCGCCACCGTTTTCAGCCAAAAGGATACATTTATACTTTCTTTTTTTTTTTTTTTTTTTTTTTTTTTGGTACCAGGACTCAAACTCAGGACCTTGCACTTGCCATGCAGGTGCTTGTGCCACTGAGCTATATCCCTGGCCATATACATTCTATTATATCATAAAAACATATAATATTTACCTTTCCTGTATTAGTAATACTAGTATTTCTGGGTAACCAAATAACTGGCAAGGCAAATTTTTGAGTACAAGTGCCACTAGTAATCAATGGAGAAATGGTAGAATAAAAACATCAGTGTTTTGACACACAAATAATGGATCTAGATAACATCATCAGTGGCCTAAAGTTAGTGAAAAGGTGATGGGAAACTTCAGAGTGTGTACATGGTCTGAAATCACCTGAACCCACTAGTTAAACTTAATACTATTGAAAATGAGACTACCACCATTAAAGTGTTCCTGGGCAGGGAGGGGGAGGTGTCAGGGAGGGGTCTGGTGTAATCCAGCTTCTAGAAGTACCTACCAGTTTTCAAGAAAATATGAAGATAGAAGAATATGTTAAATGAGACTACAGGGATGCAAAAAGCCAAATTCAGAATGTGGAAAAGCAGTAACTATTAGAAACTTTAAAAATTTAAGACATAGGGACATACCAGCCAAATGTAGTTAGATCTGCATTTCAACAGATTGTAAAAGGCAGTGTTTGAGGAAACTATGGATTGCATGGGAAATGTCATTAAGGAATTTTTCATTTTGTTGGAGATGATGTTTTATTTTTAAGCCCTCTTCTGTTAGGGACATTCACTTAAATATTTAAGGGTGAAATTACATACAATGTTTTGCCTTAAAATGTTATCAGAATAAAAGTCTCTTCAGGAGACATGCTGAAACAAGATTTACAGAATGCAAGGTTATTACAATGCTTTGAATGTTTTTAGATTTTCCATAATAAAAATGTGTCCCAACCTTAACCAGTGATTGTCCCTTCAGGCTAATTTCTAGTCCTTTCACAGATACTATCATTTTTGAGTACTTTCTCACTTTCTTTCAGAACAAAATGCCCAGGTTTACTTTCTGTAGCAAACTATTCCAAAATTTAGTTTTGAAACTGTAAGCCTTCATTATCTTATACAGTTTTTGTGGGTCAGACATTCACTAATGGCTTAGCTGTAAGGTCTCTGCTAGGGTTACAGTCCAGATGCTAGTCCTGTTTGTAGCACCCGAAGGTTTGACTTGGATTGCAGAGTCCACTTACATAATGACTCACTTGTGTGACTGACAAATTCATTCTACTGGAAGGAGATTTTGGACCTTATCCACAGGAAAGTCTCTATAGGACTGTTTGAGTCTTCTCACGACATGGCTGCTGACCTTTCCCAGAGCAAATGTATAGGTGGTCAGGTGGGCACTGCTGTGTCTTTCATGACCAAGTCTCAAAAACCACACAGTATCACAGTATCACACTAGCAATGGATCTCAGTTAAAGTGCTCTTGCCTAGTGAGTGCAAGGCTCTAGGCTCAGTCCTAAGTAGTATAAAAAAATTTTTGAATAATATGTTTTAAATTACACAGTTTAGTTTCTGTGACATCCTGTTGGCTATACAAGTCAGCCTTATTTGGAGGGGAAAGACTACGAGGTCATGAGGACCTGGAATTAGAAACCATTAGTTGTCTTAAAGCCTGAGTTCCACACTACTCTAGCACAGGAATCCACCATTTCTCCCTTGAACCATGGTTCCTTTTAATAAAGAGGTAAAGATCAAAATCTTAGCAGTATGAATATTGATTACTGACAGGTTATATAATTTCTGCTAGGCAACTTGAGAATCTATCTCTCATTCATTATTTTTGACTCAAATTTAGCTTGGCTTTTTACCTCTCTAATTATAAGGTTTTTCTGCTTTACTTTTTTGAAGTAAACATTATAAGAAGTAAAAACCAAGGAAAACTATGTATTCAGAGATATCTTACTTGTAGACATACCTCTTTCTACCCTTTATTCCAGTAAACATTTTTATTTGTGTTGTGGTTTACCCTTCTGGTATTTCATTTTGCATATACACATGTTAATGCCTGTACTCATATAGATGCATGTATTCTTATTCCTCATTTTTCCTGCCTGCCAATCTTTTACAAAAGATAGTGTACATTATATACTGTTCTGTACATTTCTCTTTTTTATTTAACTGTGTATCTTGGATATAATTCCATAACTTTATTTGGTTAACTTCATTTTCTTATGGCTATACAATATGTATTATAAGGATGCAGTATTGAAAGTTGCCTGTTGACAATGTTTTAGATTATTGCTACATTTTTGCTACTAGAAATACTGTGTGGTCATGTCTTACTTGTACAAGTTGTGTTGATAGGATAGATTGCCAGAAATGGAATTTCTAGATCATAGCAAATATGTGTATATAATTTTGTTAGATATTGTCAAATTCCTGTTCCCTGCTATTTTTGCTATTTAATCAGAGGTATTGGGAGGAGTAGATAAGTTCATGTATGCAAAGAGCCTGACATAATGAGAAAATAACAAATATATCCTTAGACTCCTTATACATTGTCACATGAATTTTATGATTTCTTAATATTCTGAATCCATTCCTGAATATATATTGCACTACATGTGTTGTTCCCTTAGTTACTTTGCACAGAACTAGACAAAGTAATTGGTAAATCATTCCAAGGTGGTTGTTCAACCTCTGAATTACATAAAATAATCAGAAAGCATCTTCTTCCCATTTGGGGTTTACATTTATAAAGTGGCATTTTATGTTGGAATATTTCTGTTTATGAAACCATTCAACATTATGATGGTAAATCTCTTCAGGAAAATAACAAAATGTAGAATACTTTGAGGAAATTATCTTAGACTGAGCTTGCAGTTTAATATTTTATTTTCGAAACCACTTGTGGTTTAACAAGTTGAATACAAAATAAAGGGATGAACATTATCAACTTAAATTTGTGCTGTGATCACAGGATACACTTTTCTGTAGACTACCGCCTAACAGATTTATGAACTTAGTTATAAGGAGACTCAAACAGAAATGAATCTAGAAGTATCATTCATATATACTTTGAAAATACATGATAATTAGCTTCTGGTGATGCCAAAAAATCATACTTTTGTTGAAAATGTCTGTGTATTTAACATAGGAGAGATCAGTGCAAACACATTGACATTCAAACTCAACAAAAACTTAATTTTTTCAGCATTTTAAAATTTCTTTTAGGCTGGGGATGTAGTTCAGTGGTAGAGCCATTGCCTAGCATACACAAAGCCCTGGGTGCCATCCCCAGCCGTGTAATAAAATAAAATTCGTTTTATAGAAATATTCATGTTTTTATTTAAGTTAAGCAAGTGATAATTTACCTAAACTTTAGCTATTTAATAAAGTAATGGTGTATGTTAAATAAATTTGCTTAAAACTGGATATATTTAATTAGTTTAAGTTTCTCTTAAAATTTTTGGTTATGTTACCTACCATTGCTTCATTATTTTGTGTAACATTTTAGATTCATAAACCAGCACGTTGACACTTACTCTTTTACCATTTTATTTCTAGGTGCTAACTGCCAAAGAAAGGAAAACTCAAATAGATGATAGAAACAAATTGACCGAGCATTTTATTATAACTCTTCCTATGTTACTATCAAAGGTACAGTCTGAGTTACAATTTTGTGATCATATACCACTGAGTTTGCTTTCAGTCTACTGTTAAAATAGTTACTGCTTTTTCTTCGCTGCTTCTCATTCTAGTATTCTGCAGATGCGGAAAAGGTAGCAAACTTGCTACAAATTCCACAGTACTTTGATCTAGAAATCTACAGCACAGGTAGAATGGAAAAGGTAAGACATTAAAATTCTGCTGCCTGAGTAGTTTTATTAACTGCGTTATTTTACTTTCATGTATTAATATGTCTGTTTGTTACTTGGCAGGTGCTGATTTTTGTCATCATTAAGTATAATAGTTTTTCTTTTCTTTTTCTCAGCATCTGGACGCTTTGTTAAAACAGATTAAATTTGTTGTGGAGAAACACGTAGAATCAGATGTTCTGGAAGCCTGCAGTAAAACCTATAGCATCTTATGCAGTGAAGAATATACCATCCAGAATAGAGTTGACATAGCTCGGAGCCAGCTGATTGATGAGTTTGTAGACCGATTCAATCATTCTGTGGAAGACCTGTTGCAAGAGGTCTGTTCTAAAATTAATGTGTTTATGTAATAGTTTGGGCTAATAATTATTCAGGATAGCTGAGTATATAAATTACTTCTGTTGCAAAATAAACCAGTAGAACTCTTTAGTTGTTTCAGAACCTAGAAGCACTATTTCACCCCTGTATCCTATAGTGATCAATCTTAATAGGTTATTTTTGGGGCCGGGGATACAGCTCAGTGGCCCAGCACCTGACTGACAAGCGCAAGGTCCTGAGTTTCATTCCCAGTACCAAAAAAGAGAGGTTATTTTTGTTTCCCTTGTTTCCCTACCTCCTTTTCTAAATATATGTTTTATTTGTTTGTTGAAGCCATCAGTAGATTGGAGGGTGGGTATTTTGTTTTCTTGAGACAGGGTCTCACTATGTAGTTCAGGCTGGCCTTGAACTCACTATGGAGCCCAGCCTGGCTTCAAACTCACAGTGACCCTCCTGCCTCAGCCTCAGTGCTAGGATTACAGGCAAGCACCACCATGCCTGCCATTTTTCCCTCTTTCAAGGAAAGTCTTTGGGGTCTGCTTTTCCTTAACCCATTTCATTTCCTATTCTTGGACCTAATTTGCATTTTAATGTCCCTGAAATAGTATGATATACTGATGAATAGAACATACAAATTAAATGTACTTACAAAGGATGCATAATCACCTTGAAAGCACGCGCTGTTATAACAATTTATTTTTCTAATTATTTCTGGTTCACCTACTTCTTGCTGTCTTCCCAATGTGTATGGCAATCTAACATTTGTAATTCTCCATGCACTGACAACGGGGCTGATAAGAATTTTCCTTTTAATTCATGTAACTGATTTTTAAAAGACTTTTTCCTACTATTTGAACTTCTCATATTTTTCAAACACTATGATTTTTCATTAAGATTTTCAAATTACAGATATAACTAAAAAAAAGTAAAATCCACCCCACCCCACATACTGGAAATTGAACCCAGCATCTGCAACATCCTAGGCCTTTTATTTTTTATTTTGAGACAGGATTGCAATAAGTTGCCAAGGCAAAGTTCAAACTTGAGTTCCTCCTGCCTCAGCCTTCTAGAGTACCAGTATTACAAGTGTGTATCACCATGCCCAACTCAGTAAAATATTTGAAGTAACGATTAAAAATCTTTCAAGACAGGAATATAACTCAGAGCTAGCATGTTTACCTACGTGAAGTCCTGGGCTCAAATATCAACCATACCAATAAAAAGACCAAAGAACGTTGAAATACCCTTTCACTCAGCAGTGTCAAAGAATGTGTTCATAGTATTAATTAGAAAAGTGAACAAAGTTATGTTTATCACGTTTAAATGCATAAATTGCCAATTTCTAGATATTGGGATCATGGTATATTTTTTTCATATTTGATTTTCTTATTTATCTACCATGAATGTGTACTTACTTATATAATAAAGAATTTTTCAGTTAAGTATTAATAAACTTTAATGTGAATTTAAGTTATGTTAATGAGATATTTATTATTTATAGGGTGAAGAAGCTGATGATGATGATATTTACAATGTTCTTTCCACCTTAAAGCGGTTAACTTCTTTCCACAAGTATGTCATTTTATTTAAAGTCGATCTAGTGACTAGTCTATACTAACCAAGATACACAAGCAGATTGTAATGCTCAGTCTTCATATAACACGGGAAAATTTTACAGAAATACTGAGGTGTTATTTTTTTCTAGACTACTGAAAGTTTTTCCAGGTGAATTATGTTTTATTATTTAATTAAGGTACATTATTAATCTAATGATTATTTAATGTACTGAGTGTAACAAATTAGATGAGCTTAATTTGCCAGCTTTTTATATGTATAATTTTTAATTGATAGCTTTAAAAATCTTTCCAAATATTGGTGTGGATTTGAAGATGGTCAGAGGATGTAAAATTTCCACTAGAAAAGAGGAATAAGTTCAAGATATCTCCTGTACAGCATGATAATGGCAGTTAACACTGTCTTACATTCTTGTTAATTACTGAGAGTAGGAAAAAAGAGAATAGAAGGAAAAACAGAAATAAAGCTTTTGTAAATAAGGAAGGGAAGTAGGGTTGAACGGAGGGGAATGGGGAGAAAAAGAAAAATCAAAATATATATAGGTACAAATTCCCTATGATGAATATAATTATTAGTATATCTAATGTGTACCAGTAAAATTAATTTTAAAAGGGCTGGGGTTATAGCTCATTGGCACAGCATCTGCCTGGCAAGCACAAGGTCCTAAGTTTGATTCCCAGTACCAAAAATAAATAAATAAATAAATAAATAAATTGATTAATTAATTCTAAAGAGAGAAAATTACTGCAATTAGATTTTAAGTGTTCTCACTACAAAAAACAAATTAGCTCCATATAGGCATTCCCCCACATACACATATTTCAGAACAGCAGTGAATTTGTTTAATATGTATTTTAAAAAAGATTACTTATGTATAGAATATAAGCTTAAGTTGACCATGTAATAGATAACTTTTTGTTGATTTTTTAAATGAAATCAATATTCCATGTGCATGGTAAAATGTATATAATGTAAATGTTTTGTGAAAGTAAATAAATAAATGAAAATGAGGGAAAGCCACAAAACTCAATCCTTTGGGCTTTTACTTTGAGTTGTTCTTTTTTTATTTTTATCACTGTGGTCTTACTATGTACACTGAACATTTTGGATTTGAGTAAGGAAAAGAGACTCAGATGAATGAACTATGTGTTTTCAAATGTAATTTGTATATCCCTTGGAATGAGATATGCTTATCTGTTGCATGAAGAAAGGACAACAGAACTTTGTTGTCAAAAGAAAATTTGGTTATGATGCTTAATTAATTCTTTACATTTTAAAAGCAGTTTCTGAAATTTAAAGCTTTTATCCTGTCTGGTAGTACATTCCTGTAATGCCAGCTACTCTGGAGTCTGATGCAGGAGGATCACTTGAGCCCAGGAGTTCAAGATCAGTCTAGGCAACTATGAATGAATGAATCTAAGCATTTTACTTATACGCAAGTAAATTTCTGAAATTCCACAGAAAAACAAACTCTTTAAAAAATACTTTCTCATCTAAAGATAAAAGGTGGCAGCCAGTATTAAAAGAAGCATTTTCAGCGGAGTTTCTGAGAATTTAAAATTTTGTTCGGAAGTCTTCAGCCCATATAAATAGCTATTCCATATAAATAGCTATACTACTCTTCTTTTTCATTTTTTTTTGAGACATGGTGTCAGCTATGTAATCAGGCTGGCTTCAAACCCACAGTCTTTTTGCCTCACATTCCAGGTTTCTTTCCCATATTTCCTTTCCCCTAAGTTTGCCTTCATTTTCTTCATAAGCACAAATCTCTTTGTCAAGAAATACACATAGCTATATATGTTAAAATTATGAATGGATTTGTTTAAAATGTATTAAAAAGAAAGGTTATTCATGCAAAGAATATGAGCTTAAATTAACCACGTGATAGATGACACTTTATTGCTGTTGATTTTTGTAATGAAGCTCTTTTTTTATTCTTTTCTATTTCTGGCCTCCCACTACCACCACCCATACACACTTAAACATTTTCTTGATGGATCTTTTTCAGTTCTGTAAAAAAAAAACGATATTTTGTTCTTCTTAATAAAATTGAGCTTAAGTTTTTTTCCGTTATAGAATGAAGTTAACGCATCTTTTGTTTATTTTAGTGCTCATGATCTCACAAAATGGGATCTATTTGGTAATTGCTACAGATTATTGAAGACTGGAATTGAACATGGAGCTATGCCAGAACAGGTAGGGATTTACTGATACTCTTTCTGTGTTGTTATAAAGCTAAAATCAGATGATTGTCAAAAGCCTTTTATAGGAAGTAGTTAATTCTTTAATGCAGCTACCCCCTCTTAGAATTATTGCCATAGTTTTGAGTATCACTGATAGGTATATTCAGATGTGTTAGTGCAGAAAAAAATAGAGAACTTTTAAAAATTATAATTAGTAACATGTTAATTATACAAATTAATGGGATTCATTGTGATACATACCTATGTACATACATACATAGTGCATTTATCATATCCATCCACCATTCTTCCACCCTATCCCCCAGTTAAATCCTCTTCCTAATCCCTAGTGATCCTCCTCCTACTTTCAAAAAGTGTTGTTAAGTCTATTTGATCTGTAATGTACTTTAATTCTAATGTTTCTTTATTGATTTGCAGAGTGGGAGGTCTGGATGATCTATCTTGTTTGGAGTAAGGCATTATAGTCTCCTGCTATTATAGTATTGGGGTGTATCTCTTTAAGTCTAATAGTTTTTGATTTATAAAATTGGATCCTCCAATATTTGATGTATACATTAATAATCATATCTTCTTGATCAGTTCATCTTTTGATCGTAATATAGTGACCACTGTCTCTTCTTCAAAGTCTGTGTTGGTGAATATAAGTATAGCTGTTCTTTCATTTTACATTAGCTTGCTTTCATTTTACATTAGCTTAGAAAATCATTTTCCATGTTTTTACTTCCAGTCTGTCTTTATACTTAATCTTAGCCAAAAGGCTGAGAAGCGATTCCAGTCTGCCTTCAGAACTGACCTGAGTTTCTTGTGGGCAGGATATTGTTGAGTCTTGTTTTTAAATCCATTCAGCCAGTCTGTTTTTTAATTGGAGAATTAAGATCATTTGTGTTTAGAGTTATGATTGTAAGGTATGGGCTAGTTCTTCTCATTTTGTTGATTTCCTCCTGGTTGTTTTGAATATTTTTGTTTTCTGCTCTTATTCATCTTTCTAGTTTATTTACTATATTGACAGTGTTTGATTCATTCCTATTTCTCCTATGTATATCTACTCCTTTAGTGGGATTTATTTTTTTCATGTGCTCTCATGATGATGGTTATCTTTTTTTCTACTCTACACATAGAATTTCTTTAAGCATCTTTTTTTAGTATGTGTTTGTGTTTTGAAACAGGATCTCATACTAGTTCAGGATGTCTGAACTCACTATAAAGCCCTAGATAACCTCGAACTCCCACCATTCTTCCTACATCAGGCTTCATGTGCTGGGATTACAAACATGCACCACAATGCCAAGCCCTTAAATGTCTTTTGTGTAAGGCTGGTCTTGTGTTTGTGAATTCCCTTAGTTAATCCCTATCTTGGAAAGTCTTTATTTCTCCTTAAATTGTAAAGAATTGGTTTGTAGTTACTTTGTTTTAGGACTTGAAATACATTATTTTATGTCTTCTTGACCTTTAGGGTTTATGCTGAGAAATCTGCTGGTAATTTAATGATTTTGCCTTTAATGTGTCTTGTAGATTTTAATATTCTTTGACCTGTACTTTTGAGAGTTTAATATGCCATAGAGAGATGCTTTTCTGGTCGTGGCTATTTGAGGTTGTAAAGATCTCTTTTACCTAGCTACCCATGTATTTCCTAAGATCTGGGAATTTTTCTATTGTGATTTCATTGAATAGGTTTTCTATGCCCTTGACCCTTATTTCTTCTCCTGTAGGTATGCTGATTACGTTGACGTTTGACCCTTTAATGATGTTCCAGAGATCTTCAATGTTCTCTTTTTCCTTACTTCTGTCTAAATGATATTTCAGCAGACCTGTCTTCAAGCTCAAGTATTATTTCTTCTGCTTGACCAAGACCACTGTTAAGACTTTCAGTTGAAATTTTTTTTATCTGACTTCTTGAGCTCTTTATTTCCAAGATATCTGTCTGGTTGTATTTCAGTTTCTTTGCTGAGTTTCTCATTTATATCCTTCTTTTGTTCCTCATTTTATTTTGCCATCTATCTCTATTCTCTTGAATTTCATCAAGCTCTTAAAAATCATTCCTTTATCAGCCATTCCATCTATTTTGCTGTCTTCAGAGTTGAAAAATTAAAAACTTCAGGAGTTGTCTTAATTACCTTTTAAAAAAATATTTCTTGTGTTTGGTTTTTTGATGTTTGTTTTGTTTTGTTCTGGTACTGAGGATTGAATCCACGGCCTTTGCACTGCACTATATCCCCAGCACTTTTTTTGAGTCTTGATAAGTCAATAAGTTTGTCAGGGTAGTCTGAAACTTGTGACCCTCCTGCTTCAGCCTCCCAAAGTGCTGGAATTACAGGCATGCACCACCCTGCCTAGCTTACTTCTTATGTTTGTATGTTGAATTTGTACATCTGTTGGGATGGTTATCTCTTCTGTCTCTGTGTGTGTGTGTCTATGTGTGTTTTGTTGTCCTTTTTTGTTGTTTATTTAGTTGGGTTTTAGGGGAGTTTTTGGGTTTTTTGTTTTGTTTTCTGATGTTTGGAGACAAGGTCTCTATCTAGTTGAGGTTGGCCTTGAAGTCACTATGGAGCCCAGCCTGGCCTTGAATTCACAGTAGTAATCCTGCCGCAGCCACCCCAGTGCCGGAATTATTGGTATGCACTACCATGCCCGGCTCTCTTCTGCTTTTATATGGGGGCCTTCTTAGCCTGATGATGTATCTTTGGGTATCAGTTTGTTTTGCTGTGTTGAGTTTATTTATAGCTGGGCACCATAGTGTATTCACCCTGTAACTTTTTCAGCTGTGATGAACGGATCTAGGGATGCAGCATACCACAGCAGAGTCAGAAATACCCACTGGCTTTGCAGTTCTTACAAGAGTGGTGACCCTCAGGTATTACAGGCAGGTATGGTGCAGACAGCAGAGTATGGATGTGGGGTGTACCACCTGTGGTTGCTCCTACAGTGAGAATGGTATCCCCCGTGGCTGATGGTTCCCACACATGCTACTGATATTGGTGGTTACTTGAAAGCAGTTGTGCCAAGCATTGTGATGCATGTCTGTAAGCCCAAGATTCAGAAACAGGCAGAAAGATACCACAAGTTCAAGGCCAGCATAGACCTCACAGCAAGATCATCTGTCAAAAAAAAAATCAGGATATTTGTTGCATTAATTGTAATGAATGACTTGAAGCTCTTGTCCTCTGATTAGACATTGGTACAGATCTAGGTGCTTCATGGGGAAAGATGAAGGCACAGTGATGGCTCTCCCTCTGTGATACATACAGTCTTGTCAGCAACACATGATCTGACAAAATGCAGATAGAGGACCCACGTTTATGTAGTGTTAGAAGTTGTGTTATGCCTCTGTACTGCTTCTTGGGAATGTCTACTTAGGAGGAGGGCCCTAGACACCCCATAGTTATAACCACCACTGGACAAATTGGTGGCCAAGAGCTTTCATCTCTCCTGTCCTTTAAGTAGAAGTGTCCACCAGGGTTAGGCCAGGACTGTGTTGTGGTTATAGGTGGGCAGTTCTTCTCAGCTGTGCTAGGACTATACATCAGTCACAGTGCTACCCTTCCAAGGTCTTGGGCTTGATCCCCAGCACCACAAAAATAATAATTAAAAAGAGGAAGAAAGGATTCCTCAAAACCAAAGTGCTTAGAGGAGCAGGCAAGGATGGATGATTATGGCTTGTGCCAAGCAGAGCTGCTCTTCATGTCTTCTTAAATTACGCACCCTACAGGCAGGACATTGTTTAGCAGGTGTTTCTTCTCTGCCACCTCAGTTCTTTCAGTTGTATCAACCAGATATTGAACAAGAATGAGTTCCAGCTGAAACAAATGAAATCCTCTCAGCTGAGTTTCTTACCTAAAAAGCACAGAATTTCTGCAGTGCCTGGCGTACTTTCTCTCCAGAGCTTTTCAGGCTGCACATGCTGAGGGTGGGGAAAAAGCAGGAGCCACAGTGGAATAGCAGAGGATAACTGAATTACAAAGTTTTGTGCTACAAGGAAGACAGCAGAAAAAGAACTGTTTGCCACCCTAGGTTCTGAAAATCACATATTAATTGGTCACGCCCTTGGTGTCAGAGGATAGATTCCGTGAACCCCAATTCTAGAGAATGGTGCCCTCTGCTTCCTTTTCATCACACTCACATTCCCCATAACACGGAACTCCTAAATTTGTATCATAGTCACTCCCATGAGCCAGGATTATCTTATGAGGCAGGTGGTTGCTGAGGCAGTTACTTGAAATAACCAGAGGGTCTCAGATGGGAATATGTAGATGTTTCCCCCAGAGCAGTACAAACTCAAAAATTAGGGATCTTGTGGTAAAGTTTTTGGCGCTGTAAAGAGACATCAACAGGGGCTGGGGATTTAGCTCAGCGGCAAAAAGCGCCTGCCTGGCAAGCGCAAGGTCGTGAGTTCGGTTCCCGGTACCGGAGGAAAAAAAACAAAAAAACAAACAAAAAAAAAAGAGACATCAACAGAGGAAAAGAAGCCTTTATTGCCAGCAGGGAGGGCTGCCGGAAATTGCAAGGACCCTTGGAGGAGGGAGCTGGGGATCGGGATTTTATTAGGTTAGCCTAGGGGTGGAGTTAACATGGGCAGGCAATATATTGTATGAGGAGAGGGTTGGAGGGTTGTTGGGGTGTGCACAAAAAGGAAACAGGAAGTTTATTTTGGGACTCAAGGAAGAACACAGAAGTTAGGTTTGAAGGAACTCATTGTCATTTTTTTGATCCAGTGCCCTGTTCGATTGCCACCATGATGGCCCTGGCAGAGTTCCACATGGGCAGAAAACCATCATTCCTGTCTTTTTGTTATTAAGGGATGATGACTCTCTCAATCTGCTTCCTGCTGACTGGGCAACATGGTGGGGGCTGTTGCAGTCATCAGGATGGTGGGTCAGACCCATACAGAAGGTAGTGCCTGAGTTCTTGGCCACAACAAGGAGTTCTTTGGTGGTAAAGGCTCATATCCCAGATTAGAGAAAGCTTGAACAAAGTTTAGAAAGATAGGGTCCTATGAGTAGCAAGACAGTGATCATGGTGAGAGGATGTACAGTGGGAAGGATGATAGGCATTCAGTGTCCCCAATCAGGCCACCAGGAAGAATTGGCGACCTCTTTTCATTTATGGGCAACAAAGTCTCGGAGCTTTTGTACCTTATCCATGACAATACCTGACTAGTTAATGAAGTAGCAACATCCCTCTCCCAGCACAGCACAGGTGCCACATTTTTCAGCTGTTAAAACATCAAGAGCTCAACATTTTTTTGGAGGACCACAGCTGCCAATGATTGATCTGAATATGGAGGAAGGTGATGAACCCTGTGACTTCCTCAATAGCAGTAGCAAGGTCGGTGGATAACTTAGAGTAAAAATGAGCAGCTGTCCTGAGCAGCTATTCTTGGTTCCCATACCAGTCACTGAGAAGAGGCCTGTGCCTGTCAGGACTGAGGTGATCTGTACTGCCCTTTGGGACCTTTTGTGGTTTTGGGGCAGAATATCTAACCTGTTACGATTTGGTCCTCTGTGCTCAGGGAGACCTGTGGAGTGACAGTGGCCAGAGTACAAGAGAGCCTTGCCAGGTGGACAGGAGGCAGGTGAGAGTCTCCTGGCTACAGACAAAACATTGTCTGTGGGAGGGCAGATGGAAGTTGAGGTGTCAGGGCCAGGGAGGAGGTATGTGCAGGTTAGGTTTTCCACTCTAGCAGTGGACTGAGAGGGATTAGGGTGGTAGATGCAAGAGACGTTATTGGGCTGTTGGTGTTGGGGAGCTAGATGTAGGAGACCAATATTTTTTGCCTTAGAGTTAGGCAGAAGAGAAGAGACATTTAAGGTCACAAGGTAGGCCATGTACAGATTTTGTTGGAAAGGAAGACAGAGCCAGCCACTGGAAAATACAGTGGCATTGGGGATGTGAGTGACATTTTTGACAGACTAGAAGTTATCATTGAGAACTTGAAGTGGAGAAGTCAAGTAGGGGTGAGAAGAGGAGTGAGTGAATTGAGAAGTTGGGTGGCCTGTGGTCATCTTTTTTTGTAGGGTTAGCAATAGGCCACCCTCATAGCCAGACAGATTGTATTCTCAGAGTCCCCAGATACGGCTTTGGGGAAAGAATGTGAAGGTGTCTGGTCAGAAAAGGGTGAAGTTTAAGAAGAATTCATTGGCTGTATGGGTGACCTTGTGATGGAGCCCCAGTGGGGACAGTGTTTAAGCAGGGAGGATAGTTTTTATTTTCTGGGCAGATGTATAATGTCGGGGGGGTACATTTGAAAAGCACGAACACTCACAGGAATGATTCCTTGCAGTAAGGAGGTGACAAGGGAAGGCCTAAAGTGCATAGGGGTTGTCAAGTGTGAGAGGACCTGTAGTCCAGTTTTGTTGAGTGAGAATAGTGCCATCTTGTTTAGTGAAAGAAAACAAGAAGACAGCAGGGCTTTGGGCAGAGGGTGGAGAGGGAAAGAGTAGCAGGACAAGAATGACAGGTGGTGAGAGCAACCTCATTGGTGTGTCTTGTTTATGCAGTTGAGGGTGGACAGTCCAAAAATCCATGTAGGAACAGGAAGACAAGTTTGTGTGGAATCTTACAGTGTTTTGGAAAGGTGACCCAGAGCCCAACAGCAGATGTGAGGATTAGCAGGAGATAGGGGATCAGGAACCAGACTGGGTAGCAATACATAGATTAAACTGGGGGCCTCTTGGACCTTCTGGTGAGTCAAAGGTGAGTAGGGGAAAGGAAGGTGTGATGACCACTCAGAGGATATGGGGTTAAGGATGTCAGAGTCCTTTGGGCACCATTTAACCTGGGTGATGTGGAACCTGAAGGGTAGTTTGGTGACTTTGACTGCTGTTGGTGTCTTAAGGGTGACCAGGTGTGGTCTCATCCACTTAGGTTGTAGTCATATGGGCTTAGAAGATTTGAGAAGGATTAGGTCTTCGGGATAATGGGAGTGTCTGGGCTTGAGCCTGTGGCTGGTTATAGGAGGCAAGAATTACCATGTTGGCAGAGGAGGTGTCTCAGGATGGAGAGGACAGGAATGTAGTCTGCCAACAGAGGAAGGTTTTGTGAGCTCGGAGATTATTGAGTAAGAAAGGTCTCCCATACATGAGCTCAAAAGGGCTTAGAAAAGTAGGTGCTCGAGGGAGTGCTCAGAATCAAGTGAGAGCTAAGGGTAGGAGCTGAGGCCAAGGCTGTTGGAATTCTAAGATTAATTTCGTGAGGTGTGTTTTAATTAGGCCATTAGCCTTTTCAACCTTTCCTGAGGATTGTGGATGGTATGGAATGTGTAGATGCCAAATAACATGTAGGCTTGAGGATACCTGTTGAGTGATCTGAGAGATGAAAGCTGGCCCATTATCTGATTGGATACTTTGAGGTAGACCAAGTTGGGGAATGACATCTTATATAAGAGCCTTAGAGACTGCATCAGCAGTTTCCCGAGCAGTGGGAAAGGCCTCTATCCACCCTGAGAAAGTACAGACAAAGGTAAGAAGGTATCTGTAGGCCTTATACCAAGGCACATGTGTGAAATCTGCTTACCAGTCTTCACCTGGAACATGTTCATGAAATTGGTGGGTAGGGAAAGAAGGGGGAGGAGGTAGGTGTCCTTGAGGTGAGGTTTTGGTGCAGAGTTGGCAGTTGCAAATGGTCTCCTGGATGATGGTCTTTAGACAGGGATGAGTGACAGAGATAGGAGCTTATGTAAGGCTTGGGTACCGACATGAAAGCAGCTACGTATGTTTTTGATAATAGTTAAGGCCTGCTAGTGTGGAAGGAGTTTTGGATCTTGGAAAATCCATCCCTGAGGGTTTTGCTTGTAAGTAGACTCATGCAGTAATTGGAGTTGTTGAGTACTGAGGTGGGGGCAGGGTGGTTGGAATAAGAGGTACAAGATGAGAGGGATATGGCTGTTGTGCCACCAATTTGGCCTGTGTATCAGCAAAAGTGTTATCCTGAGAAATGGGATCAGATGATGTCTGGTGTCCTCTACAATGGATGGAAGCTACCTGTTTTGGAAGCTGTGCTGCTTCTAGTAATTTGAGGATAAGAGGGGTGTTGGTGATGGGGGTCCCTTGAGTACTGATTAGGCCCCTTTCTTGCTCGGTGGCTTCATGGGAGTGTATGATGCTAAATGTGTATTTGGAGTGAGTATAGATATGTATGACTTTATCTTTGGCCAATAAGAGAGGTCATGTGAAGGCTGTAAGTTCTGGCTTTTGTGAAGATGTCCCAGATGGCAGTAGACTAGACTCTGTTATTTTGAATTTGTTGAGTATGATGTAACCTGCCCTCTTTTGGGTGTCTGTGTTGGTTGAGCTGCCAGCTATGAACCTTGTGTCAAAGGCCATAGGAAGAAGGGTGTCATGAATGTAGGAGAAGGGAGTAGAAGTCATCTGTAAGACCTCAAAACAATCGGGTGGAGAACCTCATCAGAGATAGGGAGTAAAATGGCCGGGTTGCAGGTATTGCTAGTAGAGATAGCAACTGAGGTATCTTGTATGAGTATCAGATGGACCTGTTGTAGGTGAGGAGGAGTCATTAGGGCAGGAAGTGTTTTGTGTGTTATGAGCTCGTTAAGGCAGTGTGGTGAGTGCACAGTGATTGATTGTCATAAAGTGCACGTTTTTGCCCCCTGTGTTAATATGGTTGCTCTGGCAAGGTCCTGAAGACAGGGCCCATCCACATACTGTGCTGTCTAATTCCTTTAAAAGGTATGCTACTGCTTGAATAGAAGGTCTCTTTTTGTGTCCCAGAATTCCCACAGCATTATGGCCCTGAAATGTGTACATAGAATGAAGGGTTGGGTTAGGTTTGGAAGAGTGAGAGCTGGGGCCTTTAAGAGTGCTTCTTTTAACTTGTGAAATGAGTTTTATAGGGGTAGTGGGGTTGAGGAGTTCTGACAAGGAACCTTTGGATGCTTTATAGAGAGGTTGAGCAAGGTTAGCAAAGTTGGGAATCCAGAGGCAAAAGAAATTGGCTAGGCCAACAAAAGATACAGTGTGCTGTTTTGTAGTTGGTACCTGGACGTCACGGAAGAGAGCTTTGCGATCTGTAGTGATCAATCAAGTGGTGAGGGTGAGAGTTAGTGCCAAATACTGGACTTTCGTTGTGGTTATCTAGACTTTGGTGGGGGATACCCTATATGCACGACTTGAGAGGAAGTTGAGGAGAGTAGCTGTGTATCTTATAGCTGAAGCACAGGATGGGGAGCAATGAAGAAGATCATCTATATACTGAAGGGAGGGTACTAGGTTTGAGGTCAAGAGTCACGAGGTCAGCAGCAAGTGTTTGGTTAAAAAAATGAGGGCTATCACTGAACCCATGAGGTAGGACTGTACATGTGAGCTGTAGGTACTAGAGGGTATCTGGGTCTGTCCACATGAAACCAAAGAGATCTTGACAGTCAGGGTGTAGGGGTATAGTAAAGAATGCATCTTTAAGGTCTAGAACTGTAAAATGGGAGGTGGATGGGGGAGTATGGGAGAACATAGTGTAAGGGTTAAATACCACTGGCTGAATTGGCATCACCACTTCATTGACAGTTCTGAGATCTTGAACCAAATTGTAGGAGCAATTGGGCTTGAGTATACAGAGAATAAAGGTATTGTATGGCAAATGGGCAGCTCTAAGAAAAACATTGACTAAGAGACATTGAATTATAGGTTTAAGTCCTCGTTGGTGTTTTGGAGCTATTGGATATTGGGGAACATGGGAAAGTTGAAGGATTTTTGAGGCAAATCAGCACAGGGGCAACATGGGTAGCACAGGTGGGAGTGGAGGTGTCCCAAACTTTATGATTGACAAGTAAAGAAGGAAGGGGAGGGGCAGAACTGGTAACACGCAGTAGTTGAGTTTGAAGAATGAGAGCCATGGGAAGAGAGAAGGTGAAAGAGAAGTTGAGCTTTTGGAGAAGACCTCTGCCCAGGAGGGGTGTGGGACAAGGTGGAATGACAAGCAAATTATGGGTAAAAAAGAGGGCCTGGAATCGACAGGGGATGGGTCCTGTCTGGAGGGGTTGTGTAGGTTGGCCATCAACACCCACAATGGAAATCGTGGATTGGGAACAGCAACCTGAGAACTCAGGTAGAACACTGCATGTGGCCCCTGTGTCAACAAGAAAAAAGAGTGTTTTACCTGAGATGTCCAGCTAGTCTTGGGGATCCAAGAAAGCTTGATGGGGGACCGTAGACCCTGAGCCCCATTAATCCTTTTCAGTGGAAAGACCAAGTTGGTCAGCTAACAATGAGTCCAACTGTGATGATAGGATCTCCTGTGAGTGTAGGGAGGAGTTACATGATTTACCCACTCGCTGGTGGACAGGGCGGTCAGACTTCCAATGACCCTTGAGATTGCAGATGGGACAAGGTCCCAGTGGTAGTGGCGGGTTGGGGCAATGTCCTTCCTTACTGCACTTAAAGCATGGTCTAGGAGGGGCTCAGCCCTCTCCACTTTGTTTTAGCTTGGCTTTTTCAAAGATCTTGAGTGCCACAGCCAAAAGTTGGCATTTAAGCTTGGCATGTTGCTGTCTATCCTATTTTTGTTGTTCCTCTCTATTGTTGAAGACATGGAATGCTAAGGAGATCTCCCTGTGGGGTTTAAGGGCCAAGCTCGGTCTTTTTTAATTTGACCCAAATGTCAGGGGCAGATTGGGAGATGAAATGGGAGTTGATGAGGGCTATTCCCTCAAGGGGTTGGGGATTCACATTAGTGTATTTGGTTAGGATATCAGTAAGGCAGGTAAGAAGTTCAGCAGAATTTTTATCAGTGCATTAGGGTTTGTTCTTGAAGTTTTTGATAACTTTTTGTGGGAAATTTTGTTTAGACCTGCAATGATGCAACCAATCATCATAACCATACACTGTGAGTCATTATTTCCTTGATAATCTCAGTGGAGGCCCACATTTGGTGCAGCAGTGGCCCCAGCAGGATGGTCATGGTTAGTCTGATGTCTGTGGTCAGCTTCAGCTTGTGCTGCTTCCCACAGCTGAATTTTCTTTTGAGGGGAGAAGGTAGATGTGGGGATGCTATAAAGGTCTTTGTAATGTAAATCATAGGAATTGACCACAAATTGTAATTCTTTAATATAGCTGTGGGGGTCTGCAGAGAAGGAGTCTAGTCTGTGAAGGATTTGGGAAAGGTCAGAGAGTAAAAGGGTCATGAATGTGAACAAGCCCCTCACAGCCAGCCATGTCACGGAGAGGAAAGAGGGATTAGGGAAGCAACAGCTGACTCAAAGATGGCAGCTGACTTGAAGATGGCTGAGTAGAAGATGGCATCAGGTGTGGTGTGCCAGAGGAGAAAATGGCAACAGAGGAGATGGGATGGGAACAACTGGTTGGGGAGGTTGAGAGAGTTTTTGTGGATATGGTGGAGGAGTGAAAGCAGAAGGGACATTTCAAGAGAGTCTGGAAGAGTATCAGAAGGGGAATTAGATGAAGGGGGGTTTGGCGATATGGAGTGGGCCAAGAAAATTTGGGCTGCTCCACATGCCTGATGAGGGACACACCCTTAGGGCAAAAAAGGCTTGTACATAAGGTATTTCTGACCATTTGCCATTGCAGTAGCAGCAATTGTCTAAGTCATAGAGGATATTGAAGTCGAAAGTACCCTCCTCAGGCCAGTGGCTGCCATTTTCAAGTTTGTATTGAGGCTGAGCTGCTTGATAGTAAGAAATTACTCATTTTGTTTTAACAGTCTCCCTGAGACCTAGGATGTTTAAATTTTTTAAGAGACACCTGAGCAGAGTGTGTTTTGGGGATTGGGAAGAAGTATTTCCCATAGTGATCTAATTAAAGTGAGCTGGAAGATGAAGCCAGTCACTGCCCCTAGGAAGATCATAACCCTCATTGGGGAGTGACAGAGAGAGAAATGCCCATTGGCCCCCCTATCGATCTTCACCTAAGGGACAGAGGGGCAACCTGAAGGATGTGAGGGACTTGGGACGTGGGCCCTTGATTTTTGGGAAGAGAGTGAGAATGTGGCAGGAGCTCCCAGAGTGTACAGTAAGGCTCACCTGTGAGAGCCAAATTGGACCAGTGTTGAATGGAGGCTGGCAACGGCAAAGGCAGAGGGCAGAGAAGGAGAGGGGTGGCTCGTTGGTATGGGGCAGCTCAAACTGGGGAGACGCCCAGGAGCTGTACACCCCAGCCAATCCAAGTCATGGCACAAAAATGTAAGGTTTTTGGTGCTGTGAAGAGACACTGGTAGAGGGAAAGAAGCCTTTATTGTTGGCGCAGGAGGGCTACTGGAAATTGCAAGGACCTTTGGAGGAGGGAGCTGGGGAACAGGTTTTTATTAGGTTAGACTAGGGGTAGAGTTAACATGGACAGATGGTGTGTCCTAGGAGAGGATTGGAGCGTTGTTGGGGTGCGTGCAAGAAAGAAATAGGAAGATTATTTGGGAACTCAAGGAAGAACACAGAAGTTAGGTTTAAAAGGACACATTCTTATTTTTGTGATCCAGTGCCATGTTAGATCACCACCATGATGACACTGGCAGAATTCCACATGGACAGAAACCCATCACTTATAAAGAAGGATCCCAACTGCATTATCTTGGAGTGTGCTGTGAACAGCTTCTGTAAAGCCAGCCTGCTATACAGATCTAGGGGCAGGTCTAAGTCTCTTATCTATTAAAGATGTGTCTAACAGGTGCCATTTTCACAATAAAATTCACTAGGACTCTCCCTTTTACCCCCACAGAGGGGAAACTCACAGGAGATGGTTACTGGAGTATTTTGTTTCTCTTGTTGTGGTGGTGTCCCGAGGCTCTAGATTTTACCAGATTTCTATCTTCTCCCATTGAGTTCCACTGTTCTCCTAAAGCCTCTCATCTCCACATGCTGCTACACACCAGTTGCTTCTAATTCTGTCCTGGAAAGGAGCAGGCAAGTGCTGGGTGCCTGTATTCTACCATCTTATGCCCTCCAAAATAATTGAACTTAGCTGTATTTTATCCTAAAATTTTAACATTAAAGTAAACATTATTGCTTTTCTAGGGAAAATGTTTATTACTATCAAAGTGATTCCAAAACTTTTGATAATTATGTAATGAAAATTTCTGATTATAACTGTGTTCCAAGTACTGTTCTAGGTATTGATAATATCAGGACATGGTGTGGCTTAGTGTTTGTAGTAGAACCATAGTTAAATAAATTTGAGAAACTTTAGTAGATTTTAAAGTTTCTGTGTTCACATAAATATTGGAGTACAAGGGGCAAGAATCCAACAAATTTGACCTAGTTTAAAAGAGACTTGAGTAGAATAATTATCTTAATTCTGTATGAAAATGGAAAGAATTATTTTGTTTACTATGGACTCTGATGAAGACCAAAATGCTAGCTACACAGTTAGGTGTAGGTAATGTTCAAGAATTATTCATTCTCATTTGGAAATACGGAATGCTTAGAAGATACTTTATTTTAAAACAATAAGAATTTCAATGGACAGATAATTTCATATTAAAATTTAACCAAAGAAGCCAGATGTAGTAATCCCTGTGGACTCACTAGCCCAAATAGGAGGATCTTAGTGTTCAGCTTGAGCAATATAATGAGACCCCTGTCTGGGAAAAAAAAAATTTTAAGTTAATTACAGAAACAGTGTTTTATTATTGCTATGATTCTTTTAAATTGCCTAACATGATTCATATAGCTGTTGCTTGATTGATTCATATTGCTAACCACAAAATGATATCTCAATGGCTTGTGTCATTTATATTCATTAATTTGTATTGTACTATAACAATACACTTTCCTAAATCTATTTATTCATTCATTCATTTATTTAAAAACATTTTATTTCTTTGAGATAGGATCTCACTGTGTAGTCCATGCAGCCCTTTAATTTGCTGTGTAGTCCAGGCTAGCCTCAAACTCTCAATCCTCCTGCCTTGGTCTCCTGAGCACTGAGATTACAGGGGTGTACCACTAAATCTGGCTGCTTCATTATCAATATAAACCTATAGATTGCTATTTCACTCTGCTTGTTCAAATTTAATATTCATGCTATTTATTTTAGTGATTCTATTGTTACAGCTTTGGCCAGTGTGACTCCTTTCAAACCAGTTCCTGTGTGCTTTTCATATTTTTTTGAGCACATCCAGTGAGAAAATATTGCAGGGACTGCTTAAGCCCTCTCCTGTGCTAATGAATTTTTAACCTGTGAAAAATATCAAAAGTTGTTACAGGTTTTTTAGTTAATTTTACTGGTACACTTTTGATATACATAATGATCACATTCATCTTAGGGAATGCATACCCGTACATGATTTATCTAGATTCTTCTTTTATTCCCCATTCTTCTCTCCTCCCTTCAACCCTTCTTTTCCTTCCCATTTACAAAAGCTTTGTTTTCAATTTTTTCCTCCCAGTTTTTTTCCCTTTTCCCTTCCATTCCTTCCTCATTGCCCCTTCCTGTTGCCCTTCTCATTTCAACATTTTCTTTCTACTTCCCAATATCTGTCATCCATTTTGGTCTTTATTTACCAAATGGGTTTGTCACACAAGAAAAACAATGCAATTTTTAAACATGTGTCCGATTATTTCACTTAAAATTGTGTTCTCAAGGTGCTTCCATTTACCTGAAATTATGCTTTTGTAAGAAAATAATCATTTGCTTAGGAAGAACCCACATTTCTGAATTTGTGGTAGTATCTCTTCATATAATTTTTTGTAAAATAAAACCAAGATATATTTAAATTATCCCTACCCTGTTTTGTGGCTTTCTATTTGCTGTTGGTATAATTTTAAGTATTATCCTAGTCTTTTCATATATTCATTTCTTTAAGATTAGACTACTTCCATTTTAGTGATGATAAAACTGAAACATAAAGGTCATAAAAGTTTAAGGTCACACAGCTATCTTACACCCAGGAAAACCAACCTTTTGTATTTTTTTTTTCATTTTTATTTTAAACAGAAAAGAACAAAAACAAAATAACCAAAACAAAGACAAAAACAAAACAATGCAAAAACTATAAAAATGATACACAAGTTCAAAACAAGATGATAGGAAATCAGCAATGCTTGTTGTATTACTTATTGTTACCTTCAAAGTAGTTGCTCAGATTACCAGATATAGCTATGAAAAATTGATCAAGCAAACATTAATTGTTCCTTTCAATACCAATAGAAATTAGTAGTACAATTATCTTAGCTATCTTCTGTGCATGTTTATATATACATAGACATATATGTATATATATATACACATGTATTTCCTTTCCTTCTTTTCTTCTTTCCCTTGTCCCAGTTGTTCTTTCCTATAAGCAGTTTCTTTCCCTTTCACAATACCTATTGTACCTTTCAGTTTCATTTACTCTTCCAGGTTCTTACACTAGTGAGACAATATGATGTTTACACATGCAAGTCTGATTTATTTCGCTTATGAATATGGTCTCTAGTTACATCTATTTACATTAAAAGCCTCCAGTTTATCTTTCTTTATAGCTGAGTAACATTCCATTGTAAAAAAATAAATAAATAAAAATACATTTTCCTTATCCATTCCTCAGCTGATGGGCATTTGAGTTGTTTCCAGAATTTTACAATATCAAATTGTGCTGCTTTGAACATAGGTGTACATATATCCCTGTGGTATGATGTTTTTAATTCTTCTGGGAAAATACCTAGAAGAGGGGAATGGGTGGGTTAAATGGGACCTCTAATCATAATTTTTTGAGGAATCTACAGACTGATTTCCACATTAGTTGCACCAGTCTACATTGCCACCAACAGTGGAGAAGAGTTCTTTTTTCCCCACAGCCCCACCAGCATTTGTTCTTGATTGATTTCTTAATGGTAGCCATTGTTACTGGGGTGAGATGAAATCTGTGTTTTAATTTGCATCTTTTGAATGGCCAATGATGTTGAACATTTTTTCATGTATTTATTTGCCATTTGTATTTCTTCATCTGAGAAGTGCGTTCATCTCAGATGCCCATGTTTGGATTGGGTCTTCCTGTTTTGGGGTGTCTCCGTTGTTTCAATTCTTCATATGTTCTAGGTATAAGTCCTTTGAGGGACAGTCAGCTAAAATGTTTTCCCACTCTGTGGGTAGTCTTTTTACTCTATTGGTGATTTCTCTTGAAGTACAAAAGTTTTTTAATAGGATGAGCTCCTAGTTGTTGGTTCTTTGGAGTGTTACCTGTTCAGTTTGGTTTTTGTTCATGAACTCTTTGCCTACCCCTATGTCTTCAGGATTTCGACCTACTTTCTCTTCCAGTAGATTTAGTGTTTGTGTGTTAATATTTAAATCTTTGATCCATTTTGACTTTAGCTTAGTGCATGGTGATAGACATGGGCCTAGTTTTAGTCTTCAGCATGTAAAGAGCCAATATTTCCTGCACCATTTATTAAAGAGGCTGTATTCCTTTCAGTGAACATGTCTGGTCCTTTTGTCAAAGATAAAGTGGCTCAGTGTGCTTGTAGTTGTGTCCACATCTTCTAACCCATTCTACTGGTCTTCAGGTGTATTTTTTTGTTTGCTTTTTTTTGTTTGTTTGTTTTGTTTTGTTTTGGGGATTTTTTTCTGGTACCCGGAATCGAACTCACTACCTTGCACTTGCCTGGCAGGTGCTGTGCCACTGAGCTAAATCCCCAGCCCCTCAGGTGTATTCTTTTTCCAGTACCATGCTAATTTTATGACAGTAGCTTTGTAGTATAATTTCAAGTCAGGGATTGTGATGCCTCCTGACTTCTCTTTGTTGCTCAGGACTGCCTTTACTATTGTAGGTCTCTTCTGATTTCAGATAAATTTTCAGAGGATTTTCTCTACTTATGTAAGGGATGCTAATGTTATTTTGACCAGGCTTGCATTAAATCTGTATATCAATTTTGGAAGTATGGCCATTTTTACTATGTTGGTTCTTTCCATGAGCAAGGGATAGCTTTCCATTTTCTGATATCCTCTTCAATCCTTTTGAGAGTACTGTAATTTTCAATACATAAATCTTTTACTTCCTTTGTTAGATTGATTCCTAAGTATTTCATTTTTTGGATGCTATTGTGAAGGGTGTCATTTCCCTAATTTCTCTCTCAATAAGTTTCTTGTTTGTGTACAAGAATGCTGTTGATTTTTGAGTATTGACTTTGTATCCAACCACACAGCTGAATTTGGTTATTGACTCTAGGAGTCTTTTGGTGGAGTTTTTGGGGTCTTCTATGTAGAGTGTCATGTCATCTGTGAGTAAATGATAATTTAACTTCTTCCTTTCCTATTCTTATTCATTTTATTTCTCTCTCTCTCTCTCTCTCTCTCTCTCTCTCTCTCTCTGTCTCTCTCTGTCTCTCTCTCTCAGAACTGTGCTGAGAACTGAAGAGTGGTGAGAGTGGACATGCTTGTCTTATTCCTGATTTTAGAGTGGAAGCTGTCAGTTTTTGTCCATTTAGCATGATGTTGGCCATTGGTTTGTCATAGATGGCTTTTATCAGATTGAGATAAAGACCATCTCTTCCACTTTTCTATAGGATTTTTTATTATGAATGAGTGCTGAACTTTATTAAGCAGCTTTTTCTGCATCTATTGAGATGATCATGTGATTTATTTTTCTCTGACGCTGTTGATACCATGTATTACATTTATTGATTTGCATATGTTGAACCATCCCTGCATTCCTGGGATAAATCCCACCTGGTTATGATGTATAATTTTCTTGATGATTTGATGAATTCTGTTTGCTAATACCTTATTGAGGATTTTTACATGTATATTCATTAGGGACATTGACCTGTAGTGGTTTTTTGGGGGGTTGTATCTTTCTCTGGTTTTGGTATCAGGATAATGCTTGCCTCCAGGAAAGAGGGAGTACTGCTTCCCTTTCAGTTTCATTACAGAGTTTGAAGAGTATTGGCATTAGATCTTCCCTAAATTTCTTGTAGAATTCAGCAGTGAATTCATCAGGACCTGGCCTTTTCTTTGTTAGTAAGTTTTTAATTACACCTTCAATCTCATTAGCTGATATTGAGCTATTTAGAATTTTTATATCTTCTTGAGTCAGCTTTCATAATTCATATGTGTATCTAAGAATCTGTCCATTTCTTCTGGTTTCCATGCTAGGAGTGTAAAGATTTTTGAAGTAGTTATTGATGATCTTCTAAATTTCTACATGACCTATAATGACTTCACCCTGATCGTTCCTCAGTGCAGGAATTTGAGTCTTTCCTTTCATTTTTTTGGTAAGGTCAACTAAGGATTTATCAATTTGATTTATTTTCTCAAAGAAGCAACTGTTTGATTCATTAATTCTCTATTGTTTTCTTGGTTTCCATTGTGTTAATTTCTCCTCTGATCTTTATAATTTCCTCCCTTCTGTGGGCTTTGGGTTTGTCTTGCTCTTCTTTTTCTAGGAACTTGAAGTGTAACATTAGATTGTTTATTTATGCTTGTTCAGTTTTTCTGATATGAGAATTCACTGTTACAAATTTCCCTCTTAGGACTGCTTTCATTGCATCTCATGGGTTCTGGTATATTGTGTTTGCATTCTCATTTAGTTGTAGATATTGTTTAATTTCTTCCTTTATTTCTTTGATGACCCATTGGTTGTTTAGGAGGGCATTATTTAATTTCCATGTGTTTATAGAGTTTTTTCAGTTTGTTTTGCCATCAATTTTTAATTTCATTGCACTATGGTCAGATATTATGCATGGAATAATTTCAGTTCCTTTGTATTTACTTAAGTGTGTTCTGTGGGCTAGTATATGGTCTGTTTTAGAAAACATTCCATGTGCAGCTGAGAAGAATGTGTATTCTGATTATGTTGGGTAAACAGTCTGAAAACATCTACTAAGTCAATTTGTTCACAGGTTTGGTTCAGTTTGTTATTTCTTTGCTGTTTTTTTGTCTAATTGATCTCTTTGTGACAATGGGGTATTGAGGTCTCTCATTACAATTGTGTTATTGCTTATTTGATTTTTTATGTCTATTAATAATTGTCTTATATAGTTGGGTGCTGCTGTATTTGGTGCATATATATCTATGATTGTTATCTCTTTTGAAGTTTCCCTCTGACAAGTAAGTAATGACCTTCTTTATCCCTTTTGATCATTCTTGGTTTGAACTTGACATTATCTGCAAAATGAATAGCTACTCCTGCTTTTTTCTGGGTTCCTGTTGTGTAGAAGATTGTTTTCATTCCTTTGATTTTCAGTCTATCAATTTATTTTTATTTTCAATGTGTTTCTTGCATACAGCATATTGTTGGATCTTGTTTCTTGGTGCACTCTGCCAGTCTGTTTCTTTTAATTGGTGAATTAAGGCCATTTACATTGATTGTTATAGTTGATATGTTTTGGCTTATCTTATCCATGGTATTTTCCTGCTGTTGGTTCCCTGCATTTCCCTTCTGTTTAATTGTTTGCCCATCCTGGTGGTTTCTTTCAGGTGATATTTTTGGAATTATGGTCAGTTTTATCTCGGTCTAAGTATCTTTTTGTACTCTTTGTGGTTTGTTGTTCATAAATCTCTTCGGTTGTTCTTTGTCATGGAAGTATCTTATTTCCCCCTAATTTTGAAAGATATTTTTGCAGGGTATGTCAATCTGGGCTGGAAGTTGTTTTCTTTCAGGACTTGAAATGCTTAGCTCGAAGCTCTTCTAGTCTTGAGGGTCTGTGCTGAGAAGTCTGCCGTGATTCTGATGGGCTTTCTTTTATAGGAGATCTGTTTCTTTTCTCTAACAGCTTTTAATATTTTGTTCTTGTGCTCAGTTTCTGGAATCTTGATTATTATATGTCTTGGTGTAGTTTTATTTTGGTCAGGAATGTTTGGAGTTCTAAATGCTTCATTTGTTTCTGTGTCAAATTCTTTATCCACACTTGGGAAGTTTTCTGCCATTACTTCTGTGAAGAGTTTTTTCAGTGTCATTTGTGCTGCCTCTGGCTTTCTCACTGACCCCAATCACTCTTATGTTATTCTTCTTGTAGTTGTTGGATTCATTTTTCATGGTCTCTCGCTAATTTTAAGATAGCTTTCTTTTCATTATCACTGTCTGTAATTCTGTCTTCAAGATCTGAAATCCTGTCCTCTCCTTCATTCAACCTGTTGCATATACTTTCAATGGAAGTTTTAGTCTCTTGGGTTTCTATTTGGATCTTTTTCATGGATTCCATTTCTTTCCTATGCTGGGCATTATTTGTTTCTATCATTTTCTAAACTCATCTATTCTTTTATCTGTGTCTTCTCAAATATCTTTGATTTTAGGCATCATTTCTTTCTGTACCTGATAGATTATTTTCTCTATATCCTTTTCCACTTGTTTTTTCACTTTTGCTGCTATCATTTCAGAAAGTTCCAGTGTTTGATTTCCAGTTTCACCTATCTCCTTGAGGTTCTGGGTTTGTCCTGGGTGGGCTGGGGGTTTGGGTTTGCATTTTGCTTCTGCATCGTCATTTTCTATTTTCTCTTTTATATTTTGTTTTCTATGTCCAAGTTTTTTTTTTTTTTTTGTCCTGTTTTTCTTTCGGTACCGGGAATCAAACTCACAACCTTGCACTTGCCTGGCAAGCACTGTTCCACTGAACTAAATCCCCAGCCCCTCAAGCTTTTTTTTAATTAAAAGAAATTTTATTAGTATATGTTTGTAGTACATAGTTATGTTCATTATGGAGAGTTGGTACTTGTACATAACATATCATTTTTTCTTCAATCTAAGCTTTTAAATTATTCATATTTTCTGCCACTAATACATTACTGCCATATGGCAGCTCAGAGAATACCTCTGTTCTTTACCAGGCCTTCTTTTCCCTACTTCATAATCTTTGGATGTTTGCTGCATGCAGATTTGTTTTTTTCTTGATCTTTTTTTCCAAATATCTTTTCAGCTCTTTCAGGGGGAACCATGTGGAGAGATTAGTTGCTAGTACCTAATCTATCATTATGAACTAGAAACACATTATTCAAACTAAACATAATATAGGAGGTAACTTCGGCCAGATTATTTGCAGGGAGGTAGATTATAGCTTATTACGTATAGTGACAGAGTTGGGCTTTCCTAGAAAACTACACACTTATTTCCCTGATTGGCCTTAGAAATTATTTCATTTACTTCTCATTGTTCCTTGTGCATACTGTACCAGACATTTTACAATTCCTCTATCCACCATTTATACAAGACTTCTAGGTTCAAACCAAAAAAACCAGCAGGAATCAGAATGCTATCCTTTACTTTTTGGTCACACTCATACAAAAACATACATTCAGCTTGTCCCCAACCTAGTCATTATTTACAGAAAAAGAAAAAGAAATTGAATACCAGGTCCTGAAGCTATAATGAGTATAGTATTGGAAACAACCTTTAATCTCAAGAGTCTTTTGATCATTTTTATAAATACTACCTGTTGAATATCTTTTGTCATAGTCTTAGGCCCTACTACTATGTCTTTAGTTTAATCCCTCATATACAGTGGACCCTTGACTTATGAACCCAGATTAATTTCCAGGGGCCGATTGTAACTCATGTTGGTTGTAAGTCAAGACTTTTTTCCATAATAAATAATGGAAATGCCCCTAATGTATTCTGAACCTCCCCAAACACCTCTTACCTTTTCATAATAAAAAAGGGTTGCATAATTTACCAGAAACACCAGTAATTTTCTTAGCATATTCACCAAAAAGTTACAAAATGTGCCTAGTTTACCAGAAAGAACAATCTCATACTGTACTCACTATTCAAGTTGACCTCTTTGGCTTGCGGGAAGGGAGAATGACATTGAAGGTGGTTATTGTTTGGAAGGAGAGTCTCCTTTTGTAAGAACATTGGAATCTGGCTTTCCCTCTTCGGGAGAGGAGAGTCTGGCCCACTAAAACCTGAATCTGGCTCACTAGGGCTAAACCTTTTCATAGTTGAAAACTGGTCAAAGGTTGTCTGTTTCTGTCTTTTCTTTAAGACTGTTGTATAATGACATCACATTTTCATTTAGCAAGTGAATACAATGATTGGCTTTTTTTCTGTCTGTGTGGGTCTTCTCTAGAATTGTCTGTAGTTCTGTTCATTTTCTCAGGATTTCCTTTATTTCAGAAGAACTTTGCAGCACTGATTGTTGGTCCTGCCCCTCCTCTTTAGAAATTTCCTCAGCTACCATTCTCTGTTGCTCAGTGAGAAGTTGCTGAAGTTCCTCTGTAGACATTTCCTGTGTTTGTTACTTCACCCATTCCACAACATCACTACTGTCTCTCTGTTAGCCTATGGACTTTGCTATAGTGACAGTATCATCAACAACAGGGTCACTTGGAGACTCAGGCTCCTCTACACAGCCTTCAAAGTCTCTCTTATGTGTAATTTTAGGCCACACATTGTTCCAGGCAGATCTCAGTGTCCTTAGAGAGACATTGGCCCAGGATTTCTCACTTAACCCCACTCAGGAAAGGATTTTGTAATGTTCCTTTCAGAACTCTTTTAAGGGTTAAATCTGTATTTGAGACCATCTGGAAGCACTGCAAGAACAGTTCCTTCGTGTACAGTTTCTTAAAATTAGCTGTAACCTGCTGGTCCATATGCTTCAGGAGAGGAGTTGTATCAGGTGAGATGAACTCGATTGAGAGCCATGGGAATTCTTCAGCCAGTCCTTCCAAATCTCATGGGTGAGCAGGAGCATTTCCCATGATAAAAAGGGCCTTGAGTGGTAAACTTTTGTCTCTAGATACAGTACTTCTTAACAGTAGGGCCCAGAGCCTCCCTGATCCACTCAAGAAAAAGTACTCTTGTTACCCAGGCTTTTGTATTAGATCTCCACATGACCCCTACCTATTCTTCATGACTTTATGTTTTCTGAACACTCTGGGGTCTCAGAGTGATAAACTAAGAGAGGTTACCACTCAAGTTGGCACATAAGGGTAGCCTTTCCTTCACAGTCTTGTGGCCTGGTATTTTCTTCTCTTTCTGGGTAATGTATGTTCTCCTGGGCATTTTCTTCCAGAAAAGGCCAGTTTCATCACAGCTGAAAACCTGATGAGAGCAAAAGCCATTTCTCTATGTCATCATTTCAAAGTGATGTATGTAAATTTCAGTAACCTTTTATCAGCACTGGCTGCTTCACCATGCCTGGTTGCACTATGAACCCCAGTTTACACTTTGAAAATAGTGAAACCACCCCTTACTGGCACAGAATGTTTCACTATTATCACTCATTGATGGATTAACTTTTATGAGGTCTACATTTATAGCCTTAGCTTTTTCACAAATTATAGAGTCAGATAGACTATAGCCTGCCATCTCCCTTTCATTTATCCATACTAATTATACCCTTTCTACCTCATCTTAACACTATTGATTGTGACTTAGTAATTTGAGTACCACTTTTAGCTGTTGCTAGCTTTGTTATAGAAATCTTTTTGCTGTAAGATTGTCAAGATGGTAGATTTCAACATGCTCTCACATATTAGTGAGATCAGTCACATGAGTGCTACTCTCATATTTCTCTACAGTTTCCTGCTTCATTTCAGTTGTGATTGCTTTCTTTACCTTCCTCTCCTTCCTCTCCTAGCTTCTTTTTTAGCTTTTTTGGAGTTATTTTGGTAGCAGTAATCATAGAGATTATATAAAGCCCAACTGAAATTATGTATATTTACATATGCTTTTCTAGCATCCCGAGTCTTTGTTTCCAACTGCACAAATGGCTGACATTCAGGTCATAACTGAAAAGTTTGGCTGTAAGTTAAGCCTAAAATTCTGTTCATTGTTGAAAAGTCCAAAGTCTCCTCTGAGATTTAAGGCAAACCCTTAGTTGTGAGACGGCAAAGGGTATAGTCTTGCTGTTTTATGTGATGTCTTCAGGCTGTCTTTGCTATTCTCTTCCTTTTCAACAGTCAAGATCTCCTGTTCTCTATCTTTGCAGTCCACAGCTTTATTGGAGCTTCCTTTCTGGCCAAACTCACAACATTTTAAATCATTCTGCTGGCCTCTTTGCTCTTGATTCTCGACATAGTTATGGCTGAAAGCCTCCAGCAGCAGCCATGCCACAGCCTCAACATTAGACTGCCTTTAAATTTCTTCTTCAAGATTAATTAGTTCATTTCCCTTTATCTCAGTTTCAGGCAAAGTCTCTGGACATGAGCAAAATACAGACAAACTTTCTGCTAAGGTATTACATTGTCCAGAGTCCAACAGCCAATTCAGTCCTTCTTCCCAGTAGAGACCTCCCACGCCTGGTCTTTACTGGCAGGATTTCTGTCAGCCTTCTGGTCTTCTGAGCTGACTAGAATCTCCCATACATTACAGCCTCATGCATTCCAGCTCTGCTTTTTCAGCCGGCATCTCCGAACCTTTCCAAACTCTTCTCACAAGCCAATCCCAAAGGCCCCTGAACCACATGGCCAGGTATAGTCACAGCAATGACTATACCAAATTCTGTCCCTTAAATTATATCGAAGCTGCCAGGGTTTGGGTAGTGTCAAACCAGCCAGTGGACTGATTTAGTAATCATCCACTCTTAATCCTAGCACCCTTAATCTGAGCCTTGCAGCATGACTTAGTCACATATTCTAGTATCATCTACCTTTGAAAAAGCCCCACTTATGACTGCATGATGCTTTGGAGAGACATCTAGACATGAACCATAACATAACATACCCTGACTCAAAATTTTAAAATTAAATGTTGCAGGAGGCATGGTGGTGCATGTCTGTGATCCAGGGAGAAGGGTGGAAGACAAGCTGGGACTAACATATTTACAAATCACATACCCAGTTAAGAATATCTATCCCTCAGCTGGACATGGTAATCCCAGCACTCTGGGAGGCTGAGGCAGGAGGAATGCAAGTTTGAGTTTAGCCTGGGGAATTTAGCAAGACCCTGCAAAGTAATAAAGTAAAATATAAAGGTCTGAAAATTCAATGGTAAGAAAACATTTTTCAAAAAGACAAAAAATTTGAACAGATACATCATTAAAGATGGGTGGCAAATAAGACACTAAAAGAAACAGTATCAATAATCATTGGGGAAATGGAAATTAAAACCACAATTGGATACCACTACCAATCTGTTAAAATGGCTAAAGAAGGAATAAAACTCTGATATTACCAAATGCTTATATGGACAGAAAGCAATGAGAACTCTCCTGTAGAGGCAGAAAACAGATCTTTAGTATCAGGATGGACTGAATGCACAAGGCTATGGAGGAATATGAGGGATGATAGATGTATTTTATATCTTAATTGTATTGGTAGTTACATGGCTATGCATTTATCAGAGTTCTCAGAACTAACCAGGCATGGTGATCCATGTTAGTAATTCCAACTGCTCAGGAGTCTGAGACAGGAGAACCACAAGGTAGAGGCAGCCTGGGCAATTTAGCAAGACCTTATCTCAAAATGAAAAAGGCTGGAGGTAGAACTCAGGGCTGTATGTTATTAATAATGTTATGGTTTGCGTCTAGATGCCCCCCGGAAACCTCATGCAGTCATAGGGTTTTTGTGGAGGTAGCTGAATCTAGAATGGGTGTGATGCTGGGATTAAGGGTGAGTAATTGCTGGGTCAGTGCACTGATTGGATTGGCATTACCCTAATCCCAGTAGACTGCAATCAGTATAAGGGACAAAAAGAGGCTTTCTCTCTCATTGCTTT
This sequence comes from Chinchilla lanigera, assembly GCF_000276665.1. Lineage (NCBI taxonomy): Eukaryota > Metazoa > Chordata > Mammalia > Rodentia > Chinchillidae > Chinchilla > Chinchilla lanigera. Next base: position 2,416,357 of record NW_004955501.1, read on the forward strand.
TGTTGTCTTCCTCTGGCATGAACTATATATTATCTCTTAATTTGTTTCTAATGGAAAAAGATAAAAATAAAAGAATACTTGTTTTTCATATCTACTAAAACCATTTCAAAGCAAGACCCAGTTTAGGAAGTCTCCTACCAAGACAACACAAGAACAGAAGAAAATAACGCAAGGTAGAATTTCAGACCCCAAAAACCAAGACACACACAGTGGCATATCCCTATAATCCCAACTGTTCAGAAGGCTGAAACAGGAGAATCTCAAATTATAGGCCAACTTTGGTAATTTAGCAAGACCCTATCTCAAAATAAAATTTAAAAAGCTGAGGATGTAACTCAGTGGTAAAGTATGGGTAGGGCCCTGAATTCAATCCCCAGTTATTTAAGAAACCAAACAAAAAACAAGAGCCATAGGAAAGTTTGATATAATCTGTACATTATTCTTACATTTCAAAACAGTGGTCCAAAGTCAAAGTTACATAATGATTATAAAAATTTGTTTAAATTCAAATAAACTGTAAAAATAGAAGATGTTAATATATTTATATTAGGCAAATATTCATGGAGTGTGAACATTGTATTTTTAAAAACTTCGCAGGTCCTTCAGAGACATAGCTAAGGTATAGAACATACATCAGCTGTCTTAGAAAACTATATATAATGTGACCCCTTTTATTAAAAGCTCAAAAACTTAACAAAATTAAACAATATCATCTTATGATATGTGTATGTGATAAGTGATCAAACTGTTTCCTGAGAGCAAGGGCATGGTATATATGAAATTTATTAAAATAGTTTACCAATAAGAAGAGAAGGAATGGGGAAAATGCTCATAGGTAGATGCAAAGTTATTGGTATACCAGTGGTTCTGTAATTCAGTGGTCTGTTATGGGTTTCATCTTAGTATTATTTTCTATAATACAGCTATTTTTGAAGTACCAAATATTACAAGGAACAAATAGGACCACTTTTCTTTGCTGTTGCTTGCCCCTTTTTTTGCCTCCTGCATTACTGGCAGCTGAAACAGGTCCTTCACACTGAGCTACATACTCAACCCTTTTTTTATTTTTTGTTTTAATACAGGGTCTTGCTAAATTATCCAGGCTTGGCTTGAACTTTCCAGGCCAAACAAGCTGAAACTAGATCATAGGAATATGAACATGTATCCTGGTTTGTGCTGATGTCCTGGTGTAGCATACTCTTTCTGACAATAAAATAATATTATGCCATGATAAAGAAATCTAAATGTCTGAAAATGCTGGGAAATACAGTGAGAGATTTCTGTGATGTGAAGTCCTAGTTCCAGGGTCCTTTCCAATGTAAACCAAGCCTCTTTTTGAACACTGGCATAGAGATATATAAAAGGAGAATATTAATATACACACTAGATTCATTGTCAATATATTTTTCTTCATACCTTTTTTTCTTTGTTTCAAATACCTGGAATAAATAAACTTTACTAATATCCTAGAACCCTGAATTCCCTGTTGATACACATTAGCCTGCTATGTAACTCATTCTTTGAAAAGTCTTTTTACTTCTTTAATGACATAGTTTTTAACCTTTTACTGTATAAATCTTTTGGCTTTTCATGCTTCCAATGATCTTTTTTAAATTTACGGTGTAATATGCCTGCTAAGTGCTAGTAATATAATACACTGGAAGAATACACGCATTCCCAAAGAATGAGTTACATTTTTATATGGAATTTAGGAATATTTTCTCCTTACTAAATTATTTGTTAATTATTTTTCATTTCTTGTTTGTTAAATTATTTGTTATTTATTTATCAGTTATTATTTGTATCAGTTTGTGTTTTTTTAACATTTCTTTAAGAGAAATACATAAATACTGCTGCTTGCTAGGCCGGGGATACAGCTCAGTGGCACAACACCTGCCTGGCAAGCTTAAGGTCATGAGTTCGATTCCCAATACCAAAAAAAAAAAAAAGGCTGTTTGCCAAATTGTGTACTATTAATTATTATCAGTTAAGATTGAGTTATTTTCCTTTTTATGTATAGTTTTCTAATTTTTCACCTTTGGATTGAACCTAGGGCCTTTGAATTGAACTGTGTGCCCAACTCTCGCCCTTTTTTCTTATTTTTGAGAGAAGCTCTTCCTAACTTACTAAGTTTCTCAGGTTGAGCGCAAACTTGTAATCCTCCTGCACAGGCTCCCTCGGTGTTAATATTATAGGTGTGTGCTACCACACATGGCCAGTCCTGTGAACTTTGATATGTGTAGATTTGTGTAGTCACCACCACAATCAGAATATAGAAAAGTTTAGAACAGCTTCACCATCCCCTTAGATTTCATACTATCTCTTTATGGTCATAACGCTTACCCCACCTGCAACTCCTAGAAACCAGTGATGTTTTTATTACTAGAATTTTGTCTTTTTGAGATTTCTAAATAACTAGAATCATTCACTATATAAACCTGTAGAGAATAATGTCTTTGCTGAGCATATCTTCACTAAAAATAACTGAGATTAATCAAAGTTGTTATATGAATCAATTGTTGCTCCTTTTTTACTGCTGAGTATTATTACAGCAATGTTAAACAAGAAAAAGCAGAAAAAGAAGGTAGTATTCATAGATTAAAACCATCTCTTGGGTTCAGTCTTTTTATTACTTGTCCTTTTTTGTTTCATCTCTTCCCCAGAAAGACAAAGTTACTGAATAATTGACTTCTGGACAAGTTGAGATAACATTGCTGTTACAGAGGGTGAAATACCAAAATGACTAATGGTGACAGCAAAGTTGCTTGGATGGAAAAGTTGTAATTTTCTTTTGACATTTAATCTGCTCTGTTATTATGTAATTATACTTGTAAGAGAGCCGAATGCTTCCAGTCAGTGAGCACAAGCTTTATATTTTAACATAATTCTGTGGAATCCCCTTAAATGTAAACTTAAGAAAAATACCACTATGTGGAACATTAAAATGGGAGGTCTGTATTTGAAATAGGTACTAGAGTGGTCAGATATCTTTCTTTCCTAATAACCACCACTAAGAAACCACATCCAGGTGTGGTGGTGTATGCCTGTAATCTCAGCGCTCAGGAGCTAAGATAGGAGGATTGTCACAAGTTGTTTTTTCGGCCTGGACTACATTGTAAGACTTTCTCTTGGGAGGAAAAAAAAAAAAAAAAAAATGTTGGAGTGGCCTGGGTCACCTTTCCTTAAAGCAGCTGCGTAAACACCTCAGAAAAAGTGGACAAGGCAGAGGTCACAGTCTTCAAGGAGTGTCTGTATCAGTGGGATTCCTGTCACTAGAACACAATGCCTGACACCCATTACTTATGGGAGAGGTTTAATTTGGCTCATGGTTTCAGAGAGTTTAGTCCATGGTCAGCATCAAACTTAATACCACCCAAACCCCTGAACACACTCAAGGCAGACCTAGTTCCACATATAGTAGTTACGTGAGCATGGGCCTCAGTTCCCCTTCTTAGAAAATGGGATGGGTATTCTCACCTGCTGGGGTTGCTAGTGGTGATACCTGGGAAATGCCTAGCTCAAGGCTGCAGCTTCTTTTCCCACCTACTGTCCCAAGGTCCTTGCTGAGTTTGTCCTTGGCTATACCTAGGACTGACTGCTTGCTGATTGTGCCTTCCCCATTCCCATGTAGTGTCCCTTGGCTAGTACTCTAAATAGCAACAGCTCCTGGCTTCCTTGTGCTGGGCGATCAGTCACCCTGTGCCAAGAAAAGGGAGCCTGAGGGGCCTGTTTGGGACCAAGACAGATTGTATGTTGCTGTGCAGCATAGTCCTACTCTGCTGGTCACTCCAGTTGGCATCCTGGCCATGCTGCACGTGGCTGGAGCCAGCATCTTTGGGCCTGGAGCCCCTGCTGACTCTCAGAAGCTCAGCTGTGGTTTTGAGCTGGCTTGAGTATGGCCCCCAAGGACTGATGTTGACATTTAGTTCCCACCAAGTGGTGGTAGAGAGCTAGAAACTTAATCCAACCATGAACAAGTGGGGCCTTTGGGAGGTCTTAGGATTAGACAGATCATTGGTGTGGAGGCCCATGATCAAATCCAGCTGGCTTTACCAGAGGGAGACCAGAGCCCAGGATACATATGTGTACATGTACACACACACACACACACACACACACACACAGGAATGCACACATGCATATGTTCTTATATCTGCCTTGTGATATCCTCTGTCACTTCAGGACTCAGCCAGCAAGAAGGCCAGCATCAGATGTAGCCCCTGGACTTTGGACCAGGATATGAGCCAAAGTAAACCTCTGTGTTAAAACTTAAAAACAGACAGGAAAAAAAAGAAACTTCTGTAAACTATAGAAAATAGTTTGAGAAATTCCTAGTATAGATAAATGGAAAAGTAAAAGGAATTTTTATTTCTGGGGACTAGAATAAATTTAGGGTGTCGTGAATGCTAAGCAAGCACTCTACCACTGAGCTACATCCCCAGCCCTTTTGGAAAAAAAAAAAATTTGAGACAGGGCTTTGCTTTGTAGCCCAGAGTGTTAGTGGTGATCCTCCTGCCTCAGCCTCCCCAGTGCTGGAATTGCAGGTGTGCATTATCATGTCTGGCTGGAAATTTTATTTTGAATGCCTCATGTGGTGACACACACCCAAATCCTAGGACTTGAGAGACTGAGGCTGGATGATCTCATGTTCAAGGCCAGCCTGGACTACATAGCAAGACCCTGCATCAAAAAATCAAAAATAAGTAAGGAGATAATGATATTTTGAGACAGGGTCTCTATCAGTTGCCAGGCTGGCCTTAAACTTGCAGTCCCCCTACCTCAGCCTTCCAAGTAGCTAGGACTACAGACTGCACCCATACCCAGCATCCTGAAAATCATTACTCACTTTAATATCACTTTTTTAGTTATTACTGTAATAGTTCAGATTATCTCAAATTCAAGAGTTTTGTTTTTGTTTTGCAGTGCTGGGTATCAAATCCAGACCCTTTGCATGGTAGGGAGGCACACCTACCACTAAGCTATATACCCCACCTAAATTCAAGAGAACTTCTAAAACCCTGCCTTTTTCTTCCACACAAACATTTCTACCAGTGTACTCTGTATTATAAATTAGAGCTTATCAAAAGATGTGCAGGGATCATTGGATATGTACTGTCAGTTGGCATTTTGTTTGTTTTGTTTTTGTTTTTCTTCCAGTACCAGGAATCGAACTCATGACCTTGTGCTTGCCTGGCAGATGCTGTGCCACTGAGCTAAATCCCCAGCCCCTCATTTTTTAACTGTAGGATTTTTTTTATAACTTGCCAGTGTTTTGGTAGTCGTATTTCTGCATTTTGATATGAATCAAGAATTTATATGTTTAAGAAGCACTTAAATGGTCTCATTAATGATTCATAGAAAGCACCACCTCTTGTTCTTCTCTTATGAATTATTTTCAGTGCCCAAATAAGCATATTGGATATAGCTTTTGCATAAATGATCTGAAATCTGATCATTTTAAGGTTAAACCAGCTAACTTTCAACTAGTTGGTGCAACATTTCATTCACTGATGCCACCACCACAACCCCCAGAGTTTAGTATACTGGAGGCTGAGCCAGGGCCTTTGCACCTGCATCTCTAGCCCGTTTTTTCTTTTTTGATACAGGATCTCACTTTGACTTGCAATGCTCCTACCTTAGCAATCCCACAATGCTAGGATTTCATATGTGCCACTACACTCAGCCATGTTCATTTTTATGTTTTTTTTTAATTTTTCAGGTAAGGATAATAATAGAAACACTGGATAAATCTAGCAGATAAAATAATGGAATACCATATTGTTATGTTAACTTTATTGCAATAAAAATATACTGTCTATTCGTAGAATTCTTACCGATGTAATTATCTTTTATGGTTGGCTGGTTAATTGAGATAAATTCTCCCTGAGGATTATAGGCTGGCCCTGAACTGGCAATTCTCCTGCCTCAGCCTCTCAACTGCTGGGTTTGCAAGTTTTCATCACCATATCTGGTCTTACATTATGTTTCTTAATCGGTTTATTTTCTTGAATTCTGTTATGTTTCCCTGGAAAATAGGGACCAAAGACTAGAACCACACATTTCACAAAACCCAAAATAAGACAGTTTGAAATGCCAATAAAAAAGAAGAAATACCCATCCTCACTATAATTAGAAATACCCATCCTCACTATAATTAGAAATACCCATCCTCACTATAATTAAAAAAGAAGAAATACCCATCCTCACTATAATTAGAGATTTTCTTCATATACTTCAGTCAAAACAATAAAACAGAATATAGAAATAGGAAAATCCACTTGTTTTCTATTAAGGCAGACTAAAGAGATCTGCAAAAATGTAAAGTAGTATCACTCTTAATAGGACACGGTGGCACACACCTCTAATCCCTGCACTTTGGGAGACTTGAGGCAGTTCAAGCCTAGCCTGAGTAACTTAATGAGACCCTGTCTCAAGATACAAAAAAGTCAAAAGAGCTGGGGATGTAGCTCAGTGCTAAGAGCAACCCTAGGTTTAATTTCCAGTAACAAACACACACATGCTCAATAAATTTTATTTTGTTTTTAAATTAGTTTGGTTTTCAAAAAAATTATGTTAAGGCATAATCAATTTATTTTATATATTTGAGTGAACAGATAAATATTTAATAAGCATTTCTTTGTTTTCTACTGTATTACTGTATTTACAGGGGTCACCCACATAAACAAAGGCTGATGGGGTCCTCAATAATTCTTAGTATTATGATGAGGTGCTTTTCAGCCCTTATGCCCTAGATAAATATATATACAGTGTACCAGGAGCTATGTGTAAGAATGATTTTATCAGTTACCCAAAATGACCTAAAATTTAGAGCAGTGAATTAACAATATATTAAATAAATATGAAAGTATTCTAAACATTTTACAGAACCAAAATTTAATAAACTGTAAGTACTTTCAACATGTATACATTTTAAACATCAGGTTAAATGCAAGAGGTCAGACTCAAAGTAATCTATAGTGCATGATTTCATTTATGTAGTGTTCACAGCTAGGCATAGTAAACTTTAGGGATGGAGATTTAGGTGGTTGAAATAACTGATTACCATGTAAGTCAAAATAACTGTTACCCTTAAGGAGAACTATACTGTATTGAGATGAGACACTGACAGTGTTCTGTTTCTTGACTTGGCTGGTAATTATAGTGGTAATTTTTTATATTAGCTTACTAATCTTTATATTTGTGTTATGCACTTTTGGATATGTGTGTTATATTTCACATTTAAAATAAAACCAAATAAGTAGAATATTTCAGTTTAAAATTTGGATAAAAATAATTTTATCAGTCTTTAAAAAATCTTAAGTAAGCAAAATATTCATGACACTTCATTTTTGTTTAATGCATAGTGTTTTTCGGGTCCATATTATCAGGATATGTTTGATCTTTATTTTCTGGATCGATATGTTTCTTTACCTTTTTTTAACCAAGTACTTTATCCATTCTCAGTAATTCTACAACAGTTTGGATTTCAAACTATTATAAAGTAAAACAATTATAAATATTCTCCTAGTACTATAAAAAACACAAATTTTCTCATTTGTTTGAACTTTTATTAAAAATTTTTTTTTTTCATTTGATACAGATAGTCGTACAGGCACTGCAATGTTCCCATTACTCGATTCTTTGGCAGTTGGTGAAAATTACTGATGGTTCTCCTTCCAAAGTAAGTAAGAATTTCTGTAGGCAGAAGAGTTATTGTTAAATAACGACCTTGCTTACCTCGTTTAATAATTTACTATCAGTTATATAAATTATAAAGTTTAATAAAATGTGATAGTGTATTGTTACCAATTCTTGCTTTATCTCATATGTTTACCTTTTTTGGATGATAGCCAGAGTCTTCAAGCAATTGGCACACAGATATAAATATCAATTAAAATACTTCTAAGAAATAACTGTAGTAGACACAAGAGCTCTGATAGATGGCATACTGTAAGAAAGAGAGTAACAGTGAAAGGTTATAGTATTTGGCTTTTGATTCTGGCAATATGGCACCTTTGGGCCCAAGGTGAGCAGTTCATCTTTAAATTTAAAAACAACTTAAATGTTAAATAAATTTTTAGAAAATTTAATGTATCAGCAATCATGAGGAACTAAAAGGAAAATATAAGCCAGGGATTAATTGAAAATAGGATCCAAGAAAGTGAGAAAGAACGTTCCACCTTTCACATTGGTAATCTTTCTAATATAGAAAAGATCCAAGGCCCTTTCAAAGTAGGAGCTGGTTACATCTCCCTGATTAAATTGCAGTTAAGTTTTGAGTTATGCCTAGCACAAGGGTAACTAGAAAAGAATGAACACTGGCTCCATAGAATGAGGGTTAGAGAAAACTTTCTTAAAATGTATCATTGATTAAAGGTGGAAAAATAGGACTCCTGTGAAAGTTTATAATTATGACCTAGTTTTCACTCAGGTTTCCACTCTGAATTCTAATTATTTCTGAAAGAACACACCTTAAAGAATTTTCCACAAATGAAGTTTGAGGAAAGCAGCTTATTTTTTTAAAAGCTCCAAAGAAAACGAGAAACCACAAGTAGAATGATCAAGACAAAAAATATTAATATATTTGAAGTGTCTGACACAAATACAAAATAAATGTTTCCAAAATATTTCATGAAATGAAAGAGGCACGTGCCTATAACTCCAGCGTTTGGGAGACTGAGACAGGAGGATTGTCAGTTTGAGCCTGGCCTGGATTACTTGATTTCGTACATAGCAATCCCTGTCTTGAGGTGACTGGGGGTTGAACATATAAGTAAAAAAACAGATATTTGGTAAAGAAGCAAATAAAGCTGCTAGGTATGGTGACACATGTTCATCATCCCAGCACTCAGGTGCAACAGCAAAAGGATTAGGAGTTTGAGGCCAGCCTGGGCTATATAGTCAAATCTGTCTCCAAAACAAAGAGATGATATGTTTGCATATAAAACTAACAAGATGGAGCATTCTTTTCTGAGAAAGAGTTTTTCTTCCTCATTTTCTCTGTATTTGGAAAGTGGTTTGTTTTTAACTAGAAGGATGGTAATATATTGGCTAGCCTCCTTGTTTTTCAATTTTATTGACAGTTTCAGTACTAAAGCAAAAGTAAAAAGTAATCTTACTAGTAACAAAAGCCACTTTAAAACTGTTACATTTTCATATTGTTTGAAATGTTCTTTAAAATGGTAAAATTAAAGGAAGTTGAATACATATGTTAAAATTTGATATCAAGAATTTATATATTATATAGTTATTTTTATTCTGATGTTTTTTCATCTGGTTGAGTTTTTATTGCAGTCCTAGAGATAAAACCCAAGGCCTCTTACATGTTAAGATAGTGCTCTGACCACTGAACTGTATCCCTACCCCTATTTTATTGTGCTTTTCATTTTTTTCAGTGGAGTCTATGTTGATTATCTGGGTTATGTATATTTTGGCTAAATATTAATAATTGCATTTAATAAATTAATTACAGTCTTTTCTAAAACTTTGGTATAATTAATGATCAAATCCTTCTTTAAACCTAATTTAGATTTTTCTCCTGTTATCATATTCCATATTTAGAGTGAGATCATATTCCATATTGAGAATAAGAATATTCTTAAATATTCTTCTTTTCTATTGTATAATCCTATTATAGCAGAATTATCTTGAGCTTTTTTTTTACTGCTTCATTTTTGTATCTGTCACAGTATATATTTCATGTTTGTCATTGTCACATGGCAATGTAGACTTTTTTGAACAGCACTTTTCTTTATGCCAAAAAGACTACAGCATCTTTTAGATAATACCCACATGTAGTTTTTTGTGCATTTATATTACATATAACATTCTTTACTTAGGTTATTCTCACTTTAAACTTGTTGGTCTTTTTTTTAATCCAAAGCATATTCAGATATTATTGTGTATTGTGTCTGTAATATAAAGGTGGTTCTGTAAGTGATTGAAAAACATAAATTCTGAAGACGCAAACATTAAAAATAAATCTTTCATTGCCAGGATTCCTCCTTTTAAAACAATTAATGACCTAAATAATAATTACTAGATTAGGAATTGCCAAACTTTCTGATCCCCTATATGATATAGAATACTTTTGGGAAAAGTTAAACGCCATATCCATAAGCTTTGTACAAACTGAATCTGTATTCTTAGCATCTCACTTGATAAGATACTGAGTTTCTGACTGTAGTTCTAGCTATATTGTTAGCTTGTATTATTAACTTGAGGCCAGTCACTTAAATAATTTTAGAACATGGTGGGTACAGTGTCCCATGCCTATAATCCCAGCATTCAGGAGACCGAGGAGGCAAGAGGATGCCAAGTTTATGGCCCCTTTGAAATACATACAAGACCTGTCTCAAAACAAACAAAAATCAGTTGGGTAGCTCCCAGTCACACCACATAGTTAAGTTTCATTGATCATTCTGTATGCCTGAGAATGTGAGAAGTTACTATGATTTTTAAATAGCTTGGTTGTAATACCAGGTAAGTATATGGAGGATTTCAATAATGATAATCCAAAACTCTCCTTTTTTTCCCTTTTAACTTTTTAAAAATTTAAATGTAATATAACAGATACTGGAATATTTATAAATGTTGTGTACTTAACATTTTTAATGTTGGTCATTTGGAAGCAACCTGAAAAATTTATTACATGAAGTGATTTTATTTTGTTGAAAAGTGTTAAGATAGAATGGATCATTTAGCTGGCGAGGGAGTAGACCAGGTGGCCACCATCTGTTTTTCCTCTAGTTGTTAGTACATTTATACAAATTCATTTAAATTTTTGAAGAGAGCAAGGCGTGGTAGTACATGCCAGTAATCCCAGCACTCTGAGTGGCTGAGACATGAGGATCACAAGTTCATTCCTAGCCTGGGCAATTTAACAAGACCTATCTCAAAATTTAAAATAAAGGCTGGGGTTGTTGTTCATTGCAAAGACCCTAGGTTAATCCCTAGCACCTGGAAAAAAGAAATGCTTATAGAAAATATTTTTAATGTATACATAGTAGTACATCATGTAGCTACATCATAATTTATTCTAGCACGCTCCTTTCTTGAATACTTAGCTTGAAACATTTTCGTTAATAAAATTAATATGTTGGGTGTTGGGTACAAAAACTCTTGTTCTGTTATCCATTGTTTTATCTAGTATCCTATTGTTAGAAATGGAATTGCTGAATCAACAATTGTATGTATGTTTAAGATTCCTAATACATAGTATTAAATTGCTTCTTTGAGAGTACTCCAAAATTTATTTTTCTTCTCTGCCGTGGTGAACTCTATCATGTGGGAGATTATGAATGGTAGTTGTATTTGAAATTTAAATTTGTTGTAATTTAATACTGTAAAATGAAGTATTTGAGAAGACTTATAACAGGAATAGGCTTAGATCTTTATTTGAAATAATAGTGCTCTGGGTTTCACCAATGGGTATTTCCTCTGTTCCCCTAATTTCCAGAGTTGAAGCTCTTGGGCAGTCTCACAGGTCACGCTCAGTATACTTTGCTCCGGTGCCCCCTAGTGCTGGTCCTGTAGAAGCAGCCTTCAGTTTCTCTTCTCTGTAGCAGAAAACATCCTTCTTCCTTCAGCTCCTTCTGGACATACACAAAGACATTTAAAGAGCCAGGTAAATAAGAGTTAGGACTAAAATAATGCCCCTACTTGTCTTCTTTGGCCTGGAGATCTAGTCTTTATAGTCTTTTTTTTTTTCCCCCTTCTGAGAACAGTCCTGCTGTCTGTAATCAAACGTTTGTGCTACTCTACCTTACTTTAATGTTTTTGTTCTAGACTACAATAGGAAAGGCCAGGGGCAAGCACCCTTGCCTTCCAGACGTTGGCACTATGACTGACAAAGAAAATCATCATTCCTAGGTAGCTACATGTCAGATTATTATTGAGGTATTTAGCTGCAATATTTGTTCCTCCACCCTCTTGGCTATGGATTTTCCTCTGTAAATCCCAGCTTGACCTCCTACCTGGAGAAGGAAAAAGTAAGAGTGAAAGTAGGACTGATAGGGACCAAGTCCCTTATCCTTTCTGTTCTTTCATAATCATGCATTCCTGGTTACAGGCTCAAATGTATAAAGACCTATAGATTGCTTTTTGTATATCTTTCTATTGCTCTACGCCTTCAGAGTGGTAGTGAAGAAGGTCCTTGCCTAGAGTTCTTATCACAAAATTTAGATATCACCTATCCATGTGTAAAATTAACTGCTTTGAGGGGAAGGAAATAGGACTAAGGGGAAGAAATAACTATCCCTATAGGAACAAATTTTTACTAGTATATAACCATTTTATTTCACTTCTTCAAGAATACAGTGTTTTCCTTCAGTTTTCATTTCTTGGTAATTCTAACCCCATTAACTATACAGTTAGTTTTAAAAGTTTCCTTTTCATCATTCTGTGACTTCATAGTCCTGCTTCAGTAGATGTCTTCTTGTTAATAGTATCCTCAATCACAAGTGCCTGATTGGCTGCACTAGACAGGTTAGGGGAGAAAGGTCTGTGTCTTGTTTAATATCCATTTCTTATTCAGCTTTCAGAACGTCCTTTTTAAAAAGTCTAGAATACAGAAGGTGCTGTTCATACTAGTTCTCAATTGCAAAATTTTTTTCAGTGCCAGCATTTACAAATTTTCTGGAAACCAGAAGTAAAAATATTCAACTTAGAGAAGAAAAACTTGCAAGTCATGCTTTCAGCATTTCATTAAAAGTGTCACACTTGTGTTTGTAACCCTATTCCTAGGCCTCCCAGTTTAGAGCTTTACTTCCTGGTAGGGATAATCACTCTTGCAGGATACCATAAAGCTTTCTCAGGTTCAGTAGCCTGTCTACATGGATGGTGTTTTTATTTACAAAAGGGCAGTAGTCTGTGACCTAAGTAATAAGCCAGGACTGAAAATATGTATCTGTACCAAATAACAATTACTACAGTGCAAAAATGTGTTTTAACTGAGTAAATCAGATAGCTACAGCCATATTAAGAATATTTAGGCGAAACATAACACTCCCCACTTTCTAGTACGGAGACTGGCAGTTTTCTCCACCAAAATTAATGATAAGTTTACTTTCCTGTCAGGCCATTTATTTGAGCAGAAAGGAAACAGATGTCTTATGTTGGTATAATATTCTCTGAGTGATAGTAAGGCATTTTCCTTCCTACAGTAGCTTTATTACTTGGGGTGAAGGGGACTGGAAATTAACAATTGCTAGATGTTTGTAAAATTGAGTTCAGGTTTTGGATCTACTTCTTACCACCTCTGGCAAGATAAGTATGTTACTTCACCTTGAACTTGTATTAATTTCTTAATGCATAAAATAAGGATGATATTTACTGCTGGCTAGGTTTGTTGAAAAGATTAAATTGAGGAAAATGTCCCAGTTAAAGTAATTGTTATTTTTGTTACCATTAAATCTTAGCCCTAGTCTTTTAGTATCTTCTTCCCTGCTAGAACAAAAAATTGGTAGTAAATGATCTTTATTCTGAGGCTGTGCAAATAAATAAATACACTTAGTGGCTAGTGTAGTTTTGGGATACAGCATGGTAGATTTTTTTCTTGCAGCTGAATTTTGGGATAATTTGGGAATTCAAGTCTCTCCCTTTAGTCCTAACAGTCGATACTTTCCACTGTCCCTCTGACTCCTTTAGCTTACTTTATGTTTGTACACGACAGGAAAGAGAAAGCAGAAGATATTTTGGAAGTACAATAGGCAACTTAAGGGTTCCTGGATCATAAATGGATTAGCCTTTAAGGCAATGGCAAGAATCAGCAGGTGGGGATTCAAATTGCCAAGAACAACAACAACACTGAAAACTAAGTATTAAATTTGGGATTTAACTATCCAGTAGTTTTACTGTGTATTCACAAAAGTTTCTGTCCCTCTGTAATGAGTCCTCTAACTCCATCAGCTATACTTTGGCCCTTATTTCTTAGTTTAAAAGTTTTCACCTGCTAGAATGGGTCTTTCGACTCTTCCTTTCTTTTCAGTGTTATGAACTAAACTGCAGACCTTTACATGCTAGGCACACTATTGAGCTGCATCTACTATTGAGCTGCATCTGTAGTCATTTTATTTTATTTTATTTTATTTTATTTATTTTATTATTATTTTATTTTATTTATTTTAACATTATTTACTTTTATGACAAGGTCTCATTAAGTTGCCCAGGCTAGTCTTGAACTTGTGAACTTCTTGCCCAGCCTATCAAGTACCAGGAATTATAAGCATGGCCTTCCACCTTAGCTGAACTCTCCCTTTTGATTTTTTTTTTTTTTAATTAGGCTGGATTTTTTTTTAATAGCATATGTAAGACTCATGTGGTAGAAGCTAAAACAGCAAACCTGATCAAGCTCCTGAACTGTTGTTCAGTTTTGCAGCAGTAAGGTTATATGAAAGGGTCCACAACAAAAGGATACTAGTAAACACAGCATTTGCCATGACCTGAGTAATGGGCATGTTCAGCAAGTGAATATTCAAGTTATCTTAAAGCCAGTCTGTGGCTTGCATCTTAAGGTGAAGCATATAGGCTGCTTCATCTGAAGTGTCATCTTCAACACTTTTATTATCTGTTGGTGGAGTTAAACAGTCCTCAGAATAAAGAGACCTAACAGTGGGCTTTTATCTAGTTCAACAGGCTAGCTGTTCCCTTGGGGATAATATCCTGTGTGTCCGGATCACATGTCCTCATCAGTCATTATTGCTTAGTGAACAGCGGGTCTTGGATCAACACAGACATTGTTTCCCACTCTTGCATTTAAATCCAAATCTACTGCTCCGAAATGAGTTACTCTGAAAATCTGTTTTTGTTAAGACTCCTTAGAAGCCAAGGATACTGATCTACTACAAAATGAAACACTTGCCTCCCACTCTACCCTTTGGTCTCAGTAGTTTCTTGATTTTTCCCTGCTCTAACATTAACTACCTTCTTGGCAACCAAAAGTCTTACAAGTATTTTCTCTTCTCCTGGCGTATCTTTGCCCTTATGGGTGCCTTTGAGGCTAATGGCCTGAGCTCAGACAAAGTGACTTCTTAGCTTGGTCTAGCCTCAAGTTCTGGATCAGTGCTCTCTTTTACTTATGTTTTAGCTATTACAGATAACAATAACCAAGGGATTTTTATTTAGTGTGTTTTTGTATTTCCTGTATGTTTAATATGTCAGCCCTTTGGGAGTTCAGTCTACCACATCTCTGTAGTCCACTGATAACTTTTACATTAGTATCTGAGTACTGCAAAGCTGCAGTTTCCTACTGTGAGTAACTGGGTAGTCATCCAGTAATCATAGTTTATCTTCCACCTTTCATACTTTCTCTTAACAAATAATATGTGTCTATAAGCCAGAGCTGTTCTAGCAAGCCCTACCATTGCCATCAAAGGTAGGAATAGAAGGGGGCTGGGGATTTAGCTCAGCGGCAAAGCGCCTGCCTGGCAAGCGCAAGGTCGTGAGTTCGGTTCCCGGTACCGGAGAAAAATAAAAAATAAAAAAAATTAAAAAAAGGTAGGAATAGAAGAGAAAAGCTCAAACCCAGTTTATTCTATACTTTTGTCACCAGACAGGGTCCAAGGAATTACCTCTACAAAGGAGATGGGCAACTCAGCTCAGACCAAACAGGTTCTTTACATTTATCACGGAAAATATTTTCAGGACACAGCAGTGAGAGACATAGACTGATTTATAGGGCAGAGTTAGGGCAGTACACACAAAGTATAGAGAGAAAGACAGATGGAGCAAATGGGAGGGGGTTGAAAGGGAGGGACCAACCGACAGAGAGAAAGCTAGATAGATGGCCAGGTAGCTAGCTCGCTTAAGATGGGTGATCTAAGATGTTTTGCCTTAAGAGGTTTTTAAAATCATTTATCAGTTACCTGAGATCTCTGTTTAAGGTTGTTGCCCTATAGTGGATTAAAACAAAAATTGGTTTTATCAGCTGTGTTACAGTATAAACTATATGTGTTTGAAGTTTAGAGATGTCATATCCATTTAATAGTTTTATTTACTATTTCTTTTGAAAATGAAGTGTATGTTTGTATACATACACACACATACACACATACACACACACACACACACACACACACACACACGTGGCTGGACATTGAGCCCAGGACCTAAAACATGATCAGTAAAAGCTCTACCATTGAGCTGCAGCCCCAGCTTCCAAAACAGAAGTCTTTGATGTAACTTTAAGTATTTATGAAGTTTCTTGAGTTCTTAGGAATTGGGGAGTGATGGACCTGGAAGAAAAGAAACAGGCCTAGGGAATAAATGAGTGAGTAACTTGGATAGCTTTGATCATGTCATAAAGCTAGGGGTTTTTTGGTCTCCTTTCTGCCTATCTTTATTTTCTCTCTCCTACTTCACAAAAATACTTTTGTGACCTCAGAAGTGTGAGTAGGTCTCCTCATCTGGAAGTCTGTCATTTCTACATTGAATATGAGCTGGTGTCCTGTAATTCATTCCTGATGTTACTGACCTAGAGATAATGTTGGCCCTCCCAAATTGAGGGCACAATCCCACGATACTGCTTCCCACTTCCAATGCCAGTCTCAAGTCCCACGTTGTTTTATTTATGCTTCTGACTATAAATCGGGATTCCCACAACACCTTTCTTGGGTTGAATTAATTTGCTAGTGTGTCTCACAGAATTTAGAGAAGCACTTTACTTAAATTTACCAATTATTTACAAAGGATATGAGAGGGGACACCAAAATGGGCATAAAGGAAGGGGTATGGAGCTTCCATCCCCTCTCTAGGTATATCACACACCCCTGGAAGCTCTCTGAAACTAATCTTCTGCAGGTTTTATGGAAGCTTCATTATTTAGGCAAGCAGGACTGCATCACTGTCTGTTGGTGACCAAGTCAACCTCCAGCCCCTCCACGCCCTGGCAGTTGAGAAGTGGTACTTAAAGGCTTAACCCCTCTGAACATGCCATGGTCTTTCCAGTTACCAGACCCCAGCCTGAAGCTATGTTGGGGATACCAACGATAGGTCAGCTCCTTAGAATACAAAAAGACACTTAACGCTTTGGAAGGTCCAAAGATTTTAGGAGTTGTATGCCAGGAAATGGACAGAGACCAAGTATATATTTCATAATATTATATAGCCTCCTGTTTAGATCCTTACTCTATCTTCTTTTTTTTTTTTTTTTTTTTTTTTTTTTTTGGTACCAGGAATTGAATTCAGGACCTTGTTCTTTCCAGGCAGGCTCTTGTGCCTCTGAGCTGTATCCCTGGCCCACTCTTATCATTTTAGAATCTATAGGTGCTTTGTCTGTTAAATGAGAATACTACCATTCGTTACACAATGTGATTATGAGATTTGTATTTTAGAACATAGTACTTGATATACACAGTAAACTGTCAAAAAAAAGATTGTATCTATCCCTAACTCATTGTTCCACATCATTGTCCATTTTGTTCAGAATATGATTTTTGTTTTTTGTGTGTGTGTTTTGAGACAATGTCTCACTGTGTACTTCAGGCTTGCCTTAAACTCAGTATGTATCCCAGGCTAACTTCAAACTTCCAGTATTATCCTCCTTCAGCCTCCTGAGTGCAAGGATTACAGCATGCGTGTCTCTAGAAAATGAGTCATGTATACAAAATTTTGGCCCACTCATGACTTTCCGTATTCATTCCTTATTCAGTAACACAAATGATTTAATATGGCATTTTAAATGGCTTTCCATCCAAATGGAAATTGATCCTATTTTCTTGTGCTTTCTTTCTTGCCACTTTCTTCCCTATTAATGCACCAGGTACACTTCATACTAATTTCCTAAAAGTATCCACAAGCTTTTGAACACTTTGCACCCTATCTGGAATCCTATGTCAATAGTTAGGTAATATTTGTCTTTGTAGGCCTACCTTCAGGACATGTTACCTTCTTTGGGAACCTGTTTATAACTACTTCTGACTTCAAGTTGGGCTTTCCAGCGTAGGGCCCATGCTGTCTCCTGAAAAAACGGTTTTTACACTGTATTGTATTTGCATGGTACCTCACCTGTTTTCCCCAATGTATTGTGAATATTTGAAATTAAAGAAACTCCAGGAATATTAAAGGCCCTCAAGACAGTGTTCTCCTTATAAGTGTACTCTGCACAAAATGAGTTCATTTCTTCTTCTAAATATTTGCACTCAGATTAGCAAAAAGGAAATGTGTGTAATTTTTGAAGTATCATTATTTGGGTTGTAAAGATCCCAAAATAGTAAGTGCTATCATCTTTACAAAAAAAGAATAGCTTAAATAATTTTAGTATAGTAGAGTACTTTTTTAAAAAGTGAATTCTAGACCATCCTAGCATTCCGGGAGGCTGAGGTAGGAGGATCACAAGTTTGAGCCCAGCAGTGGCAACTTAATGATGTGGTAAGACTTCCTTTGTCTCAAAGTGAAATAAGAAAATGAAGGTCTGGGGATATAGTTCAGTGAGAAAGCTCTGGGTTCAACTCCTAGTACCACAAAATAAATAAAATGCATTCTACATGTGCCTTTGCTCAGGTAGTTACTCTTCATTACTGTTGAAAACATCAGTATAGTACTAGGTTATGTACCTGTGTGTTGCTCATTTGTCAGGAAAAGATGAGCTGCAATACCAGATAATCCTATTTTCAAACCGTTGCTATTAATGACTACTTTTTAGACTCCGAATATTCTTCTTATTTGTTTGAAGGGAGTTTTTGTGTGCATCTATTTGTTTGAGGATCTCTAGGTGCCCAGCTTGGTCTCGAACTCCTAGGCTCAAGTGATTCTCCAGCCTTAGCCTCCCAAGTGCTGGATCTGCAGGCATATGCCATCAGCCTGGTGATAGAATCCATATGAATGTCAAATTATGTAATAGTAAAACCTTCAAACCAGTGTCTAACACATTGTAGTTGCTTGATAAAGTTAACTTTCCTTGCAGTGGCAGAATTAGAGCTCATTGGTGGAGTCCATAGCATACCAAGGCCATTGGCTCAATCCCAGCACCAAAAAAAAAAAAAAAAAAAAAAAAATGGGAAAGGAAATTTTCCTTTATACTTTTCAAATGTTGCCTATGGAATATCATTTGGCCATCTGACCAATTCTGTTCACCTACCTAGTCTTAAATCCCAAACTGCAATGAAGATTTATCTTTCTTCCCGCAACTTTGTGCAGTGTGTTGAGAACATGGCAGTTCAGTGCATATTCCTTATGTGATTTGTTCACTGTGCTGTCATGCTTGGTTATCTTCCACTTAGTGATATAGACATGACTAACAATTTTAATATTGCCCTATATAAAGCACATTTATAAAGGAAAATCTGTTAGGAGCAATTACACTGACCATTCCATTACTAAATAGAACTGAATGTCTGGCATTGTCAGTTTTGCTGTCTTTTCTGTTAGGTCAGGTACTAAGAAATAACTACACTGACTGACTCCCGGTGATAAATTTGGCTTTACAGTTTTGTTCACAATAAACCAATTTCGCTATTTTGTATTATTTCTTTTGGCAGTTTGCTAGGGCACTGTAATTCATGCTTGCATCTTTGAATATGTTGCAGGAAGATTTGTTGGTGTTGCGGAAAACAGTGAAATCCTTTTTGGCTGTTTGCCAACAGTGCCTATCTAATGTTAATACTCCAGTGAAGGAACAGGTAAGAAATTATCAGTTAAAAGCTTACAGTGAAAACAACACAAATGTATGGATGAACATAAAGATGATAAAAAGTTTTACAGGAGCCAGGGATATACCTCAGTGGCACAAGCACCTGCCTGGCAAGCACAATGTCCTGAATTCGATTCCCAGCACAAAAGAAAAGTTTTATGGCCATTCTTAGCATACGTATCCATCCCCAACATTTACAGGACCTAACCCAGCACATACAGATGTGTAAATATTTTAGATTATATTGCTAACAATCTTGTTATATAAGTATATTCTATTTTTGTACTTTGGTAAGTACACTATCATCACTGAGAAGACGAAGCTCAAATGTAGAACTCTTGACCCTTAAGAGTTGTTTGTCAGAACTCTTGAGAGTTTAGGGAGCTAATCTATGATCTTATCTCACTTTTAGCTCCTTACAGCAGGAAAAGCTGCTCGAATGTGCATATGGACACTTCTCCCTACCTGTTCAAACTCTCCACACCACCCTTTCAAGTAGCTGCCCTCTAACCATTCTGAGTCCTAGAATACACACACTGGAGACTCAGTATGTGAGGAAAAAGGCCTTTGCGGGCTTTGACAATATGATAGGGTCTGTAGGGTGAGTAATTCCTGGACCTTTGTACTTTGATACTGGTGTAGGATCAGGGTGCACATAAGGAAGTTTCTTTGTTCAAGTAGATTTCCTAATTCCTTGGGAAGGGGCACAGCCCCAAAATACTCTGAGTAGGGCTCAGGAAAGCACTATTTTCCTAAAGTAATTTGTGTGTAAGCTATTTCTTTAATCATACTTTTCTATTAGGAAGTATATTTATATCAAACAAAATGTTCCTTTCTATACTGTTTCTTATTTTGGGGCTAGAAAAAAGAGTCTAGATGGTCAAGTTCAAGGTTACAGTATTATTCATCCTTTGCTCTCCCTTCCGACAAATAAGTTGTCACAAGTTTTCTTTTATCAGCACTTAACTTTAAATGAAAACAGAGGTGATCTTCCATAAATATTATTCTCTGAATTGTCAGAACCCCACCAGTAACTACTGTCTGTAGCAGTTCTGGCCATTTAAACCACAAATCCAGTTTTTTTACATCAGACCTGCTTGGCCATGTCCAAAATGGCCTGAATAAAAAATATTCCCCTCAAACCAGGTGTAGCTGAGCATGCTATAATCCCAGCATGCAAGATTGCTGTGAGTTTGAGGCCACCCTGGGCTACATAGTAAGTTCAAGGCCAGCCTGACTACATAAAGAGACCCTGTTTATTTTAAAAGGGGGGAAAAAAAAAAATATATATATATATATATATATATACACACACACACACACATATATGTAGAGAGAGAGGGGGAGGGAGAGCAGGTACGAGCAAGCCCCCCTCCAAACTGTATATACACTTCCAGTTTGCCATACTAATAAAGGTCTGGAAGCTAATGACAACCACTTTGAGCACGTCTTGTAGAGCCCAAAGATGACTTGTATTAATCTCATGATGTCTCAATAAATTTAATGTTAAAATATTTATACAAGGTTTTCTTTTCTGACATATATATTATTTTGGTAGACTCTGTATATTCATCTGCATCGGTGATGGTGAATGTTTTAGAGATAAATGCCCAAACTGCAATCCAAATCCACTTACTTGTTCCAAAGTGGCAACACTGCAATTAAACCTGAATACTGAGGTTTTAGTTTAGAAAAAATGATGCATATGTTAACATCTTTGTCTTACATAACACACATGCTGTAGGTTCACCACCACTGATCTACACAAATGAATATACATACATAATATATGTGTATATTTCCTTTTCAAATAGCTCCTCCTAAATATCTTAACATATATATTTTGATGGTTGTGCAGTGAGGGCATGAACTACCATGATTCTTGCTAGAGTTGGATGACCAAATATATACCGTCCCCAAATAAATGCCAAAGTTGTGATTTTCACCTAGGAATAAACTTTTAGAGGATTAGTGTTAGTGGCTTGTTTTGAGTTCTCAATAATACCATAACAAAATCTTTCAGTTGTTCTAAATGGGATAACACATGTTTACTTCACACCATTTACTTAAATAGGAAAAATTTGCCAACATACATGTAATAGTTTGGCTTTGTTGAAATGTGTTGTCAATTACCTTAAGATTGAATTTGTTGAGAGGTTTTTAGATACTGTTTTATACACACACACACACACACACACACACACACACACACACATACACACACGTTCTGGAATTCAGTTTTAAGCCTACTAAATAGTTTTAATATTAGCTCTTTTAAAAAACAACTGAAATTAGCTTACAGGTCTTTTGACTATTACATTATGATGTTTTGAATTGTAGAGTTTAATCTTAAAGCTTATGCTAATTGGTTAAGCAGTATATAAATGATTTCTAACATATGTCATAATGTGGTATATCAATGTTTTATTTCCAGAGTTGTTTCTTTTTTTTTAACTTCAAGTCAAAATCTCCTGATTGATAGATAAGCAGAAACTAATGAAATTCATGACCACTAAACCACCATTGCAGAAAACACAGAGGAAGATTAGACAAACTGTTGAGAATTGAAAGAGACTCAAACATTAGAAAAACAAGAAAATGTCAGGAATCAGTACATACCTTTTTAAGATGGGTGTGTGACACATGCTCGTAATCCCAGGCTGAGGCAGGAGGATCCTTGCTTGAGCTACAAAGCGAGCTCAAGGCCAGCCTGAGCTGCGTAGTGAGACCCTGTCTCAAATAGGAAAAAAAAATTTTAAAAAGTACATACCTTTTTATAATAACTCTGAATGTAAATGATCTTATTTCTCCAGTTAAAAGACACAGGCTAGCAGATGAGATTAAAAACAAAAGTCCAGTAAAAAATTTCTCGATTGACTGTTTTTGAGTCAATACAGCAAAGGAAAAGAAATAGATTATATTTGGGGCGAGGGTTTTTAAATGTGACCAGTGTTCAGTGAGGAAAAAGTTTTATCAGGTTGGGAAATTTAAAAGTTAAAATTAAATACTTCAAATTTATATTGTAGTATTGCATTGAACTATGTTACATTTTTAACATGTTTTCATTCACACTGGTTTGTAATTATATCTGTATTCATAAACTATTTTGCTAATGGATTTCCTTTGCATTCTAGGCTTTCATGTTACTCTGTGATCTTTTGATGATTTTTAGCCACCAGTTAATGACAGGTGGCAGAGAGGGCCTTCAGCCTTTGGTGTTTAATCCAGATACAGGACTTCAGTCTGAACTGCTGAGTTTCGTGATGGATCATGTTTTTATTGATCAGGATGAGGAGAATCAAAGCATGGGTATTTATAGCCACTGTCTTATCAATATTGATCTTGTTTTATCAACCTAAAAGATAAGAGGGGGGCCGGGGATATAGCTCAGTGGGTCCTGAGTTCAAGTTCCAGTACCAGATAAAAGATAAGAGGGGGAAAAATTACATTTAATCCTAAAAATTATTGAGATTTCTTTCCTTAAAGAAGTTAATTGTAAAAAATTCATACATTTTAGAAACCCACAAGAATAAAAATGTATATAATGATATTGCTGTCCTCTAAAGTATGTTCCTATTCTTCTCCAGTCATTAAGCAGAAATTTTCCTTATTCTTTTTCCAATGACCATGTAATATTGCTTTGTGTAGTTAAACTTCTATAATACAATTCACATTCACAGACATATACTGGTAGTTTCCAGTCTTCACCTTGGATACTGCCAATGTAATAGTTGATCATATACATTTATCGTTTCTCACTTGTGCAAATGTATATGTAGACTAGATGTTATTTAAGTTATTAAGTGCTAAAAGATTATCAAGGCTGACATTATTAGTCAGAATTGCTGAGTCTTCAAAACAGTAACTTAGCAAAATTAGACTGAATTGTTAATGGTTAGCTGTGAACTATTTAGGTTACTTGGAAATAGATGACCTAAGCTTCAAAATAGTGTAAGAGGCATATCTGATCCACACATCTATGTAATACTATTAGAATTTCTTTTTAATTAGGCTAGGGTTGCATCTCAGTGGTGCTACAGATGCTTGCCTAGCATCTGCAATTTGTTCAATCTGATGTCACAATTGGAACTAGACCATACCCAAACATGCATGAAGATATGTAAGTAAATCAAATGGCATACACAATATTCCGAACATGAACAAAACAGAACATTCTTTCTGATACGAGAACAAAGTAGATAATGAATTTGCCTAGCATCTGCAAAGCCTTGGGTTTAATCTCCACAACTACTTTTTAAAAATCTAAACAGTATTTCAGAAAATACTGGACAGTGGAACAGAGTATTTTTTTTATTAATCTCAGGAAACAAAATTTACCTGCTTAAGTACAAAGATTTTCAACTTCTCAAAACATGGATGCTTCATAATAAGGCTAATTAGTAAAAGGAAAGGAAAAAATACTGAATCTATAAATTCTTTTGTGAATATGTGTGTGTGTATGTGTGTGTGTGTGTGTGTGTGTGTGTAAAGAAAAGGAGAAAGAAGCCTAATGCTACGTAAGGGTAGGTCAGGATATGAAAGTCATACAGAACCTGAAATAAATGTTACAGCTGGAGCCTTATAGGGAGCATTTTATACAATTACAAATAGATAATCCATAAGATCTGAGTGCTTAGTATGGTTTGCAGGATACATTCTGTTTTTCAACTACTAATGTGACATGTTTGGGACAAGCACTGAAAGTGAACTGTTCCATGTGTTTCCATGACTCCCCATTTTCCTAGAAGAAAACTGGTTATATCTCAAAAATTTCACAAGTTTCTTCTATACAGGAATATATTAGGAATTAGAAGAGCATTTTTAAGATGAAAAGAGAAGTTGACAATATTTCTATTGACAAAAGTTTTGGAAAAAGAATCCCTTAATATATGATTTGTTTATCTTTACCCTTTGCTGTAATAATCTTACACAAGGATATCTTGGTGCCTATTAAGAATCAGTAAATGGATAACAAAATAGAACTCTAAACTGTAAACCCAACTGACAAAGGTGCATCATGTGTCTTAGGCTGATTCCACTACCCAATTGGTTTATTTACAATTTGAGCCAATTAAAAGACCAATAAACTTTTTTTAAAAAAAATGAAATTATTAGTATAATAGTTTTTGTCTCATTTGAAACTGAATTGTACCTGTTTGTGAAGATATTATGTTAGCCAGTTTTCCATTATGCAGATTATCTGCATTATTTTACTTAGATAAAGGACCATAATTCACAACTGACTTATTTTCTGTTGTTAGAGGGTGATGAAGAAGATGAAGCTAATAAGATTGAGGCCTTACATAAAAGAAGGAATCTACTTGCTGCCTTCAGCAAACTTATCATTTATGATATTGTTGACATGCATGCAGCTGCAGACATCTTTAAACACTACATGAAGGTATAGTTTTCATATTTTTTGTTCACCCTTCTAAGTGGTAGAATTAAAATGAATGGATAACAGAAGCTAAAATTGACAGCTTTGACCCATGTTTTGTGATAATTTTCTGATAAAGTTTCTCCTTTATGTAAGTATAAATTCTTTATCAGTGTGTGCCACTCCATCTGTTTCATAGACTAGGAGTTCTTAGAGCTTATATGAAAAACATCCTCACGTTATGGTTGCTTTCTTTTCCGTAAGCTGCATTTTGTTTCCAGCCCTCTGAAAGAACAATACTCAGAATGCTTCTAAGTACAGATGGGAAAGTTTATTATCTACCTTGTTCTCGTATCAGAGAGAACGTTCTGTTCTGTTTATGTTCAGAATATTATATATGCCGTTTGATCTACTTACATATCTTCATGCATGTTTGGGTATGGTCCAGTTCCAGTTCTGATATACAAATTGAACATCTCTAATCTTAATCTGAAATCTAAAAGTATTTGAGCACTAGAACATTCAAAATGCCTCCAGTTTTGGAGGCATTTCAGATTTTTGGATCTTTTATTTTGGGGATGCACAACCAGTGAAGTCTGTGCAAATATTTCAAAAATCCGAAAACTCTTATATCTGAGTAAAATACTTCTGATCCCAAACATTTCATATAAGGGATACTGAACTATAGTAGGTAATTCATCATATTTTGCTGAACAGC
Organism: Chinchilla lanigera; assembly: GCF_000276665.1. NCBI lineage: Eukaryota > Metazoa > Chordata > Mammalia > Rodentia > Chinchillidae > Chinchilla > Chinchilla lanigera. Next base: position 2,442,079 of record NW_004955501.1, read on the forward strand.
TGCAGCGTGATAAACACTGTACTGGTAGCCAGAGGTTTATATAAGACATGATTTCTGTTCCCTGGAGCTGACAGAGTAATACAAAACCATTTCAGTAAACATAAGGTAGCATGTTAGTGAATATCTGTCATTCATTCTGTGCCATTTATATTTGAGACACTCATAAGGTTTTTACATTGTCTTTGATCATTACAATAATCCTTTCAGGTAAGGGATAATATCTTCACTTACTCATAAGGAAGCTAAGGCTTAGAAAGATTAACTTTCCCAAAGTTATATAACTATTAAAATAGCAAAAGCTGGGAATTGATTTTATTGTCTAGCTTGAAAGTGTAGCTCTTTTTTCACTGGACCTCAAAGCCTCAGCATGATTCTTATAGTTACTGCAAATTACATGATTCTATGTAGTCATTACAAACTGTGAGTATTCTAATAGCTATTTGACACTCTTGATATCTGGCTTTGTGGCCCTTCCCCACTTGTATACATGATCAGTTCAGCTCTAATCTTATAAAAGATCTATGAACTCAGCTACTTTAGTGTCCTAAAATATTAAATGAAAAGTTAAATCTGTTACCCTAATCTGACCTCCCCATCCCAGTTGAGGCTTAATCTACAGAAGTAAGCAGTTTTAACTGTTTTGGTTTCAGTTCATCAGGCAGTTCCTAATAAAGTTCAGTTTATTAATTTGTCACCTTTTAGATGACATCTGTTATGGTCTTTTAGTTAGAATAAAGGATTTTTCTCACCTATATCACCTTCTCTCCTACTGCAATTTCCAACTTTTGTTTTTTACTTTTTGTTGTTGTTGCGATGTTGTTTTGTACAAAGTTATAGTACATACTGATTGCATTCGTTGTGGGGAGTTGGTACATGTTCCCAGCTTTTTTATTTTTAGTATTAGTCACTGCATAATCTTAAATATCAAATATGTATTCTTCTAAATTTAAACAAAATAATTTCTTACTAGGTTTAAGATGAAGAAAATAAACACTTAAAGTCATCTTTCTGTTAGCATTCATTCTTTAACTCATGGAATTTCGGTAATTTTAAAACTACACTTTCTTTTCCTCACAGTATTACAATGACTATGGTGATATTATTAAGGAAACACTAAGTAAAACCAGGCAGATTGACAAAATTCAGTGTGCCAAGACTCTCATTCTGAGTTTGCAGCAGGTAAGAAATTGGGAGGGAAGGGAGACTCCAAGAAGAGTATTTGAGATTCAGAGAGTGGTATTCTGGTGTTTAGTATGTTTTAGGAATCTTTTCTCACTTAAACTAGCTTATTTTACCAGCATAATACTGTGGGTACTCTGGTGCAAAGATGTAGGTTATTTGTCCTTTCTTTTGGAAGGTAATCCTCTGGTTCACATTTCAAATAGACAGAATCCTAGGGTGATCTATTAATAGACTAGAAATGTCAAACGTAGAGAAAAAAATTGTTAAATTTTAAGCTAAATATTTAATGAGAAATGAACACCAGTAATATCCCAGTAAGAAAATACGTTACATGTACAATTCCAGAAATAAGATTCCTAGTATATGTGTGTCTAGTCAGTTGAAATAGATGTCAAAGAGCCTACAGCAATGAGCATGTCCATGTACAGCACATGCATTTCACTTTTGATAAAGGTGTTGTTCCAGTCAGTGGGGTAAGGATAAGGAGTATTCAGTAAGTAGTGAAGTGTCAGTTGACTATGTACTTGGGAAATAGCTGTCTTAAAAACCCTGAGCTACGTAGTGATTTCAAGATAACCTGAGCTACTAAGACTCTGTATCAACCAAAAAAGGTGGGGGTGGATATTTGTAAAATCCTCTTTCTAAAGAAACTACAAAGCAAAAAACTGAACCATATGAACTTAAGTACATAAACTTAAATAGTTTTGTATACCAGTCAGCACAAAGTTTGAAAGAAAGTCAGCCCGTAACTCCACTGCTCTGGGAGGCTGAGGCATGTGGATCACACATTTGAGCCAATACTGGGCAACTTAGTGACTAGTGAGACCCTGTCTCAAAAATAAAAAAAAGACTGGGGATGTAGTTCAGTATAAAGGCCCCAGTTCAGCTGTACTAAAACTATACTCAGGGGAAAAACTCAGATGGGAAATGTTCATACATAATAAAGCCTAAAAATCACTAAGAAAGAAAAAGTGAGCAAATATGAAAAGAGCATTTTTTAGAGAAGGGAACTTAACCAATATACATGAAGAGAGGCATAGCCTTATTAATAATCAGTGCAATATAAAGTAAAGCAGGAGATATTTATCATTGTTCCATAGATTGCACGAATTGAAATAAATGGTAAGAATGTGGAGAAGAGTTCCCTTTCAAAGATGCCACATCTTTCTCTATAGAAGACAGTATTGTATGTTTCAAATTTTAAGGTGTTCCTTTTAAACTAACAATTTTGCTTCCGCATATCTACATACATACATGCAGGTATGCACACAATAGTTATATAAAAGATGTTTCATTGCAGTAATCTCTGTAATAGTGGGACAAAAACTAGAAATAGTCTAAGTGTTCTCCTGTAGAGGAAAGGTTACAGTAAACTGATACTCTGAAGTAGAGCTTTTTTGGTTTCTTGAGGCTTTTGAGATGAAGTCTTGCTATGTTGCCCAGGCTGGCCTCTAGCTGCTGGATTCAAACACTGCTTCTGCCTCAGCCTCTTAACTGTCTTGGCTCCTTGGAACTACAGGCACACATCACCACACCCAGTGTTAATTTCCAGGACAAGATATTAAGTGGAAAGTAGCAAGTTTCAGACAAAATAAGTACCATCATATCTAGATATTTTGAAACTCATCAGATTTGGTACTGGATTCATTTTGACACAAAAATTTTGTCCTGGTACTCAGTACTCATTGTTTACTTGGTACTCGATGCATAACCTAGAACTTGTCACTGTCCATTGCTTCATGACCCACGACCCTTACCAACCAGAACACATTGATACTTGTCATTTTTGGTACTCATGGTACCTCTAGGAACCAACTAATGAGTACCAAGGTATCATTGCAGTGTGATACTTCTGTTACGGCGAGATTCAGCGTGGTAGGTACTCAGGAGAAGCCAAAAATGTGGGAACAAACAAAGCTTTATTGAAGCATATGACTGATCAAGAGTCAGAAAAACAAGATATTGGTGACCAGAGAACTTTGTATTGGGTTTTTATACTTTTACAAGTAACCATGGTAACCACATTACCTCATTTAGGAATTTTACAAAAGTGCCACATCTGGTCACAAGGTTTACATTTCCCAGGAGTTTGTTAGTATGGTTAAATTTTAGCTGACCTACAATTTGTTTTAACTATTTGGTTCTCATTTTATAGCTCTGTTCTCCGGTTGTTAGCTATAAGGGAGGGAGTAGAGAATTGAGTTTATCAAAAGTTCAAGGAGCTTCTAAAATAGAATTACATGGAGTCTGTCTTGCCCTATCACTTTAATTTAAAAATTAAAACTACCAAGTATAGTGTTGCACACCTGTAATTCCAGCACTCAGGAGTCTGAGGCAGGAGGATCACCAGGTATTCAAGGCCTATATGGACTACTTAGAGATACCTTATCTCAAAAATCAAAAGCAAACGAATCAATATAGGAACTTATATGTATGTGTGTGTGTATATATATATATAAACTGATCTAGAAAATGCTCAGGTTTTTGACATTGGTTATCTTTATTGAGGAGAATGTTATTTGGTAGCAGAGAGAAAGAACTTACACTTTTATATTCCTTGAATTTTTATTTACAATGAAATGTGGTCACTTTCCAATGAAGTGAATGTACTTGAAATAAAATCTTTAAAGTTTAAGGCTCTTATGTATTAACTATGAAAACAGTTCAAAGCTTTAAAATTTATAAACAATTATCTCTGCATTAATATGAAAATCTCAGGGCTGGGGATTTAGCTCAGTGGCAAAGCCCCTGCCTGGCAATTGCAGGTCATGAGTTTGATTCCTGGTACCGGAAGAAAAGACAAAAAAAAAAAAAAAAAATCTCTATTCATTCTAATAATGGCCCTGGAATTAGTTCAGGCCAATGCATTGCTGAAGAATACTAAAAAGGACAGTACAGTAGAACACAGGAGCTATTTCAGGTATAATTAGAGTGGATTGAGGGAATGAAAGAGTAGAAGGACGGTTACCAGGGCCTAAGAGTAAGGAAAACAAAGTTTAAAAAAATGAAAATGTAAACAAAGTGAGAAACAGCAAACAAAGCAGATGTAAACAATACATTCAGGACCTGTGCCATAAAAGGAATCACAGAAATGGGTTCTTAGCTGGCAGATAAAATGGGGTCAGGAAGTTAGGGATATTTTTAAGATGTGTGCATTTAGTAGAAAAGAAATTATTAATGATGCAAGAGAAAGGAGTAAGAACAGGAGCAAAACTCTTGAGTAGGTAAAGCGACATGATTTTCTTTCTTTTCCAGTATATAAACAGGGACTGGCTTTAGATGAAAGTCTGGACAGTTTACCCCACATAATAGGAGGGAAGGTGGGTTTATACAGAAACGGCTAAGTTTCTAATTTTAGTACTCTGGGATTTTGTTTTTGTTATTTTGACAGAATGTTCATACCATATATATAACTTCTAAAACTCTGCACACCATAAGAATGTTTGAACAAATAAAATACAATTTTGGGGCTGGGGATTTAGCTCAGCGGCAAAAGCGCCTGCCTGGCAAGCGCAAGGTCATGAGTTCAGTTCCCGGTACCGGAGAAAAACCAATAAAATAAAATAAAATAAAATAAAATAAAATACAATTTTGTTATTGGGTGATGAAAAATCACAGCTTTATATACCCAAATATATGTGGATTTTTAATATATTGTTCCTATCTATAATACAGTAAGAAAAAAAAACAAAGTTCTGAACCTTGTATTTCATATACTGGCATAGATCTAAAAATAAAAAGAATATATGAATGTTTTAAATGTGTAGCATATGTCTGTAAATACATTTCCTTTTCCCATCCCCAAATATATTCTTTTAAAAACTTATTAAAAATAAATTCATTTAGTCATACCACTAGCATGAAATTGACTCAGATTAATAATATTAAATGACTAAGTAAATAATGTCTATAGTTTAATATAGGAGAGAAACATTTACTTCATTTTACACCTTTCACATATTTTTAAATTATATTACCGATTTTAAAAGTAAACAAAATTTAGCTGAGCGTGGTGGTGCACGCCTGTAATCCCAGCACTCAGAAGGCTGAGGCAGGAGGATCTTTGCAAGTTCAAAACCAGCCTGGGCTACAAAGTGAGATCAAGGCCAGCCTGAACTGCACAGCAAGACCCTGTCTCAAAAATACAACAAAAAATAAAAGTAAACAAAATTTAAAATTTTATAACTGTAGGTTCTTTCCTTTCCTTTTTTCTTTTTATCAGTTGTTTAATGAACTTGTTCAAGAACAAGGTCCCAACCTAGATAGGACATCTGCCCATGTCAGTGGCATTAAAGAATTGGCACGGCGCTTTGCCCTTACATTTGGACTGGACCAGATCAAGACACGAGAAGCAGTTGCCACACTTCACAAGTGAGTGAGATAAATCAAAACTTTCCACTTCACAAGTGAGTGAGATAAATCAAAACTTTCTGGTCTGCAGAATCTAGTTTACTGAAAGTTGATTGAAGTAACTTGTTTGACCCATTTTTAAAGTGACAAGTGATAAAATTTTCAAGTTATAAGAACTTTAATTAATCTCATTTAGAGTGTCAACTAGTATGGGATATTTTATTTTTTAAAAAACTTACTGGCTTGTGGATGTAGCTTAGTTGTAGTATGTTTGCCTAGCATATGCCAGACCATGGGTTAGAGCATCGCCAAAAAGAAGAAGAAAAAACTTAAGCCACCTATTTTTTTCTCATCTTGTAAACTATAGAAAGGAAAATTTAATATCATTCTTGTCTTCTCTGTCAGTAAGAAAATGCTGAAAGAAACCTGTGTTTCAAAAGACCATACAATACTGTGAAAAGCAAGCAACAGAAAATCTTAAGTAAATTCACAGTTATTTGGTACCGTGACTACCTCAAGAAGCAAATTTGACATTATCTTTCCAGTATACAGTATTACCACCAAGAGATGCATATAGACATTTAGTTTTGTTGCTGTATAGCTATTCTTATTCTTTGTAGTTTAAAATTTGTACTGTAAATAATTAAATATATAAAAATACATTATAAAAATTTAATTACTTTGCCATTTGAATTTACCAGATTTTAATTCCTTCACTGAGATTTCACTACCTTCCCAAATGTTTTCGTAAAACTGGCTGTATGGAAAAATAAGGTGCTGTTTTGTTTTACTTCAGGGATGGCATAGAGTTTGCCTTTAAATACCAAAATCAGAAAGGACAAGAATATCCACCTCCTAATCTGGCTTTTCTTGAAGTACTAAGTGAATTTTCTTCTAAACTTCTTCGACAGGACAAAAAGACTGTGTAAGTTGCAAATTCTAATAGAAGTGGTTTTTATAATGATGCCATTGAAACTTGAAGTGCTTATTTTTTTAAAAAAAAATTTTATTCATCTAGATATAATTATTGCTGATAATTTCGGCTTTGTTTTAAAGGACTGTAGTTTTCTTTCCAGCTTTTATAGTTACTCCTTCAACTGCTCACTTTCAGAATCCTAGAATCTACAAAATGAAATTAACAAAGAGAAGTGATTCTCATTCTTTAATTGAAAGATGTGTGAACACTGGCTGAGCCATTGTGTGGTCATTTCTGTACTTCTACATTAATTTCATTTTACTTTTATTTTGTTTTATCTCACTTATTTCAAGAAGATTAACTTGAGCTGCGCATGTTGGTGCATGCCTGTAAACACAGCACCCTGCAAAGCTGAGACAGGAGGATGGCCAGTAAGAGCCCTGAGCAAAACAGCAACTTGTCGAGACCTTGTCTGAAAATAAAAATAGAGCTGGGAACATAGCTCACAGCAAAGGTCTGAATTTAGTTTCCAGTACCAAAGGGGGGGGGAAAAAAAGTGTTCATTAAGCTCATAATAAGGTCAAGTAGTGTTCTACATGGAAACACAACATAAACATGCACACAAACAAGATTATTTCAGCCTCTAAGACGGGATAATAAGATAATGAGAGGTACTGAGTATGGATGCGAAGAGTAGTTTGAAAAGCTTTTTTATAAATTTAAACTATTACATAAAAATGGGATGTGTGATGTCTTGATGTTTATATATTGTGTAATATTAAAAGTTCAAGGTATCTCTCTACTCAAACACTTATTTCTTTCAGTGAAGACATTCAAACTTTTGCCTAGTTTTTTGAGATATACAGTACATTGTCATTATCTATAGTCTTCATACTGTACAAAGGCAAAACAGAACTTAATACTACCATCAAACTGCAACTTAATATTCATTGATCAACCTCTGCCAATACTTACCTCCAAGCCTGTGGCAACTAATTTTCCACTATCAGCTTCTATGAGAACAACTTTTCTAGATTCCACATATAAGATTATACAGTACTTGTTTTTCTGTGCTTGGCTTGTTTCACCTAATATAATGATCTCCAGTTCTATCCATGTTATCACAAATGACAGGCTTTCATCCTTTTTGTGGTTGAATAGTATTCCATCTTGAATATATACCACATTTTCTTCATCCATCATCATCAGTCAGGTAGACTCTAGGTTGTTTCTGTTTCTCGTTGTTGTAGATAGTACAGTTATAAATACGGGATTACAGATGTCTCTTCAGAATATTGATTTCATTACCCTTGGATACCAAACCAGTAACTAGATTGATAGATCACATGGTAGTTCAGTTTTTAATTTCTTAAGGAACCTTCTTCCGGTTTTTCATACTGCCTTACTCATGTATATCCCTACTAACAGTATATGGAGGTTCCTTCTTCACATTTTCACTAGCACTTGTTATCTTGAATATTTTCATAGTAGCCATTCTTTCTAGAGTGAAGCATTACCTTGTGCCTTTGATTGGTTTCTCATTGATGGTTAGTGATGTTGGGCATGTTTTCATATACCTATTCGCCATTTTGTGTCTTTTTTTTTAGAAATGCCTTGTGGTTTTTTTTGTGTTTGTTTGTCTGTTTGTGACAGGGTCTTGTGAAGTTGCCTAATCTGGAGTTGAACTCGTGATCCTCCTATCTCAGCCTTTTAGAGTACTAGTATTACAGGCATGTGCCACGGTGCCCAGGTTAGAGTTCCAATTTTTTTAATCAGATGGGGGTTGTTGTTGTTGTTGTTGTTGTTGTTGTTGTTGTTGTTGGAGGTTGTTGTTTAGCTTTGTTTTGTTTTTGCTGTTGACTTTGGAGTTCTTCATATATTAGAGTTCTTTATGTATTCTGGATGTTCACCTGATATCAGATGGATAGTTTACAAACATTTGGTCCCATTCTCTTCACTCTATTGATTATTTTTTTCTCTTTGGTGGAGTCTTATTTGCGTCTTTTTCCTTTCATTTCCTGTGCTTTTTGGATCTTATCCACAGAACCCTTGCCCATTCCAACATCCAGAGGGATAGCCTCAGTAGTTTCAGAGTTTGGGGTCTTAAGTCTTTAATCCATTTAGAGTTGATTTTTGTAACTGGTGAGATGTGAGGGTCTTGTTTCATTCTTCTGCATGTAGATATCCAATGTTTCTGGTGCTATTTATTGAAAGGGCCATCCTTTCTCCAGTGTGTGTTCTTTGTGCTTTTGTGGAAAATGAATTGACAGATGAATTGTAGATGCTTGTGTTCACTTATAACTTATAAGCCTATAGGCTTTCTTCTGGACCATTAGTCTTTGTGTCTGTTTTATGTCAGTATCGTGCTGTTTTTGATTGCTACAGCTTTTCTAGTACTTTTGAAGTCATACAATGCCTTGTACTTTATTTTTTCCCAAGATGCTTTGATACTTGTGGTATTTTGTGATTCCCTATAAATTTCAGATTTGTTTTTTCTAGTTTTGTGAAGAACATCACTGATATTTTAATAGAGATTGCATTCAACCTGTACATTTCTTAGGTAAATATGGGCATTTTAATAGGGATCCTTACAATCCATGAACATCCGTGTCTTTCCATTTACTTGTGTTCTCTTCCATTTCTTTCATCAGTATCTTATAGGGTTTTTTTGATGCTTGTTTGGGTTTTTTTGTTTTGTTTTTGTCTTTCTGAGACAGGGTATCACTATGCAGCTCAGGCTGGCCTTGAGCTCACTTTGTAGCCCAGACTGGTCTTGAACTTACAACGATCCTCCTGCCTCAGCCTCCTGAGTGCTGGGATTACAGGTGTGCATCACCACGCCCAGCTTCTTATAGTTTTCATGATGGAGGTACTTCACCTCTTTGGTTAAATTTATTCCTAGGTATTTCATTGTTTTTGTAGCTATTATAAATAACATTGATGCCTTTGTTTCTATTTCAGATAACTTGTTCTTGACTTAGAGTGGTGCTACTGATTTTCATGTGTTGATTTTGTATCCAACAGTTGCTGAGTTTATTTATTAATTGTAATAGTGTTTGGCAGAGTCTTTAATGTTTTCTATATTTATTCATTTTTTTCTATATTCATAAACTTGTATCTCCTGCAAACAGTGACAATTTGTTGACTTCTTTGCCAATTGGATGCTCTTACCTGATTAGTCAGGCTAGGACTTTCAGTACTATGTTGAATAAAAGCGGTCATCCTTGTCTTGTTCCAGATCCTAGAGAGAAAATAAGGCTGATAACGTAGCTCAGGGGTAGAGTGCTTGCTAGCATGCATAAGGAGTTGATCTGTATTTGATCTTCAGCACCACAAAATACAGGACGGGGAGCTTTCAACTTTTCCCCATTCTATATGTTAGGTGTGGGTTTATCACATAGGGCTTTTCTTTTGTTAAAGTACACTCCTTCTATATGTAATTTATTCATTTTTTATCATGAAAAGTTGTTGAATTTCCCCATGCCTTTTCTACATATATCAAGAGGATCATATGGTCTTTATTCTGGAGTCCATTGATACATTTTACCACTTTAATGGTTATATATCAAACCATCCATGCATCCCTGGGATGAATATTAATTGACTGGAGTGAATACAGTTTTTGTTTTGTTTTGTTTTGTTTTTTTGAGATAAGGTCTCACTATGTTGTCCAGGCTGGCCCTGAACTTGCCATGTAGGCCAGGCTGTCCACTAACTCAACAATCCTCTTGTATCAGCTTCAGCTTCCAGAACACTGGTAATACAGGCATGTACCACCATGCCCACCAACTTTTTCCATTTTCCTTTTCTCTCTTTAGTGTAGTGTTGAATAAAAAGTGGTCATCCTTGTCTTGTTCCAGATCTAAGAGAGAAGAGGGGAGAGGGGAGGAGAGGGGGAGTGGAAATTGAACCCAGACCTCACACGTGTTAGGTAGGAGCTGTACAACTGAACTATACTCTCCACCTCTGAGGATTTGTGTTTCTGTGTTTATCAAGCATGTTGACCTTTCGTTTTCTTTGTTGTTGTGTCCTTTTCAGGTTTTGATATTAGGGTAATGCTGACCATGTAGAATATGTGGGAAGGAATTCCCTCCTCTTCAGTGCTTGGGTATAATTTAAGCAAAATGGTTCTTTCACTGTTTGGTACCGTTCATCAGTGAAGCCATCTAGTGCTGGGCTTTTATTTTTCAGGAGACTTTCTATTGCCAATCATCCTCTTATTTATCATTGGTCTGTTTAGGATTTCTGTTTCTTTTTGAGTCAATCTTGGTAAGCTGTTTATGTCCAGGAATTTGTATATGTGTTCTAGGTTATCAAATGTGTTGGCATATAGTTAGTTGTTGATGCTTTGTGTTTATCAGTTATAATGATACAGATTTTCATCTCTGATTGTATATTTAACCCTTCTATCTTAATTTAGCTGAACTTTTGCCAATCTCTGTTACCCATTTTGTTTTGTTAATCTTTTTTTTTTTTTTTTTTTTTTTTTTTTACTCTTACTACATTTATTTCTGCTCTGATTTTTGTTCTGATTTTAGGGTTGATTTGTTTTTATTTTTCTCATTTCCTGAGATATAGTAATAGATTGAGATTTTTCTGCTTTGGTTATGTAAGCACTGGTTGATGTAAATTTCTCTCTTAGTACTGCTTTTTCTGTATTTCATAGTTTTGTGTATGTTCTGTTTACATGTTCAAGATTTTTTATTTTCTTTCTTAATTCCTTCCTTCATCCATTGGTGGTTTGGGAGTAAACTTTTTAATTTCCAAGCTCTTGCATTGTTTCCTTTTTTTTTTTTTTTTTCTCACTGATTTCTAATGTTACTATATGATGGCTAGAAAAGATACGCAATATGATCTTGATGTTCATTAAATTTGTCAAGTCTTGTTTTGTGGCCTTTTATACAATTTATCTAGGAAAATGTGCCACCGTGCCATTGGAAAAAATACGGGTTTTTCAGTTGTTAGATGGAATGTTCTGTAGATGTCTGTTAGATGTATTTGGTCTAGGGTGCAATTTGTTGAGGGGGGCGGGGTTGAGACGGTTTTGCTCTGTAGCTCAGGCTGGCCTTGAACTCACTGTAGCTCAGGCTGGCCTCAAACTAGTATGTTTTGATCCGTTATTATTTTGGTTGCTCTACTTTAGTTTTTTGCTTTGTGGTTCCCGTAATACTTGCAAAAAGCAGCTTTTAGTAATAGTAAACTATTGTGTTAGTAACATAACTTGATCTTAAAGACAAAAAGAAACAGAGCTAGAGATACTATTCAGTGGTAAAGCAGTTATGAGCATGCATGAGGTCCTAGGTTTAAGCTCCAGAACTACTGAATATAATAGAGGAGAAATACATACTTTTTCAAAAAAAAAAAAAAAACTCATTTCATTTCCTCCTATATTTTAAATGTTTGATACTCCATTTTACATATTGCCTGTTTCCTATATTGCCTGTCTGTTAACATAATGCAGCATCTGATGTCGTTTGGTTTGGTTTGGTTTGGTTTGGTTTGGTTTGGTTTGGTTTGGTTTGGTTTGGTTTAATTTTGAGAAAGGCTCTCACTCAGTTGCCTAAGCTTGGCTCAAACTTACGATCCTCCTGCCCCAGCCTCCCAGAGTGCTGGAATTACAGGTGTGTGCCATCATGCCCAGCTTTGTTTTTCAGTCCTCACCCTAAAGAGATGAGTGGTTTGCATACCATGTTTATAATACTATCTTATCTGTAAGTTTTATACCTTCCAGTGTTTCCTTCTTAATCTTATCACTTATTTCTGTGTGAGAACTCCTTTTAGCATTTTTGGAAGGACTCTCTATTTGGCAGAGAGATAATTTCAGCTTTTTGTCTGAGAATATCTTTATATCTTCTCCATTTTAAAGAATAACTTCACTGGGTGTAGTGATTTGGGGGTGGGCAATGATTTCCCCCCTTTAGTACTTTGAAAATCTTAAGCTCTTCTTTCCTGGTCTGTAAAGTAAGTTTTCTACTTTTGGGGATTTTCAGTTTCTTCATTTAACCCTAGTAACCCAAATATTTGCTCTTTTGATATAGTCCCCCCATTTCTGTAAACTCTTTCTTTTCTGTCCTCTTCACTCTTTTTTCTCTTCCAACTCTATATTTACAATGCGCTAATTCTCCTGTTTGTTCTGACCTGTGTATGATGACTTCTATTGTGTTTTTGTTTCCACTTAGTGTATTTTTCAGCTCAAGGATTTTTTTAAATCCTTGTGTCTCTGTTTCCTTGTGTTCTCAAAGTTCACTGAATTTTTTTTTAAAGGAACTCTTCTTCCAAGAGTTTGTCATACTGGTTCCATCTGGTCAGTTTTTAGTGCTTAATTTTGACAATTAGGGGAAGTCTTGGTTACCTGGAAGTTCTTGATGCTTGTTAGTATGAGGTGCCGGCTACACTATGAAAGAGTAGGTATTTGTTTCAGTCTTCCTAATCTGGCCTTTGTCTGTCTTTCCAGAAATTGTAAGCAGGTCATTTATTCTCTGTCAGCCTGTAGCCACTTCTGCTATTTTATAGGTGTAAGCCACCCTACCTGCAGGTTTGCTGAAAGTCTGCTGTTGGTGTGTTGTATCATTGCAGGATTACAGGGCAATCCTAGCCCAGATTTGGCCCAAATCTGTAGTTGTCATGTTCTTCAGCATGAACTAGGGGAGTAAGTACAAAGAATGGTCCAGCCCTGCAACTCTTTCTCTGGGACAGGGAAAACTTAGAATCCTCATCCATTATCAGCAATCTGTGGTCACAAACTACAAGACACTGCCTGCTGAGGGTATAATTATTACAGAAGAACTGGCCCCAAGCTCTTATGCCATATACTTGACCACCAATACAATGGCTGTGTTGCACCATTAGCCCACAGTCCACCAAGGCTAATGACGACTTTTACCTGAGTCCCACAGCCACACAAGAACTTTACAATCTGGGGGAAGGGAAATGTGCCTTAGGCCCACCCTATGGTTGGCACTGGTGTGGGCCAAAATGTGAGACTGTCTCACCTGCATGCAGATTTCCAGCTGGCACCAAGGCAGATCTAGAAGTTGTGAAATAATTATTTACCTAGTTTTGATATGTGTTCCCTGTCCTTCTGAAGCCTTGTTGTTTTTGAGTTTTGTCCTCCTGCCTCAGCTTCCTGAGTGCTGGGATTACAGGCATATGATCTCTACTGTTTTTAACAAGACCCTTTGGAAAGGAATTTTGTAAACTCTCTTCAACCTCACAAACACAGCTATAAGCTTCTTTTTACTTTGCTTCAGCCCCTGGGCATAACTTTTAACATTTATGCCACTGAAGAGGGACTAGGGGTTGGGGAATGGGATGGAACAGCATCCTTCTCCCAGAATAAGACCCCTGCTCTTAGAGCAGGAAAAGGCTGGGTAACCTCTGCCTCTTAGCCTGCCCCTATCTATGTTTGGAGTTAAAATACAGGCATTCAGAGCCCTAGTATTCTCACCATGATGTGCATAGAATAGAACTTCTACCCTGTAAGTTGGGGCTAGATGGGCAAAAAGAACCTCGGTGTTTTGTTTTGTTTTGTTTTGTTTTGTTTTGTTTTTTGTTCTGTTCTTGAGCTATTGCTCACAATAGAGCTTCGGCACCACAGGGCTAGTGGGTGATAAGGAAAGTAAATGCTGTGCTCCTTCCTTTCAGGGTAGCCCTAGACTGAGGGCTAGGGAAAAGGAGAGCCCCCTTCTTGGCCACCTGCCTGGAGCAGTTTCCACAGCAGAGAGAGGGAACAAGGAAAGAAAACAAGTTGTGGTTTAAATGTGTTGTGACTCTTGTTCTTACCAAGATTTAGTACACGTTCTTCTCCATTTAATATACATACTATCTTTTATAAATTTTATCGATAAGATACTTGCTGTGGTATGCCAGCATCCTCACTTCACCATTTCAGTTCCTGCCCTGATCTGAACACCTTAAAGAAAACTCGGTAATCTTTACAGCCAAATTTCTGATCTTTATTTCCCCATTAGTGCATAAAAGCAAAGGAAGAAATGTAGGAAAGAACATATAAACACATACACGCGTGCGCGCACACACACACACACACACTTCTCTGGAAAGGATTCCAGAAATATAGGAAGCAAAACTTTCAATTGTCATTCTTTCCAAAGGCAGGCACAGTTAATGTCTGCCCCAAGGGTCCTTCCGAATCTGCAGACTCAGATTAAGAAAAAGTAATTAAGTGACACATGAACAACTTAACATGAAAATCACTGCTTTTTCTATTATGTTTCTAGTCATTCATACCTAGAGAAATTCCTTACTGAGCAGATGATGGAAAGGAGGGAAGATGTATGGCTTCCACTCATCTCCTATAGGAATTCATTAGTCACTGGGGGTGAAGATGATAGAATGTCTGTGAACAGTGGAAGCAGCAGCAGCAAAACCTCCTCAGTAAGAAATAAGAAAGGACGACCCCCACTTCACAAAAAACGAGTAGAAGGTAAGTCTGCCTCTCTGCCTGGACACTATGAGATAGTTTGCCTGCGATAAGTAAAATGGCAAGTGACCTGTTGAAGCAAGATAATGTTAGACACATGATTTCCTTGTACATTTGATACATAGTGAGATATCCAGGTAAAAAGTTTAAAACAGATAAAATGAAAAGGGCCAAGAAAAAAGAGTTTGAAGAATCATTAAGTATAGAAGAAGATAGCACAGAAAAAGAGGAAGCAGTTAGGAAAGGCTACAGAGTTGATCCCTATGCCATATGCCTCTGACACCTGGAATTTAAAATATGATATTAAAATTCATTAATACGAGGCTACTGCTAATTTGAGGGGAACAAATTGAGTATGTCAGAATAGCTTTCTAGTTCTATCATTTGGTTGGGTGATTTATTTTCATACCACAAGACAGTGATAACCCTGTTGGACTATGGGAAACAGGAAGGTAAATGGTTATGAAAATCTGGTCAATGATAGATATTCTGTATCCAAAAAGACTAAAAATTGCTGTTAAAACAGTATTTCTCTTTGAGTTACCTAGAGAAGCCTCAAAGTAAGCATGCTTATTTTCTAAAATAATCTCTTTCTCCATACTTCTGTTTTTTCCAAACCAAGAGAAGGTGGCAGTGAGCTGAGTACTGCTGTCTTGCTCTTTCTTACAACTTACTCAGATTTCATTCAGCACCTTGCCTCTGCTGCCTAAAAAGTGACTTATCAAAGGTTCTCTAAAATATGTGGCACAATTAATTAGAATTTAAGTCTAATTTGTCTTTCATTATTGTGGAATACTGACTACTGATGAAGAGCACAAACCCTAAAATAAAAGTTTCACAATTCAAAGCTGGCTTTCTAATTTACCATATGACCTTTGAGTTTGTTACTTAACCTC
Source organism: Chinchilla lanigera (assembly GCF_000276665.1). Lineage (NCBI taxonomy): Eukaryota > Metazoa > Chordata > Mammalia > Rodentia > Chinchillidae > Chinchilla > Chinchilla lanigera. Next base: position 2,457,863 of record NW_004955501.1, read on the forward strand.
TCTAAGCTTCCATAGTTGATCAAATGAAAGAATACCCAGCCTATGGGTGTGAATATTAAATGAGATACTCCAAATAAAACACATGGTACATGCTTAATACTGAGCACAGTATTTAGCCCAAAGGTCGCATTCAATAAATGTTAGCTGCTATTATCAGAATGCCATGATCATATAGTAATGCCTCTTATATAGCATCAGTTAGATGAGGCAGCATCTGTCTTTTAATGAGAATAAAAGAGGTCAATTTAATGTAAGGTTTAACAGTCTTAACAGAGTTTAAAATTTCAAGTTTCAGCTTTAAGACTTGTAGGCTCATAGACTTTTCTGTAAAGAATTACTTCATGTTTCTTTGAAAATATTTTCTGTAGCACCCTCTATCAGGGTGCCTCATGTCTACATCCTTTTTTTAACTTACAGGTTAGATGGGATGTTCATATTAGCCAACATTCACCAGATATTTACTATATGCTGTATTATTATATTATTTAATGCTAATACAACTGTACTATATAATACTTTATAGATGTCTTATAAATCAACTTTAAATTGAACACTCATCCACATTTTATATAGAAGAAACTAAGGCTTAGAGAATTTAAATAACCATGTATCACTCACTAAAGGAAGTCAATTTTATCTTTAAAACTACAGACACATTTATAGACCAGGTTAATTTGGTAATTGGTAAATTACAGAAAAATTGCTCTGTGTGATTTTGAAATTTACAAAATAACTGAAATGGGTTGCTTGTCTAGAGCCCTTGGGCAGCAATTTCATCTGTTTGGGATGAAGAGCACATTAACAAATTGTTCTTTTTTATTATTGTTACTCTCTTTAAAATAAAAAAAAATAAAAATAAACATTTTCACTGAGGAATCTAGGCAGTTACAAGGGCCTATTTAAGAGGAGTGAGCTTTTCCTGAATTTATTCGTTCAGGTCTCTACCAAGCATCTTCCTAAGAACCAGGTTAAGTGCTACAGACTAGGAATTAGTAAAAGAGCTCTTAGTGCAGATAGACAGAGAAGAAAAATGCAATTGGAGTTCAGCATGATAGGGCAAACACAGAAGGCTTTGGGAACATACATGGGTGACCAAATTTTTAGTGAATGAGGGAAGATTTTGGGGACAAGATGACATGAAATAAAGAGCTAACAAATGATTTTGGGTCAGAATCTACGTGACAATCTTTTAAGCATAAAATTGAAGTATAGAAAAGAGAAGTTTTGAATTAAATGTCAAAAGTACTATGAATAGAAAATGATTAAATGCACCTTAAGAGATTCAGTAGTGAGTTCCAAATCAGTAGAACCACATAATGATGGGTATTTTCAGGGATCAGAAAGCCAATCCAGGAGGTCCACATGTGTCTGGCAAAACGTTAAAAAAAACTTGAGTAACACTGAGACAGATGGAATGCTTGATGGCATACAAGATACCTATCATACATACATCTCTGAGCTTCATCAGGAGAAAAAAACAATTTTCATACTATACTTTGTGATTAAAATTGTTCAGAAAATTGTAAAACTCTTAGCATAATAACAGAATTTTTATAGGCAGGAACTTAATACATTATTTTATCAGGATGTTTTAGATGTGCAAATAGTGCTTTAATCTTTATAAATCATCTTTAGAAGAAGGGGGGGTGGGAAGTCCCTGGCTCCTTAAAGGAACTTAAGTCTGATTACAGCACAGAGATAACATATACACAAGACAAATTACCTGCTAATGTAAGATAGTATATAATTACATCCTTAGTAAGCAGAAATTATTTCACTTCCTTTGGAAGTCAAATACGAATGGTAAATGGGGCCTGGGCAGAATCATCATAGGAGACTTACCTGAAGCACTTAAGGGCATGAAAGCAATGAAACTCTCCTATCTTCACATGGATAAGCCAGCAGAAAAGAGTTAATTCTCCATGGTGTCCAGTTCTGTGAGAGGGTTTTCTCATTCCTCTGTAAATGCCAACAAGTCCGTAAGTGCTGCTGCCTTGGACTTTTAGGCCCGTTATTCCTTGAGCAAAGGAAAGTTGGAGAGGTCTGTGCCTGACCCCATTCTTTGCTTTCTAAGGTGACTAAATCCTCAGGGATAAACTTAAGAGACATGATGTTGTGATGATACCTAACATTTGATGGTTATATACATTACCTCACTTCATTGTACAACTCTGAGGCCCAGGTATTGATATCACCATTTTATATGTAAGAAAACGGAACTTTCAAAGTCATACAAAGAACTGGTAGCACTAGGATTCGAAGTATCTGTAAAGCCGTGCTCTTCAAGTCAATGTCATAACTACCGTGAGTTCACTCCATCTGTGACATTGAGAGACTCTAACTGGAATTTTACAGATGAAAGTCTGGATAACACATGGCTAAACAGGACAGAGACCATGATTCAGACTCCCGGCCCCCTCCCAGCCCCACAGCTTACTTCCACTGTGCTGCGAGAGAATAGCCGGCCCTTGGGAGAGCAGATGCAAGAACCTGAGTCTGAACATGGCTCGGAACCAGACTTTTTACACAAGTAAGTACTAAAAGTTCGTTTTCTTGGCATAAAACCCGTCATTTTCAAAGAAACTAAATTATTTAAAAAGAACTTCATTGCTAGGTATGGTGTGCATGCTTGTAATCCCAGCACTTGCGAGGCAGGAGTATCATAAGAAAAAATGTTGTTCATCACAGCATACTGCTGGTGAGATCTTGAAAGTTAAGCCACAGAGGGAGTTTATGTGAAAAGACACATAAGAAGTCTGCAAAGTTTGGTGGATACTGAAACCTCAAAGTTCAGGGACCTTCATTGATCTAGCACAATGAGGGCAGACCTTTTAGAGACTGAGCACCCAAACTAGAACCCAGAATCCACTTATTTTTTGCACAGTGCAGACACTACAATTAAATTTGAATACTGAAGTTTTAATTTAGAAAAAAAAACAACTCATATATTAACATCTTTTGTCTTAAAAGAAAAACACAATAACATGCATGACATAGGTTCGTCACCCTGATCAAATAGAACAAACTTTGTTACTAGCTTTGATTTTATCTTTCAAGATGGAATGGTAACCTCTCACTACCAACATCAAAGGGATATGTTAAAGTGAAGTGAGGAAGACTGTGAAGAAACTTTGGAAATATTAAATGGATACCAGTCAGTATTATTAAATTGCATTCTTTGTTTTGTCTGCTAGGAAAGACATTTTTTGCACAGTCCTCTATGTTGCCAATGAAAGTATCTTTTGCTCTTAATTCTTTTTAAAAAAATTTTTTTTTTCTTTTCCATGCCTGTAATGACAGGCATGGTGGTGCATGCCTGTCATTACAGCACTCAGGAAGCTGAAACAGTAAGATCGCTAGAAGTTCAGGGCCAGCACGTAACACAGCAAGACTCTGTGTCTCTCTCTGTCTCTCTGTCTCTCTCTCTCTCTCTCTCTCTCTCTCTCTCTCTCTCTCTCTCTCTGTCTCTCTCTCTCTCTCTCTCACACACACACACACACACACACACACACACACACACACACAAAATACATATATAGATATTATATGTATATGGTCTCAGGCCAGAGATATAGCTCAGCAGCACAGCGCCTGCCTGGCAAGCATGAGGTCCTGAGTTCCATTCCAAATAATTAACTAAATAAATAAATAAATAAGATAGTATCTCACTACATGCTAATTTTAATTGGTGTTTGCATATTCATTGGGCAGATCTGTTTCTTCTCAGGGGACTTCCAAGAAAATAACACAGGTTACTTCCTAGAAAGTGATCTCTAAGAGCTTCTACTAGGCAGTTCATAGTCTGAACAGCAAATAAGACTATTTTTATCATCCATTTCATTGACTACTAATATTCTGGTTACATTTAAATTATTCCTGGATTAAGAATTTTTAAGCTCTTATTTGATAAATTCAAGAATAGTTGCCCTTTAAGAGTCAGTATCGGGCTGGGGATTTAGCTCAGTGGCAAAAGCGCCTGCCTGGCAAGCATAAGGTCGTGAGTTCAGTTCCCGGTGCCGGAGGAAAAAAAAAAAAAAGAGTCAGTATCTTACCTTTTACCCATATTAGCAATTAAAATGTTTTGTATTCCACACTGAACATTGTAGAGAAGGCAAGGGTGATATGTTTTTGCTTTAAAAAAAAAAAAAAATTTAATTTTGAGTAGTTTTCCTTCCAATTTTGAAATTCTTAGTTCCTTACTTGTGTCTCTGCGTATAGTGGAATAATGCTGTGAATTACAGTGAATTCTAACCTGACCTTAACAAATTTAGTAGGTTAAAAGAGGTTGAAGTTTTAGTTGGTTGAAAATTTGAATTACAAGTATTCAAGTTCTGACTTTTCCTAAGACAACTTTGTACTACATTAGGGTCTTTCTCAAACCTGAGAGAATAATCATTGTCATTCATTGAATAACCAAGCATTCTTGAGCTGCTGAGTGTCCAAGGCAGACTTTGTCATAGGTCCAGCATCTTACACAAGATAGGTGACCTTATCAGTATAGTATAGAGCGAGTTCTCCTTGTTACTTGAGCAGCCAACCTTGCCTTTCTTGACCTTAGCATTTGTCAGTCCCTTTGGGGTCTTGTTTTCCCTAGGCTTAAAGCTGTAGCCCTTTTAGCCCAAGCCTCATAGATTTAATCAATGTAGTAGCCCAACAGGATATAAATATGGCCAGAGAGAACTTCATGTGACATTTTTTTATCTGCTAAAAGTTTAAATCCTATAACATTTCCAAGAAGCATATTTATGCATGTTCTCACTATTGGTAAGTATAGGGTACAGGTGAAGAATTGACTGTATCAGGACAAAGAATCTGTGTTATAAGGGCTTGTATGTTTTCCTAAATAGAATACTGATAAGACATGCTATATCTTTTCTTATTCAAGTCTATGGGGTATTTGGCTGCCAGGCTAGTCTCATTTCTGTTACTTAGGGCTTTATTTTCTAAGCTGGGTACACCTGTGACTGGTACAACAGCGTGAAAGAAGTTAAAGTGCCATTGTTGGGTCGAGATTAGGGCATTAAAGCTGACAGTTTAACAGCTATTGCCAGCCTGCTTCTCTAAGAGATTTAAGGATCTTTTGAGGCATTCTGGTGCCTTTTTTGCAAAGATACTGGAATAAGTCCAGCTACTATCACTCTTCCATAGGGATTAAAGCCAACCAACCATAACTTTCTTAGCATGGGGCTGATTAGCTAATATATCATGTACTGCCACAAAACGACTAATAGCTCCCTCTCTTAGTCCACAGATGCAAATCTCTTGGTTAGGCCAGCCGAAGTTAGAAGACCTGAATCGGAAAGACAGGACAGGAATGAACTACATGAAAGTGAGGACTGGAGTAAGGCATGCTGTGTAAGTGTTAAACTGAGTATCAGAAGAACATAACTGTGTATTTCTGATGTTTAGTCTTAAATTAAAATTACAGCTCTGGATATGCTGTGCACATAGGAACCAGGGGGCATGAACCTGAGCATTTAAAGCCTAGAGCTCCCCATTTGCCAGTTATATGGCCTACAGCAAGCTCTAAAATACTTGTCTCGTGCTGCTCATTAGTAAAATAGAGATTATAGTTTCAAACAGAATTTTGGGGTAATTGTCACAAAGCTGAATTTTTTTTATCTATATATAAATGTTCTGTCACTGCATTTAATTACACTGTACTTCCTTCTGATGAAATCTTCAGTGAACCAAAGGAATGATCCTAATTTTGTAGTTAAGTATCATAATTTGTGTACTTTATAAGTCATAGTTATGTTGGTTAGAGAAACTAATTAAGAAAAAGCCAGGACTCCAAGTTGGATGAGTATACAGCTTTCTGACTATACCTTTTCTTTATCAGTCGGGGTCTAATGGAAGAAGATGCTGAGCCCATCTTTGAAGATGTGATGATGTCCTCCCGGAGTCAATTAGAAGATATGAATGAAGAATTTGAAGACACCATGGTTATTGATCTGGTAAGGAAATCCACCGATTTTTCCTTCCCTTAAAATATATGAGTACATTGGGCTAAGATGACACGCTTGTTCTCAGAACACTGGGAAGTGAGGGAGAAGTGAGGAGTGGTATCATTGATCAACAGTGAGCATGTGGATGAGCTTATGTTTTTTAAGCCTAATCATATTTGGTAACTTTTTATAGAATTTGGTTCCTTCTTGTAAAAGAGCTCTCACCAGAACTTTCAGCATAGTGTTATTTATCCGGCATAAACTACAGTGTAACAGTACACTCTGTACTTCAACATAACAGTAAGATGCAGATCCTAGAATGTATGTGTTCATTATAAAACATGCTTGAGTTAAGGAAATTTAAGTATTCATCAAATATGTAGTAACTAAAACATTTTTTTCAGACTATATGGTGGTATGGTTTTTTAGAAGTTTCATTAGCTATAGATAACATGTTAACAGGTGAAATGACAAGGGGACGAAAATACAGTGGGGAAACCCAGTGAAAAAAGATTAATCAAACATTGGAACAAGGTGATTGGTACATGGATGTTCTTCTATACCATGGACGTTTTACAGTGTATCAGCTGGCTAGCACTGCCATGCATGTACTATAGACTGGGTGGCTTAAGCAGCTAGAAATCCAAGCGGAATGTGTTAGAGTCAATTTCACTTTGAACCGTCTCTTCTTGGCTTGTAGATGGTGGACTTTGTTATACATTTCTTATGAAGACACCAGTCGTGAGATCAGGCTACCCATATGACCTAACTGTATCTTAATTACCTCTTTTTAAAAGCCCTATCTTCATCTATGTCACATTGTGAGATTCTAGGAGTTAGGACTTCAACATAAAATGGGGCAGGTCAGTCACAATTCTGCCTAGCACATTCTGTTTTGCCTATGTTGGGCTTCCTATAATAAAAAGTTTGGAGTGACATCATCTGACTCTTACAGTCTGTATACCCTTCCTATCCCAGACCCCTAAAAGCTTTCCATCTACCTACTTTGAAGATTTCACTGAAGTTTGCCATCTCGTATTTGATCATTTTTAAAATCATTCCATAACTTGGGTTTGTGAACCCAAAATTATATGCATTTACATGTTCAATTTCTTATTTGAAAGCCCCTTTTTGTCTTTTGATAGTTAAAAAGCAAAAAGTTCAGTAAGACTTTTTAGAAATCTGTGCCTCATATACTTTATAACCAGATTCTCCTTTCAAAACTAACCCTTAATGTTTCTGTGTACTGTCAGAAATGTTAGCTGTTTATCACAATTTATTGTCTTGACGGTCTTAGGGAAAAAAAGTTTAAGTGATTTCTCTTTGCAGCCTCCATCAAGAAATCGGCGAGAGAGAGCTGAACTGAGGCCAGACTTTTTCGACTCTGCAGCTATCATAGAAGATGATTCAGTAAATATTAAATTATTGCTACTTTTTACTTATGATTTATGGGTCTTGTACATGCATGAAATTAATAATCATGTCTCATTTTTCTAGGGATTTGGAATGCCTATGTTCTGAAATCTGAAGAAAATTTACAAATCTGGAACTCTATTATTTAGAGCTAGAGGCCTATATACTGTGATAGCTTCTATGGGGAAAAAACACTTTTGATGTGATCTGATTTGTTTTTTAATCAAATGATTAAGGTCAATCCCTTTTTGCAGTGACAAAGAAGAGGAGCATGTAAATTACCCAAGGAAGTGTTGGTGAATGTCACCTCAGAAAGACTGACCCAAAAAATCATTTGTGTCCTAATATTGGACTTATCTCAGTACAGATGTGTGTGTTTTTCTGGAGGGAGGAAGAAATTTTAAATTTTTAAAACAGCTGTCAAGATAAACACTGTTATACACCTGTTTTATGAAAACTCAACATTGAGTAAAAAAAAAAATATTTTTAACTTTATTTTCCTGTTGTACAATTTAAAAACCGTTTTAACATTTTGCCTTTTTATGTTTTAAAAGCTAACCATTTTTATTAAACCTATGAGTAAGCAGCTTATCCTAATTGCTGAAGAGTGTTTTTGGAGCTCACTGGATTTGGTTGACCTTGTGAACACAGAAACAAGAAAGAACAGAATACCGACAAGCTAAGATGAAATTGACATCGTGCATCTCTGCCAAAACCACACACCTTCTGTGGATATGGATATGAATTCCCAGATTTTATATACTCTTGAATAAAAAGGTTTATTTTTATTTATAAGTGGACATAAAATAAATGTCCATGCAGCCATTTTTCCAACAGATGCTGTACACCATTCATTTTATATAGAATAGGGAGATTCGAATACAGTGCATTTTCTATTGGTATTTGTTCTGTGCATTTTTAGCAACTTCTACCAGCAAATAAAGTATTCTCAGTAAAACAAAACTGGTTCTCAAGTTATCAGTTTGCTGTTTTTACCACTTACTTCATGCCCTGCCAAATTCAGGTTACACAGACTTCCATTTTCTTACAAAGATAATCATGAGGAAATCCTTTGCCGTTCAAAAGTAATTTAAGTGTAACATAACCGTGTCTACTTCCCATGCAGTTAATATCCTTATGCACTAATTTTGTGAATTATGTTTGCCAATTATAGAAGTATGTGCTGCATAGAAGTCTGTGCTTAGAGGATGAAATTCCTAAGCTTACCTTGAAATACAGCTTACATTTCAGTGTTAAATGTGCATATTAATAATTCTTTGGGGGTAAGAAATTATGAATCTTCAGGACAGTCTTCAATGGTTTAGAGTTATAATCTGCTTAGGATTTTTAAGACTTGTTATTATTTTTAAAAGCCCATGTAGTTTCTTCCTAACTTTTAATGTAAGCCTCAGAATTTCCAAACCAATCCATCCACAGCTGTTTCTGAGCTGTTTTTTAAGTAACTACAACAGAATCATGAGGTTTTCTCTTTTTACCAAAAACAAGACATTTTTTTAAAATTCTGTGTACCCAGTGATTCTTTTGTGTGGAAAAGCAAAATGGATTTTATTTATCGTTGAGTAAATGGACACAAAACTGAGATTTTTCTCACGATTGGTACAGTTTAAAAAAAAAAAATCTTGGTCACCAAAACAGTTTTAACTGCTAATTCAGCAGTTCCTGGGCTCTAACTAAGGGGGGTGGGCTTCACTGGAAGTAAAAAGGCAGGAATGACTGGACAGTCCACTCCAACCCTGCCCGCCTGTAGTTCTGGCCAGGGAACAAGAGTGGAAGGGCCTGGCACGTGCCTGGTTCTTTGCTTGACAAGTCTCTTGTGGAAAACATGCCAACTTAGAATTATAGACTACCAAGCAATCTACTCCAATGGGTTTCCAGTTCAGTTTGAAGTCAAATCAAATTTTTGTATTTTCAGTGTCTCCTTGATTGGTTTTGCTAGTAATTCTGTAAATGGTACATTTGCAATATGAGGTTTTTTTTTCCTTTTGTACAATTTGAAACTGATGCTTCACCTTTCCTTTAATAAACTATTCAAAATCAGGCCTGTGGTAGTCATCCTATTGTTCCTACCAGGTAAAGCTTTAAGTACACTATTTCCTCGCCTGCTTGTTCTTCAGAGTGTTTGCCATTATAATTTGTTAAGTGATGGTAAGTATACCATAATAGGTATTTTTGTTTTGAGAAAAAATTCAGGATTAGCTCAAAAATTTTCTTTCATTCCTTGGATTTCCTCAGAGAGAATGAGTAGGCCAAGTTGTCTATGGCTTACGAGGGAGTCTCCTACAGGCCAAATATATATCACTTTACCAGGCACTCAGGAAACATCTGTAGCCTGCGTTCTTTACCTGCCCAAGCTCATGAAGCCGTGTTGATCAGTGGCCCTTCGAAGACCACACAAATTCTATAGAATGTTGATGCTGCAGAAGTCTGCCAACCATTGAGCATTGATGTCAGACCTTCTTCTTAAGCTATCCCAACTTTATGGTCTGGCTGTGTCCTTTTGTTGAGCTCAAACAGCATAAAATCCCTATGCAATGAAGACAAGAATATAGGGAATAAAATCACCAGGTGAGCATGTCTTGTGACAGCTTAACTTGAAGGCTACAAGCTTGAGAGCAGATGGGCCTCTCCCTATGTATGACCTTGCTTTGGAATAGACAGGCTTCCGGGATCTCTGAACTGACTCTCCACTCACCGGCCCTGCTCCTAGAAAAGAATCCATGACCGGGAGAAAACCAGGGTCTTTAGCACAACATAGTTCATACCTGCTCAGGCTTTTCCTACCTAATCGGACTCAATGTTGTGTCCCTGCTCACCAAGTGCTTTGTGAGGACCTTTAGCAGGTATTTGTGGGCGGGAGGGGCAGGCACAGTACTGAGCTACATCTCTATAGCTTTTTTTTTTTTTTTGAGGTCTCACTAAATTCCCCATGCTGGCCTCAAGCTTGTACTCCTGCCCCAACCTCAAGTAGCTGAGATTACAGATCTGAGATACAGATTACAGATTACAACCCATCTAGCAGGTACCACTTTCTGAAAAGCATCTTTCTCCTCCTGAAAACATACAATGGAAGTATTTTCACCATCCAAGACAGTAGGTAAATAACCAGAACTTTATGACTGAGGCTGCTTCATCCACTGCCATGTGACAGTTCTTCCTCATAGGCCCAGACTGAGACAGTGCCCAAGGAGCCACAGCTACTCAGAATAGAGATCATTTGCTGACAGAAGAAGCACAAGAACATGAGGACCAGTAATTCTCCACCGAAGAATAAAGCCACAGCCCTCAGAAATCCTTTGGACCGAGGAAGATAAAATACTCCATTTGTCAGAACAGGTAAAATCTCAGTTCATCAACTCCCACACACAGTGTTAACCTTGCATCTGACTGAGTATTCTTCACAGGCTTCTGACTGGGCAGATCACATCTTCAGCAGCAGCACCAAGCAAAAGCATCAGTACAACCAGAGAGAACTAGATGAGGGAGACGAAGACATGGCCAAAAGAGACACTGGAAGAATCTTCATAAAAGGACTAACAAGCAACAGAAGTTGCAGTATGGCTATGCTCCTCACTGCGCCAGCAGCTCAGAAAGAACTACCTAGCTATCTCCTAGCACTGCTGTGTACCGGACTCATGCATGTGGTAGGAACTTTGCACGGTCAGTAGCCCTTTGGGTTCTTTGGCAAACAATCCCAGGGAAGCAGACCGCCTCACTGGTACCCAAACCTTTAGGAGTTCATCCTGCCTGCCTCATCAGCTCTGTAGCAGTACTTTCTATGGTGAGAGCACAGGCTTGTGGACAAACCTACCTGAGCTCAAGCCTCAGCTTCTCCACTTACTAGCTGTGTGACTTAAGCAGAATTGATTTGTACAATTCACGGCAGGGGCAGGTCCAGCAAGACCTACACAGTGCCTCTGACCTCTCCCAACTGACATATTATCTCCTCTAAAAGCAGACACTTGACAGCCCTCTGCTCAGTGTTCTGGGGTTTTCTGTTTGTTTTGGGGGGTTGTTTGCCCTTAAGGTGATGGTGGTGTTTTGTTGTTTAGATTTTGAAACAGAATTTCACTGTCGGTAAATCCTCTTGAACTTGGAGTCCTTCTGCTTCAGCCTCCCCATGGTTGGGATTACAGGTGTGAGCCATGATATCTGGCTCCAATCAGAACTGCCTGAGCCAGAGCCAAAATCACCAGTAAAGTGTGATGCTTAACAGCATTCTGGGTTTCTCTAGCCTGCTTCTAAACTTTTCCAAATTCTTCCCACAAGCAAATTCTAAAAGTTTCTGACCAACACTGTCAGTTAAAGTCACAGAAACAGCCACTGCTTGGTACCAATTTTCTACGCTGGTCATCTCCTGTTAAAATTTTTTTTTAAATTAAGTTTCTTGCCACAATTTAGGTATGTACAATGATCACATTCATCATAGGGATTTTGTACCTGTACATAATATAATATACCTTGATTCATCTCTTTTTTCCCTCCCATCCTCATCCCCTCCCTTTATCTCCTCATTTACAAAGCTCTTTCCATTTTATTCTTTTCTCATTTTTTCTTTTCCCTTCCTTCCTTTCCTCCTCCTCCTCCCCGCCTCCCCAGCTCCCCTTTCCTTTTGAATAATTTCTTCCCATTTCACCATATCTCTTGTACAATTTGCTTATTTACTTTGTTTCTCACGCCTGTGAGACAGTGCAATATTTACATGTGTCAGATTTATTTCCCTTAAGAGTATGCTCTCAAGATCCACCCATTTAGCAATGAATGCCTGAAGTTTAGTAGTAAAAACTACTATAGTAAAAACTACTATATATAGTAGTTTTATAGTAAAAACTACTATATATCCATTGTAGTAAAAACCTTTTTTATCCATTCATCAGTTGATGGACATTTGAGTTGTTTCTAGGATTTAGCTATTACATACTGTCACAATAAACATGAGTGTGCATATATCACTATGGTATGATGCTTTTAATTCTTTTGAAAAGAAAAATTATTTTGGGAAAATACCCAGAAGGGGAATATCTGGGTCAAATGGGATCTCTAGTCCTAGTTTTTTAGGGAATCTGCACACTGATATCCACAGTGGTTGCACCAGTCTACAGTCCCACCAGCAATGGAAAAGTTCCCTTTTCCCCACAGCCCCATCAGCATTTGTTGTTCGTTGATTTTTTTTATAATAGCTATTCTCTCCAGAGTGAGATGGAGTCTTAGTGTTATTTTAATTTGCATCTCTCTTTTTTTTTTTTTCTTTTGGGTTTTTTTCCAGTACTGGGAACCGAACTCACGACCTTGCAATTGCCAGGCAGGCGCTGTGCCACTGAGCTAAATCCCCAGCACCTAATTTTGATCTCTCAAATGATCAGTGATGTCAAACATTTTTTCATGTATTTATTTGCTATTTGTACTTCATCTGAGAAATACGTATTCATTTCAGATGCCCAGATTTCAGTTCTATATGTGTTCTAGATACTAGTCTTCTGTCTGAGGAGCAACTGGCTAAAATTTCTTCCCACTTTGTGGATTGTGTTTTCACTCCATTGGTGAGTTCTTTGTCATATTTTTTAATTTGACTTTATTGGTACAATTTAGGTATACATAATAAGCACATTCATTCTAGAGAATTTGTATCTGTACATGATGTATCTTGATTCCTCTTTTCTTCCCCATTCTCATCCCCTCTTTTCAAATCCCCTTCCCCTCCCTCTGTTCACAAATCTTGGGTTTTTATTTTATATCCTTTTGTCATTTTGTCCCTTCCATCTTTTCTCCTCTCCCTCCCTATTTCCCTTTTCCTTTTGAACAATTTCTTCCTACTTCACAATATCTGTTGTACATTTATTTTATTTTTAGCTTCTCACACCAGAGAGACAATGTGATATTTACACATGCCTCCAGTTTATCTCACTTATGATTATGGTCTCAAGGTGTATCCATTTAGCTGTAATAGTTTCCACTTTATCTTTATGGCTGAGTAATAAAAACATTTTTTTATCCATTCATTGGTTGATGGGCCTTTGGGTTGCTTCCAAGATTTAGGTATTACAAACTGCCACTATAAACAAGTGTGTACATACATACCTTCTGGGTATCTTCCCAAAAGAATTAAAAGCATTGTATGATTGGTCATTTGGGCCTGTGATGTTGCAGTCATGTTAAAAGTGTGTGGTGGAGGAGACCTCTTCATCTCATTGCAGCCAGGAAGCAAGAAAGGGGCTGGGCTCCCTTCAAGGGCACATCCCCCTGGACCTAACTTCTCCCACTAGCCTGTATCACACCCCCTCCGTAATGCCCCATGATAGTGACCAGGCCTTTAACTCATGGGCCTTTGGGGGACACTTACCCAACCCATAGCACTTTTAGAAGTGGAATCGCATATTAAATTGACCTTGAAATAATGTGACACAAAACCGTGCTGAAAGACTTGTGGAGCCATGGGCCGAGAATAAGGGAAGATCCTCAATAGTAAGAAAGCTCTGGCCTCTCATCAGACAGCAAAACATACCACGAGGCATCTTGGAACAGCGCTCCACAGCTGACCATTACTCTCAGACAACGTTAAATCTCCGGCATTGGTGTAACTGTTGATCCACTGCGTGCACAGTAAAATAAAGTCAACAAAGAATGGGAAATTTTTTGAAGTAATCTCTAAGCTTCACAAAGGACTCTTACTAATAAATATTAGCACTCAGTTACTAATCCAAGTGACTTAACCATGTGCTTTCTGTTTAAAGACAAAAAGAACTAGGAAAAAGTTCAGAGCTTTACTTAGAAGGCTAACTGTTGACACAGCTACAGTGATTTCAAAACTTTTATGCACTGCAACATTTGAACAAATGAGTAAAATACATATAAGGCAATGGAAGCCCAGTTCACAACTATGGGAAGAGACCTAAACATGGAGGGGGGGCAGGCAAAGAAAAACCCATGGCATTGGACTGTAAGTTTGAACTCATGATGGAAAAACATAATATTATTTACATGTATGTGTATCCCACATTAAACACACATACTTACTTGTATAAATATTTCCTAGTTGGATGCTGAAAATATCTAGAAGAAATGACTGTCCAGTGTCAATGTGAATAGCTTCATCTAGTACCAATTTTAGCCTCTAAATGATACACCTATGAAAAGAATCGAGGGCTGGGCAAGGAAAATACAAGATAAGCCTAGAACATTAGTCTCTGTCAAAAAATAAGTAGTGCTCAAAAAGTTAGTGGGGCACATGAAAAGAACCTGGGGGACCAGCTTTCATTAGCCATGTTAGGAAAGTCTGAGCATCAAAATGAGTAATAACCAGATACGCTGGTATATATCCACTATCCCAACTATTCAAGAGGCTGGGGCAGGTGGATCACAAGTTCAAAGCCAGCCTGAATAACTCAGGAAGACCCTATCTTATCTCAAAATAAAAGGCTGGGGCAGGCGTATCACAAGTTCAAGGCCAGCCTGAATAACTTAAGAAGACCCTCTTATCTCAAAATAAAATTTTTAAAAAGGGTTAGTAGTATAAGTATACCTTATACCCCCCTGGATTCAATCCCCATTTCTACAATAATAATACCCCACATACACCTTTTGAGACAAGGTCTTACTATGTCAGTAAGTTGCTCAGACTGGGTTCAAAAGTGCAATCCTGTCAGCCTCCCAGACTGCTGGAATTATAGGCATGCCCACCCCAAGAACAATGCATTTTAAAGAATGCATGAGTCTAAACTTAAACAAAGAAAAGATGGGCAAGGTCTTCATTGCTTAAATGTCTGGTAAATATTGATACAGGATTAGAAATAACATTTTATAATCAACCCACTCAGTGATTGAGGCAAGAATCATCAGTAGATAATAAACTATTGGGTGGAAGTTTGTTGACAAATGACTAAAGGATGCTCCACAAATTAGTTTTTAGTGACAAAGGGAAAATGGCAAGCTTGGTAGGAAAACTTCTGCAGCTACATGATCAACATCAACTACCAATAAAACTGCATGCTGATGTGGCACACTGAAGAGCCACATTTATAATTCACCTTATCTAAATATAAGGAAGCAAATCAGGCAAATTTGAGTTGAGGGAATTCTACAAAATGGCAAGGAAGCATCCCTCAAAAAGGCCAGTGTCATAAGACAAACTATGGAGGACAATGGACTTTGTTCTTACAAAATACTAAAGTACAGTAATACACAACTTATTATCAGTAACTTTATATATATACACTTAATGTATTTATGAAAAGATGAAGCAAATACAGAAAATGTTAACTGAAGGTTAATGCTATTAAGATAACTCTTGCAACATTTCCATAGCCTTGAATTTTTCACAGTAAACTGTTTTAAAATGTGAGAATACATTTCTGGAAGTAACAGAAGTCAACATGGCATACTACACCTTCACACCTGTTCTGCTAGACAAGCACAATGACAAATACTTCCTTAGCCTTCATTGAGTCACGTGGATATTAAGAAAGGATGTATAATCCCTATCTTCACAGTAGGAAAACTGAAACCTAAGAAATTTACCTCATAGATAAAAAATTATTCTTAGAGACAAAAAAGAAAACGATATACCAAAGCATTGTATTAGTCCTTTTTTTTTCTTCCTGGTAGAGCCTGGCACATGCTAAACAAATGATCCACCATTAAGCCTAGTTTTCATTACTATAACAAAATACCTATGCAAACTAACTTCATAAAGAAAAGAGGTTTATTTAGCTCATGGCTCTGGAGACTGAAGGACATGGTGATAACGTCAGCTTGGTTCTGATGATTTCCTCCTGACTGTATCACATGACAGAAGCACATTTCTGAGGAGAGATCACACTGCCAAAGAGGAAGCGGAGAGAAGGGTCCCACAAACACTCAACAAACACACCCCCAGCTGATCTAAGAGTTCCCGCTATGTCCCACCTCTTACAGGCCCCACTTCACACCAAGCTCCCAATACAGGAACAATACCTGAACCTTTGGGAACACAAACCACATCTGAATCACAGAGGCCAAAAATGGTCAGTCCTGACTGGTAATGATATATCCTGTGTTCTTCCTAGTTTTCTTAGTTTCCTAACTGTCATTTCATAAAAAAGGACAATTATACTCAGAAATATACCAAGATTTTTAATAAAGCAAGTAATTTTATAATATGGCACAAAAGAGATTTTTCTAGAATTTTATAAACTTATTAACCATTCCAAGTTATTATTGATATTTAGAGTCCCAGGTTTTCATAATGGCAAAGGCAGGAATAGGCTCTTGGTTCAGCTTGGGTTTTTTTGTTTTGTTTTTTCCTTTGGTTTGTTTATAATGGAATATTCGCATGTTTCCTCCAAGGACGCTGTACCTTCTTGCTGGCCAAGACATCCAAGTCACAGCAGATTCGGGCACGTGTGGAGGAAGGTTGTATGATGTCATCCACAAACCCTAGTGAAACACAGCAGAGGAGATGACTGCATGCCCAGATGATGCCACCAAGCCCACCTGTGCTCAGCCCAGCCACCATCCCTGAGCCCCAGTGATACACAGGCACCAGGCCCTGCCACCTCCCCTGTCCCAGGAGTCCGCCTGTTTCCCTGGCAGGCCCCTCAACTTCTGCCTAGGAGTACTTGGCAAGAAGGGAAAATATCATCCCCTGCCCTACACACACTGCTCCAAGGCCTCCACCCCGCCACAAGAAATTCAACCAAAAACAAAGAAAATACATCTGTTTATTTGAAAATGACTCCAACGATTTTCCTATCCCTGTACACAAGTCCTGTAATATGACTGCCACTTCTCTCATCTAGAGGTGGATTCTGTCTGGTCTTGAGTTACTTTGGCCAATACACTGCAATAAATATGACACTGTGAAACTTCTAAACGTAGGCTTCAAAAGCTCCTGCAGCTTCCACGCACCCTTTTGCCACCTTGAACACCACGTAGTGACCGGGATTGGCCTTCTAAAATTGGGAGACCTTGTGGTGAGAGTGCAGCTAACAGCCAGCACCTAGCACCTAAGGGAGGCCATCCTCAATAACAAAACCACACTCAAGACACACAGGATGACTACAGCAGTGGTGATCCCAGGCAAGACCAGCAGAACTGCCAACCTGAGCCCAAACCAAAAGGCTGACCCTCAGAACCAAGAGCAGAGCTTGATGCTTAGGTTAAGCCATTTCTTTTTGGATGGATTTTTAGATAATGCTACATAACAGGAACGACTCCTAAAAATGTAATCCTTTTACTAGTGTTGTTTTGATCCTGGTTGCTAAACCTGCCTGGGCAGCTCTGCTGTCGATAAATAATCATGGGCAAGGACAGCCCTAACGCTCCCCAGTCCACAGAGTAGAAGGCAAAGGTAAAGGGCAATTATATGGGACATTTTGGAAAGAACGAGCCCAAACAAATGAACAAAACTGCCCCCGACACCAGGTCCCACCTCTCACTGCTGCAGGAAAAGGGTTGGCAAACTTCTCGACATACTCTGCCTGGGCAGCTTCCACGTCCTCATGCCCTTTAAAGATGATCTCCACAGCGCCCTGTCACAAAGAGATAACAAGGTTCCCTGGAGTGGGGTCCCAAACAGGACAGACCAATCAACTCATTATCTCTGTGTGTGGTGGTGAACTTCTTGGCAAAATGAAGAGTGCTGGAGGGAAGTGCCAGCTCCAGAGACAAAAGCAGAGGGATATGTACCACCTGGGTTCAGCCATCATGACTCCAGGGGCTACAAGATGGGATGCCCAGCAGTGGCCCCAATCCTATTCCACTGTGATGATTGTGTCAACTTGAATAAAAAAAATGCCCAACTAAATAGTTCTGTGTGTGGCTGAAGGGATTTACTAAAGACGGAAGACCTACCCTAGGTGACAACAATAGGCTTGCTGTCAATGGAATAAAAGGAGAAAAAAGGAAGAAGTGCTTCTGTTTCTTTGGAGAAGCTCCAGTCTTCATCTTCACCTTGGATGTCATCTTCTGGCTTCCAAGGCAGACTCTTCAACCTCCAGCACCAACCCTTCAGCCTTTCTGGAGCAGACTATTCGGCCTTCTGATAGAGATTCACATGGGACACTACAGCAAGCTCCAGGGCTTTGACTGGATCCTTTGTATCTCCAGCACATGGACAGCCCTTTTGTATTTTCCATACCTGACTATGCAGGCAGTCATTGTAAGCCAATCTTGTAAATTCTCATATACAGTGGTATCTTGGTTCACAAACTTAATTCATTCTACACTTCTGGAAAAGATGGCCACATTCACGTTCATGTGGGAAAGATGGCCACAGCTGTGTTAGCCATGCAATACAAAGTGTGCAAACAAAAACAAAATTTTGCCAAATACTTTTATTTGCAAACCAAACTGTTCACAAACAAAAACATTCATGAACTGAGGTACCACTGTATTCGTGTATCTTGCATTAAATCTGTCTCTCTAGTACACACTGACTGATACATTCACCTCCATCTTCACTCCTTGTCCTTTCAGGCCAAGATGTTGGGACTATTTTCCACTATTAACTCCATCATACCCTCCACTGAGAGGAATTAACAGTATGGTTTTCCCTTTCCACTATACTGAGCTCTGAGTACATAATTAGGTGGCCAGAGGAGCACAGGTTGAACTACAAGGATTGGCCTTCAAGTTAA
Organism: Chinchilla lanigera; assembly: GCF_000276665.1. Classification (NCBI taxonomy): domain Eukaryota; kingdom Metazoa; phylum Chordata; class Mammalia; order Rodentia; family Chinchillidae; genus Chinchilla; species Chinchilla lanigera. The sequence continues at coordinate 2,476,854 of NW_004955501.1, forward strand.
AGCACTTGTAAGTCAGTTCTAGGGACCCTAGGAGTTATCTGGCTCAACTTCAATAGCTCTTTTAAAGTAGGGAAGAAGAGAATAGGTCAAACAGCAGGAAGTACCTTGCCTATAGTCAGAACCACAGTTCAGCTTTGTTATGGGCTCCAGGGCCTTCAATGGTGCTGAGGTAGGGTTGGGAAGAATGTCCAGTCTCTCCAAGGTTTTAGTCCTGCTGACTCAACCACCTCCCTTTTCTACTTATAATTTCAAAACCCACTCTGGGGTCTCTGCCATTCTATTCCTTCCATCTGATTCCCCTACCATGAAGACACCAGCACATGCCTGAAGTAAGAGTAGGATAGGAGGCAGTGCTGGCTTTGGAGCCTCAAATGAGACATGCCAAGATCTAGGCCCTGCTTCCTGCCCTTGCTACTCACCTCTTCCCAACATTCACCAGCTATGCTTTGGACTCCCACGGGGAAAGGAAAGTCCCTGGATGCAGGAAAGAGGAAAGCTAGAGATCCTCACCTTTGCTCCCATGACTGCGATTTCTGCTGTGGGCCAGGCATAGTTGGTGTCACCAAGAAGGTGCTTAGAGCTCATGACATCATAGGCACCTCCATAGGCCTAGAACAGATCCAAAAATTGGATGTCAGAGCCTGAGGACAACCAGATATATCTCTGAAAGGCTCCATGAAGCCAATGAAACAGGCAAAGAACAGCAGCCCCCTCCTGGGCTCCTCCTCAACCTCCTGGGCTGAGATCTTTAAGGCCATTTGCAGTTAATGTTCCATGTCTTTCCTAGCATTTCTCCTCTGCACTTTCAGCTCCCTCTCCCTCCCACAGACATCTCTCCAGGGCTGGAAATGCTGGCCTCTACAGGGATGAGCAAGGAGTGCTCCTCCTTGAGCCCTGGTGACACTCAACCACATCTCCACAGTGGCCATGCTGCTGGGGACAGAGGTATTTAGGTCACTACCTCCAACATGAGGACCTCACCTTCCTGGTGATAATTGTGACTTTGGGCACAGTTGCTTCAGCAAACGCATACAGAAGCTTGGCGCCATGCCGGATGATGCCCCCATATTCCTGTGCTGTGCCTGAGTCATAAAGAAGAGTTAGTAAATACTCACAAACACCCTCCCAAGTTTGCCTGCCACTCACAGCTTTGAGGTCTTCTTATACCTCCAAAGAGGGCCAATCTTCATGACAGGGCAAGAGAAACTCCATTTTCTTTTTTGTAACACCAGTTTAGAAGTCACTTAAGTTCACTTAAACTATAGATGAACTCACTCCTTCACCCCCTCCCTTATAGCTCACCATTAACCACGGAAGAAGACAAAGCTATAAAACAAGGAACAAACAAAACAAATTAAGGAGTGGGCTAAACGTTAAGCCACTATGACTGCCCGAGGTCTGCTTGACCGACGACTTCTGGGAAATACAAACCTTGTGACAATTATGTGATATTCTTATAAAATTCCCAAAAATGAGGTAATGTGACTGTATGGTTACTATGGAAACCTAAAAGATACTTAAGCGAGAAACAAAATCCAACCAATACCAACATCTTCCCTGACTCCTATTCAGGTTGTCAGTCACTGGCAGTAAAGCTTCGCTTGTTCCCACATTTTCAGTTTCTCGTGAGTACCTGTCTCACTGAATCTCACCATAACACTCACACAGCCCCATCTTCTGTATACCCAGAATATAAAGAAATCACAAATCCTTATGGAATTGTGCAAGAAAATCTTCAAATAAAATATGAGGTCTTACTGAACAAAACCACCTCTCCTAGTCCCATCTCTGCTAATGACTTACCAGGCAGAAAGCCAGGAACATCAACAAAAGTGATGAGTGGAATGTTGAATGCATCACAGAATCTGACAAATCGAGCCCCCTTCACAGATGAATTAATATCCAAGCATCCTAGGAAGAGAGATTGTACATATTAAGCATCTGGGTAGAATTCCCAGTCTACCCACAATGAGAAAATATTGTCATCAACCATTTAGAACTAGTTCTATTAAGGCCCCACAATCTCCTTAGATGGTAATGAGAAACACTCATGCTCTTGGAAAAACGGAAGATGGAGAACAAACCTGGCACTGGCCAAAGAGAGCCCAGTGGTAGCTTCACTCCTCAGGCCCCCTTGCTGGGAACACAGCCCAGCAGAGAAAGCTGGGCTCTACCCCCACCCCAGACTGAAAGGTATACACCAGCTAAGACACAGCTTGGCATGTTCCAGGGGACTACCAGTAGGACCTATGGTTCACAGGCTGGTCCTTGAGAGTCCTCAGAGCTTAGAATCAGACTCCAACTCTACCCTTTTGTTATGATTGTACCTGGATGGCCCCCCAAAGCCTCATGTGATCACAGGTGGGGAGTTTCAATGGTGGCTGCATTAGGGTATGTGAATGTGGATTAAGGGTGTGATATTACAATTCAGGGTGTGGATAACAGAAGCTCCACCCTCAGTATGGGTGGTACCAATTAGGTTTATAGCCTAGATGGACTACAAAGGGACAGAAAGGAGGCAGGCTTGGTGGTGGTGGTGCTGCTGCTGCTGCTGCTTCACTATCTGCTGCCTGCTTTGCCATTGACTGTTTCTCCTCTGCAATGTCCCTCTGTCATGCCACCCTGCCTTGGAGCCAGCTAACTATAGACTAAAACCTCTACAAACTGTGAGCTGAAATAAACCATCCCTTCTTCAGCTTTGGGTATTGGGTATTTTGTCTTAGCAACAAAAAAAAAAGTAACTAAGACACCTTAATAACTTAGAAGCCTAAGATTCTTTGCCTGAAAAGTAGGAACATTATTACCTCCGAGCATAACTGTACGCATTAAAAGACCTAGGCTCTGCAAAGTGGCACAGAGTAAGAGCTCAACTACTAGTAAATCTGTCCAGGGGAGTTTCCAACTTACTCTCTGAGGCCAGCATGACCGTAATGCCAAAGCAGTATAAGGATGCTATAAGAGAAGGACACAGACCAAAATCTCTTAAGAGCATAGATGTAAAAATCCTTACTTTTTCAGTAAAACATATTATCAAACCAAACCTAGCAGTACATAAACACAGTGATACATAAAGACACAAGTGGGGCTTACTGAAAGAGTTCAAAGTTTATTTTAGTGTCTGACAGCCAATAAAATTATTATATAAAAGAGAAAAGCCTCTCTATGATCATTTTAGTAGATGTAGAGAAAAAAAACTTGATAGAAGACAATACCTACTCATAGTTTAAAAAAGATTAGGTTAAAATGAAGACTAGGATTGAACTCTTGCAATATGATACAAGAATCTAAAGAAAAAAAAAGGAAAACCTAATAACAACAAAAAAAATCTTCTATGCACACGAGCCAGAAGAATAAATATTAAAATACCCATTCTCTACCAATAACCTAAACCTGTGCTACTGAAAAGCCCTTTCTGTGACGCTGAATATTCTCCGGCTATGAACACTGACCACTGGTCACAGCTGCTGAGCACCTTTGATATGCTTATTGCTGAGGAAGTAAATTTTTAACTGTATTCCTTTCGAATTTCACATTCTATTTGAATTTGAATTATTTATAATATTTTAATTATTTTGGATTCACTTTGTTCTGTGTCCAATAGTGGAGACTGAACCCACAGCCTCTGCCAATTATTTTGTATTTAAAGTATAAATCTAAACTAGCATACCAGGCAGCACTATGCACAGATCTTTCAAACAATTCCTAGCAAAATAACAGGAGATTCATTTGTAGAAATAGATAACCAAATTCCACAAGGTAATACAAAGGAGACAAAAGGACCAAACCAGTATTTTTAAAAAAAGGAAACACAAAAAATTGATACTTATACTGACTGACACCAACATTTATAAAGCAGGTTTCTCAACCTTAGCACTACCAGCATTTGGGGCCGAGTAACTCTTTAATGCTGGGGTTTGTCCTGTACATACAGAATGTTTAGCAGTACCTTTGGCATCCACCCACTAAAAACCACCATCATGCCTCCCACCCGATCTGTGACAATCAAAAATATTTCCAATATAGCCAGACATCTTCAAGATACCATAATCGCCCCAGGCTAAAAACCATAAAACTACAGTAATCAGGACAAGATGGGATAGGCATAAAAGCAAACAAAAATAACAAAGAAACAAGACAACGTAAAGAAACAGATCCACACAAAAGATTTTAACCAAGTACCGAAACTTCAATATGGAAGTCTCTAACAAAATAGGGATCAACTAAATTACCTGGTTTTGGGGGGGAAAAGCCACCTCCTACCTCTTTAGGACACAAAAATTAATTCAAAACCAATCAAAGAAGTCATCATAAAACCCATAGCTGCAGTACAAAGCTCCTAAAAGATAACATGAGATTTATCTTACAAACTTAAGAGTGGCAAAGATTTCTTAGGACACAAAAAGCTCTAACCATAAGTGAAGACATTGATAAATGGGATTTCATCACATTTTTAAACTCATACAAAAATCACCACAGTGTAGGCAAGTCACAGACCATGAAAAAAAATGCAGTACATATATCTACAAAGGATTCATACCCAAAATATGTAGCAAATCCTAGAAACCAACAATAAAAGGTGAATAAGAAAAAAATAATAATAATAAATGCAGAACTCCTTCAGAATGGACTTGGGAAAGGGGTTGTTTTGCTGGGGATTGAACCAAAAAGCTTTTGCACATAGCTTCATCTCCAGCTCTTTTTTATTTTGAGACAGGGTCTCACAGAGTCACTAGGTTGCCCAGGCTGGGCTTGAACTGGCAATCTCCCTGCCTTAGTCTCTGAATGCTGGTATTATAGGCAAATGCCACCACTCCCAGCAGCTAAGAATGTGCTCTGGAATAAAAATATCTACAGCTTGTTTTAGGTGGGTGGCTGCAAGGGTATAATACAGTTGTCAAATGGCAAAACCTATCAAAATGAGCCTTAAGAACTATGCACTTTACTGTATTATAACAAATGCATTCTGAATGTTGGAAATCTCAGTTAGATGCTTTTTCTAAACATAAAATGTAAGAGTAGGAAGATGAAAGCTCCTATCCCACAACAGAAATATGGAAAAACTGTCAGAACAATCTTTGACAGAGGTCTGGAAAATAAGCAAAGGTTTACAACAATCAAGTCAATGCCAGATTAAGAAAAAGGAAATTTTTAAATGAGGGGGAGTTTAAATGGTGGAAACAGTTTGTGGTTTCTTTAATTAAACTTACCTCTCTCACTGGTTCTAAAGAATGCAGGGCAAAACCTACTCATAAATTACGGTGTTGGTCTGCTCTAGCCTGTAAGGACTGACATGAGACATTTGTTTTGCCAAATTTGGAACTCACCCAGGCTGGAAAAGTGGTGAGCACTGCTCAAAACCATCTTAAGCCAGAGAATGACCTACAGATGTTTGGGGCGAAAGACTATGGTTGAGAACACCTAAAGCCTGGAAGAAAGTGCCAAGAAGGAAGTTTCTTTAGGAACTTTAGTACATTCAAAGGATCTGTGTGTTCAGGGGAATTTAGACAAAACATGTGTATGCCTAGGCCCAGATACACAACCAGAAAAGAACCTAGAAGGGAAAAGTACAAAATACTCGGAGATGGAAGCAAGTGAAAACATAGTATTACACAATAAAAGACACAAGACCTTAAACCTTAACCTACGGCTGATCCCAAAACTCAGTTCAAGTCTGGCTAAGCATGAAAGGAGTGCTCCAACACAAAGCCAATTTTCAAGACAAGAAGATGTATTATTTTGGTCTGTTTTTTTTTTAAATTTGTTTCAGCTCTTAGTGTTCAAGGAAGCTTTTGTCACAACACTAGGTGAACACAAACTAAGACATATGGACTTCAATCAGTACACACGATGGAGAAGACAGTCTCTGGAAAAAAATTGTGAAATGATGCTGGACAAACGGACCCCTACAACATTCAACAGTTTGATAAACAACTCTGCGAAAGGGGGAAATGTGATTGCCAGACTTAGCATAGTATCATAGTCATAACAACAAGGCCACTAAGCACAAATAATATAGGAAAGTATGGCTATTTGAATGAACAAAATAAACAAATAAAAGATTGCTCTGGAGGAAGCAAAGACCTTGTATGGAAAAAGACTTCAAAACAATCTTCAGTATATTCAAATAAGGAAAATATGTACAAACAACTGAAGGAAGTTATAAAAATGTATGAACCAAATGAGACCAACAGAGACAGAAAAGTATAAAAGGAAGCTAACAAATTCTGAAGCTGGGGCTGGGGATTTAGCTCAGCGGCACAGCGCCTGCCTGGCAAGTGTGAGGTCATGAATTTGATTCCCGGTACCGAAAAAATAAATAAATAAATAAATTATATATATATATACACACACAAATACAATAATTGAAATGGAAAATTCACAATGGGGGTTCAACAGGAGAAGTGAGTAAGCAGAAGAGAGGTCAAGGAGCAGGAAGATAAAACAACTGAAATTATCCTGTTGTAGAAGCAGGAGAAAAAAATTGAACTTTTTTTTTTTTTTTGGTTTTTTTCAGGTACCAGGAATCGAACTCACAACCTTGCACTTGCCAGGCAGGCGCTGTGCCGCTGAGCTAGATCCCCAGCCCCTTAGGAGAAAAAAATTAAGTGAACAGAGCGTAAGGGTCTTACAGTCACCATCAAGTGAACAAACTTATAAAGCATGGGAAGCCAAAGGGGGGAAAAGATGGGAGAATGAGGCAAAGAGATAGTTTGAAGAAATAACATCTGAAAACCTCCCAAATTTGATGCAAGACAAGAAACTCTACCAACTCCAAGAACAAATTTAGAGACTCATACTGAGATGCATTATAGTCAAACTGTCAAAAGACAATCCTGAAACAGCAAGAGAAAAGTGATTCATCCCTTACAAAGGATCCTCATTAAGATTAGCAACTGGTAACTGCAGAAACCCTGAAGGCTGGAATATAGAGGATGATATATTTTAAATACTAAATGAATAAAACAATCAACTATAAATTCTGTGTCTGGCAAACTGTCCTGCAAAAATGAAGGAAGAATTGTAAATTAAGACATTCACAGATACACAAAAGTAATGGAGCTTATTCCCAGACGTGTTCTATAAGAAATGCTCTACCCACACTCCTGAAGAGGTGAGTTCAGGTTGACAAGAAAGGCCACTAAACAGTATACAAAGCTGTATGGGGAGAGGAGGGGAAGAAAAGAAGGGAGACAGGGAGACAGAGGGACAGACAGACCCAGTACAAGTAACTACAAGGCAAATATATAAAAAAAAAAAAAACACTATTAAGGTATTCAGATTCTAATTCTATTTTTTTTTGTTTCCTACAATATTTAAAAAATAAATGAAGACTGGATGGGTTCACTGGGGAATTCTACCATACATTAAAGAAGAAACTTTACCAATTCTCTACAAGTTCTTCCAGAAGAGAAAAGCAGAGAGAACAGTTCCTAACACAGGCTAGGAGACCAACAGCAGACAGACATTGCAAAAAACAAACAAAAAAAAAACTGCAACTCAGTATCACTCATGAGCGTATGTGAAAAACTCAACAAAATATTATCAAATTTTAAGAACTAATCTCTAATAAGAATTATATACCACAACCAAGTAGAGTTTGTCCCAGGTATACAGGCTAGTTCAACTGGTGAAAAGTAATTCATGGAATCCAGCCCAAAAAAAGGCTAAAAAAAAAATAAGCCACTGATCATATAAATGAATGCAGGAAGAGCATCTGACAAAATTCAATGCCCATCTCTGATTTTTAAAAACTCTGCCAGCTAACTAGGAAAAGACAGGAACTTCTAAATTTTATAAAAAGTTGCTACCAAACACAGCTAACACTAGACCTAATGGTGAGAAACCAGAAATTTTCTCACCAAGCTCAGGAACAAGGCAAGAATGTCCCCTTAGCACTGCTTTTCAATGTTCTACTGTTAGGTCCAAAGGTCTACAGATTAGGATGGAAAAAAATAAAAATGTCATTGTTTGCAGATGACATAATTGTCTGAACAAACTGACCAAAACAAAACAAAACTACCGGATGTAGCAAGGTTTTGAGATTTAAAAAAAGTTAACATACAAAAATCAATCACTTATGTATATACAACCTATAAATCAAATAGAATTTGAAATTATAAACATAATATTTATATTAGCATCAAAATATATGCAATACTTAGGTAGAAATCTAATAAAACACATATATCTATAAGTGGAAAATGCAAAATTCTAATGAAAGAAACCAAAGAACTGAATAAAACTGGTAGACCCATTTTGGAAAATGGACCTCTCTGTATGGGTGCACCATCTCTAGGGTGATGAAAAGTTTTTGGAAACAGGATACAGCTATATACACTGTAAGTATAATCAGCACTACAGAAGTTAAAATGGTTAACATAGTTTTTTAAATATGTTAAAAAATATTTTTAAAAAATTTCTAAAGACAAGGAAAACTGCCATGGCAAAAACAGAAGATAAGGCTGGGTCAGTGAGGGAGGCTGGTTCCTCCTCTTAGGTATTCAAAACAGACCTGAGAGAGAAAATAGTGAAGCGAGAAGCAGTGGCCAGAGCGCCCACCCAGACCCGCCCAGCCCCTCCAGAGCACAGCCAGGGAAGAGTCTCCACCTCCCAGCTGACTCAGGTCTGCCCACGTTGCCAGAAAGCTGCAGGACACAGGCACAGCAAGATGCCTTTGCGCATCTTCGTGTACTAACCAAGCACCCACAGGGCACTGCTGAAGGTCCTGGACAGATCGCTGTGAGGGGAGCACCAATACCTACCTTCATGAAGCTCACCGCTGGGTGGGTGAGGCATACATTCAACCCAGGGGACAGAAAACTGGTGTCTTAGAAAGTGACCACTCTGTACCTAAGGAGGAATATTATCTATAGACCCTTAAGGGGAGGGGAGGGGCGAATGAAAGGAGCACTTTGAGTTATTTAATATTAAAAGACAGTCACTTTTACAACATGTGTTTCCTCTGGTCACAGAAGGCCACGTCTGAGGGAAGGGTGAAAGCAGACAGTCACACAGGCCCGGGCAGCCCTGGCCTCCAAACCCAGCCCAAGGTTTAGGAGACCTTCCCCATCCTACCTGAGGCCACCTTCGGTTGGTTACCGACAATTCCAACAGTCCTCCCATTCATTCTTGCAAAACCAACAACGATATTCTTGGCATAATTGGGCATGATCTCAAAAAATTCTCGCTCATCAACAATCTGTAGGAATAAATTTACTCCTGAGTGCAACTGATAAAGACAAGTACACAACAGAAATACAACCCAAAAGGGCAGCTGGGCAGCTCGCGCCACAGCTTCTCCGGGTAGAAGGCGGCGGCAGTTCCTCCCTGCTGCACTCAGGTGGCTATACTTTTTTGATAGTCCATAATATTTTTAATGGAGAGACTACTTTCCCTACCAAGGGTATTACTGAAACAACCGGCAAGATTTGAGTATGGCTGTGTAACAGATAATAGTCCTGTGTGCTGAGTGTGCAGTAGTGCAGCTTGCATTAAAGGTTTTTAAATTTGAATTTGGAATTATTTATAGCTATTTGTTTCACCTTTTAGTTTGAAATCATTTCCAGCTTATATAAAACTGTCAAGACAAAAACTATTCATATACCCTTCACCCGGATGCCCCATTCATGAACATGTTTCCACCTTCTCCCCCCGGCACTCACTCCCTTCTCATACACATACGTGCACCCACACACGTTGTTTTCCTGGCCCATTTAAGAAGAGTAAGTTACAGACACGCTGCCTCTTCACCTCTCAGGCCCTCACCGCTACCTCTCCTAAGGACAAGGACATTCTCCTACGTAACTGGAGTGACATCAAAATCAGGAAATCAATGCTAACACGTTACTGTATTCTATTACACAACACTACTCAAATCCTGCCAGCTGCTCCAATAATATCCTTGGTAATAATGGAAACAACAAAACTCCTGTCCAAAACCTGACCCGGGATCACCTGGCACTCTGAGTGGTCTTGCCTCACTGAGCTCTGTGAATTTTTTCTCTCTCAGGCTTCATCTTTCCTATGGTCATGACCTCTTTGAAGACAAGAGTGACTCTGTAGAATCTGTAGGATGCGTAGACCGTGCCTTCCATCTGGGTTTCTCTGCTGTCGCTTTGTGTTTAATTTCAGGTTAAGCGCTTGCTGGCAGGAATGTCACAGGACCAACCTTCTCACTGAATCTCATCAAATGCTAACGGTCAGTTTCTCTGCTAACAGTGGTCACATCTGCTAGGAGTCTCCTTTGTAAAGTTACTATCTTTCCAATGTAATTAATAATTAATTCGTGGGGCTTGGGATTTAGCTCAGCGGCAAAAGCGCCTGCCTGGCATGCGCAAGGTCATGAGTTCGGTTTCTGGTACCGGAGAAAAACCAAAAAAAAAAAAAAAATTAATTAAGTAATTCGTGGGGAAATATTTTGAGACTATATAAAAATCCTGTTCTTTATCAAACTTCCCTCAAAAATCCAGTCCTCACTGGGCACACTGGTGCATACTATAATCCCAGCACTCTGGGAGGCTGAGGCAAGAGATCATAAATTGGAGCCCAGGCTGAATAATTTTGCAGGACCCTATCTCTAAATAAATTAAAAATGAAAAGGGCTGGAAACATAGCTCAGTGACAAGGCTCTAGTCTTAATCCCCAGGACCACCAGAAGAAAAGAAAAAAACACCCTAGTCCACTGCTGATTCTTATCTGGCTCAATTACTGCCATGCCTGCTGCCAAATGGGGATTTTTCTAATTTTAATCTTCCTCCCAGGGATGTTTTAAATTACTATTTAGGAAGATCTGTATTGTGATCTAGAGGTTACTTTGTAATTATGCCTTTGCTGTTTATCTTAATCTTCCTGAACTGATTTGTCTCTAAGAATATTTTTTGATTCACAGCAATCAATGAACTGATTCTCCTATGCTCTCTCCATCGTCCAATTTTGAGTAGCATTTGTTTCAACTAAACATTTATACATCACTTGCCACCCTTATCCCAAAATAAACTAAAAAGCAGGCACTGCTAAACATCAGTCACCAAGTGCTTCCTGAGAACCAGATGCCACGTGAGGCCGCATGCACCTCCTCTCAATTGGCTCAACAATCCAACAGAGCAGATAAGAAGCCTCCTATCCTCCCCGCATGAAGCCATTACCGCCCTCTAGAGGCAGAATGTGAACCCAGGCCAGCCAGAGTTTGAAAGCCACTATTTGGATTAAGATCTTAAATGTCCCTTGGAGGTGCATATGCTAAAGGCTGTCTCCAGTCTGTAGCATTATTGGGAGGCAGCAGAGCCTTCAAGGGGGGTGTGGTGGTGGTGGCTAGTGAAGCAAGTTAGGTGCCCTGGAGTGGGACACGGACTCTAGCTCTTTCCTGCTTCCTGGATGCCATGAGCTGAGTTCTGCCTCCTGATACACACCATGAAGCTCTGCCCTACCACAGGTCCAGAGCAAAGGGCCATGGGACCATGGCCTGAAACCTCTGAAATCATGACCCATAATAATTTTTCTTCCTCACAAGTTGATTATCTCAAGTATTTTGTCACAGCAACAGAAAGCTGACTGAAACAGCCACTCTGTCACATATAAGCTAAGAAGGAAAACTGACCTAGGTCATAAAGGTCAGATCTTCACAGCTTTACAGACATCATGGAAGTGGGAAGGGGCAGGGTCTGGACACCAATGTTGATGCCCACAAGCTCCCCAAAGTAAGGGAAGAGAAGGATGAGGTGAGCAGGACAACCAGGCTCTGGGACAGGTGGAACACACAGAGCCACTAAGTGGGTTCCAGGGAATAAGAACTGCTCAGGGCAATGTGTGTTGTGAGGAGGACATTAGGCATCTATAGAGGCCTCTATTTGCCCAGCACCACCTCCTTACCAACCCAGGATCTGCTACACCAAGGTACACATGGCTCCTGCCCACCACACTTCCACACATGTCCTGACATCATCACAGGACATGCTTTGTACTCTCCTTTCCCTAGAAGGCAAAGTACCCTAATTAAGAGGCCCCCAACAGAGGTATCTAAGTTACTTTCTCAGTGTCAAGCCAAAAAACCTAACCCCCAAAATTAAAGGAGGAAAGGTTTATTTTAGCTCATGGTTTGTAGAGGTGTCAGTCTATAGTCGGCTGGCTCCAAGGCAGGGTGGTATGGCAGAGGAGAAACAGTCCATGGAAAGGCAGGCAGGAAGCAGCAAGCAACAGCCTTCTGGACTTTTGTCCCACCCAGGCTATGAGCCTACTGGTTGGAGCCACCCACACCCAGGGTGGGCCTTCCTATCATCCACACCTAGAACTATGCTAAACTAATCAAGGGATTAATTCAGTTATCACACATCCATAATCCATATCCATATACCCCAGATCCATCCACCTCTGCAAAGTCCCACCTATGAGAACATGAGGCTTTGGAGGGGACATCTAGATGCACACTATAATAGTACCTAATGGAGACTGTCCCCACCTCACTCCAGATTCAGGACATGACCCCTAATCTGTGCCTCAAAGTGCATTCTAAAGAGCCCTGGGCTCTGCCAGTCTGACAGCGCCTCCTCCCTCTCTGGGCCATCAGGACAGCCTCAGCTACTAGCTCTTCCTAGTACATGCTATTCGGGGGCCTCTGGTCCCATGCCCACCCCATGCCCACTTCTGCAGACACCGAGGCCAAGGCCAACACTTCCTCATTAGGCCAAAGCATACGAGGATGCAGTTGAGTAAGGACAGGCAAGCAAAACTCTTACCGAATGTATGATATCCAGCATGTCATAGGCTTTGGTAGATTCCAGAGGGACAACTGTGTCAAGCTCAGGAACCAGACGGTCGCTGGAAAAGAAGCAGTCATCATCAACATAGGAAGAGCCTGCCACCTTCTGTGGGAGTGGGAAAGGAAAGGAAGAGATACTGCTTGGGGGTTGGGCTGGCTGTGCCCTGTCAGACTTACAAAGATGTACATTAAGAGGAACATGTACAATGCCAACCCAGAATACTTCCCAGTTTTTGAAGGGTTTTTGGTAGTAGCGGTGGTGATGGCTGCTGTTGAGATTGTGGGGATCCAACCTAAAGGTACCCTACCATTGAGCTACATCTGCAGTTTTTTTTTTTTTTTTTTTTTTTTTGAGACTGGTTCTTGCTAAGTTGCCCAGGCTGGGCTTGAACTTCTGATTCTCCTGCAGCAGCCTCCTACAGTGCTGAGATTACACATGTGCACCACCATGCCCAAGTATTCTTCTAAGAGTAAAAACAAGGCTTACTCCCCTGAATGTGGTTTTTCTCTACCCTCTGAATATGTCCCACATCCTAGATACTGCATGACACTAAAGGGCTTGTACTGAACAAGACATAGCCGGGGAAGATCCCAGTCTAAATTCCCATGACATTAAAAACAAAAGAACAAAGGCGTAAAGACACAGAGAGTTCTGCAAAAACAGCTGTGGGTGCACATCTCCTGCTGGAAGGGTAACCTGGCATTATGGTTTGTGTCCAGATTTCCCGCAAAGACTCCAGACAAAGTGTGCATTTTTCTGATGTCCAGAGGCTTTGCTTAAGACTGAGATTAAGGGTGGCAGACTAATTAATCCGGCAGAAGAAATTTCAAGGCAGTCAAATATTGAGGTGGTGGCACAGCTACTGCTGGGGGCCTTTAACCAGATTTATGTTGAGAATCAAGAGCAAAGAGCCCAGCGGAATGATTTAAAACATTTGGAGTTTGGCCAGAAAGGAAGTTACAGTAAAACTGTACACTGCAAAGAGAGAGCAGAGGAGATCTTGACTGTTAAGAGGAATAGAATAAAAAAAAAGATAGTCTGAAGCCGTCACAAGAAGCAGTAGGACTCCATCCTTTGTAGCTTCAAAATTGCAAAAGTGAAAAACTTTGCTTTGAGAAGAGAACTCCAGAGCACCACACTCAAGAATGGCAGTAGCCTAGAGAATCTGTTCCTCGGGATTCAGTTCAGACTGCTCAGCAATCTAAGCACTCTACCCTGGCAGCCAAGAGAGGGAAGCCTGGCTATTGCTCCAGCTGGCAGCAGACCGTGGTGTCACCCACCTGGCACTGGTTTTGGTGCATGTAGAATACAAGAGTTGTTAGGTCAGGAAGGATTCAGAACAGGGCCAGATTTCAGAACAAGGCCTTGGAGGCCAGGCAGTGCTCCTGACAGGGCAGTGTATGAAGATGTGAGTGTGAAGCCAAAGAGGCAGTGGAGACCCCAGAAGTTTGGAGAAACCAGGAACACGGATTATCTGAGGAAGGCTGCAAGGAGGGAGCAGAGTGGGCCCCGGAGAGGGGCCATGGGAGCTACAACCACAGACAGTGCAATAGAGCCAAAGTCACCCAAACCTTTTGGAGTTCACATCTTGCCACAGATTGCCTTGGATGCTGCACATGGAACTACAGGACTTAATGTTTGCCCTGCCGCATTTTGGACTTGCTTTGGCCCCAATCCTTTGTATCCCCGTTTGTAACTTTTGGAATAGAAATGTCTAAATTGTGTCATTGAATGTTGGAAGTATTTAACTTTCTTTTCAGGGGCTCACAGCTAACAGTCTGCCTTAAATCTCAGAGGAGACTTTGTTTGTTTGTTTGTTTGTTTGTTTTTGGTTTTTCTCCAGTACCGGAACCGATCTCACGACCTTGAGCTTGCCAGGCAGGCACTTTGCCGCTGAGCTAAATCCCCAGCCCCTCAGAGGAGACTTTGGACTTAAGACTCTTCAGCAAAAGTCTTAAGGCCACTGGTGTGTTCCCTGCAAGGTGGGCCGTAGGGACATGACTTCAGCGTTTCTCTGAATCAGTAAGGGTCACCATGTGGGGGGCCCAGGTTCAACTCATGAGGCTCCAACAAGGGTGGCATGCCAGAGGAGCATCACAGAGAAGAAACAGTCCATGGCAAAGCAGGGCAGGCAGAAGGCAGCCAGCAATGAAGTAGCAAGCAACAGGCAACAGATGACAGACAGCAACAGCACTTTCTGTCCCTTATATTCTACTCTGGCTACACGCCCTGAGGGCGCGTAGCACTCACACCCAGGTTAGGCCTTCCCACTATCCACACCCAGAACTATGCCAAACTGATCAGTGGACTAATTTAGTAATCAGACACCCTAAATCCCAGCATTACACACTCTAGATCCAGCCACCTCTGAAAAGAGCCCCACCTATGAGTGCTGGAGGCTTTTGACATCTAGACACAAGCCATAACAGGGGGGAACAAAGGACGGGGGTAGAAGGAAGGGAAGGAAGGGAAAAGGAAAAAAAAAGAGAAGAGAAGAAAAATGTGGAAAGAAAGCTTTTGTAAATGGGGAGGGGAAGAAGGACTGAGCGAGGGGAGGGAAATGGGGAAAAAAACACATTTATGTACAGGTACAAATTCCCTACAATGAAGGTGATCAATATGTATGACAGACACGTACTAATAAAAAAAAAAAGGTTTTTTTTAAACCCTTCCAATCCAAGTTTGGAAACCCCAGAGTGTCTCTGAGAAAGCAGAATTGTGTGCCTCACCGCCTGCACCAAAGCCCCCATCAGATGCGGCCGTGCATGCACCCAGACAAAGACAAATCACCCTGGCAAATGGGGGAAGGGGCCCTGGCCTCAGCCTACCTGGGATCGTGGCACTCAAGGACAGGAGCCGGGTCCTGACAGCTGAGGGGCAGGTAGTTGAAGAATTCGCGGAGGTTACACAGGGCATCCACATCATTCTCAAAAGCCCTGTGGGCCACACCTGCAAAGAAGGGAGGATAATGGACCAGGGTGCTTGTCCTACATCTCTTATCCACACAGCTGCCAGAGGGAGCTGAAATCATGTCTCTACTGCCACCCCCTGCTGCGTGCGCAAGCAGACCAGTCCTCCTCTGGCCCCAAGCTTCGCACAAGCTGGCTCTCCCTGCAGTCTCTTCCCCGACTACCCACACAGTGAACTCCTTCAAATCTACTCAGCTCTCACCCTCACAGTGAGGTCACCCTGACCACCCTTTGTGAAATGTCCTATGCCAACCCGCTTTACCCTGTTCTAATTTTCCCAGAGCATGTATCACCTTCACACACACTACATAAGGTACTGATTTACAATGTTTTCCATCTTCTGTTTCTTCTACTAGAATATAAGCCCCGTATCGGTAGAGTTTTGTGCCGCTGTTCTTCTGTCCACAGATGTAACTTCACACATAGACACTCAACGAATATTTACTGAATGAATACAAAGCATTTTCAAGGTGCCCTTTTTTTTTTTTTTTTGTCCTTTTGAGATGGGGTTTCATTTTGCAGTTCAGGCTGACCTTGAACTCATTTTGTAGCCCAGGCTGGCCTCAAATTCCCAATGACACTCCTGCCTCAGCCTCCGAAGTGCTGGAATTATAGGCGTGTGCCCCCACACCCAGCAACATGACCATTCTTTCTTTTATGAAGTATTTATAAATCAGTATAACAGATTTGAAAGACAGCCTGGCAATTCTTGGCAGTTTAAACACAGTTCAATCCTTAGTACCTTCAAAAGCCAAACAAACCTAAACATAGCTATTTCGCCTAGAAATTCCACTTTGAGGTTCATTCCAAAGAGAAATGAAAACATATGCCCACACAAAATATTTATGAGAAGAAAATGGAAACAATCCAAATGTCTACTAACTGGTCAATGGGTAAACAAAATGTGGTAAGACTGGGGGTGTAGCTCAGCAGTACAGCACTTGTCTAACAAGCACAAGGCCCTGCTTTGATGGACGCAGTACAGCAAAAAGGAAAAAAAATACAATAAAAGCCAGATATGACGGCACACACTATGGAAGGCTGAGGCAGGAAGACTAAAAGTTCCAGCTCAGGCTGAGCAGTTTAGCAACTCAGCAAGACCCTGTCTCAAAATTTAAAAATGGAAGCCAGTGTAGTGGGTCATACCTGTAATTCCAGCACTCGGGAGACTGAGGCAGGAGGATCACAAGTTTGGGGTCAGCTTGGGCTACATAATGTTCAAGGCCAGTGAATATATAGTAAAATACTGTCTCAAAAAACCAAAAATAATTAACTGATTTTTTAAAGGGCTGGGGACATAACTCAGTGCAAAGGTCATAGGTTTAATCCCTACTACTGCCAAAAAAAAAGTTGTATACTATTATGCATTGCAATATTATGCAGCCATAAAAAGGAATGAAGTACTGATTCATGATAAACTTTTTAAAATGTGCAAAGTAAAGAAACTAGCCACAAAAAATAAATGTTGCAATGATTTTATTTATAATGAAGTATCCAAAAGAGGCAAATCCATAGAAACAGAGAGTAGGGTTGTCTGGAGCTAGAGTCCTTAGGTTGCATGGGGTATAACTGCTAGTAAATATAGCATTCCTTCTTTAGAGTAATGAAAATGTTCCAAAATTGATTAAGAGAATCATTAATCCACTCTGATTATATTAACAACACTGAACACTAAGTAGCTAAAATACATGGTGAATTGTCAAAAAAAGAAAGACAGACCAAGTATGGTGGCACAGACCTGTAATCCCAGCACTCCGGAGGCTGAGGCAGGAGGATCGTTGCAAGTTCGAGACCAGCATGGGCTACAAAGTGAGCTCAAGGCCAGCCTGAACTGCACAGTGAGACCCTATCTCAAAAAGACAAAAACAAAAAAAAAGACAGAACAAAATGGCACAATGGAAGGCCAAGGTGAAGAGCACCTTTTGGGTCTTTATTCAGGCCCAGAAAGGATACGAAATATCGCCTTTAAAATCCAACAGCCACACGTGGTGGCACACATCTGTAATCCCAGTTACTAAGAAGACTGAGGCAAGGGAGATCATAAGTTTGAAGCCAGCCTGGGCAACTTAGCAAGAACCTGTCTCAAAATAAAATAAAAAACAAAGAGGCTGGCGATGTACAGCTCAGTGGGAGAGCGCTTGCCTAGCATGTGTAAGATCCTGTGTTCAACCCCCAATACAGCAAAAATACTCCCTAAATCATGCTACAGAAGAAAATGCAGTGTCACAGGTGACATTCACTACTTACTTTAAGCTGTCAAGTGAAAGAAATAGTATAGGAAAAACATGTATACACACACGATCGCATATATGCATGCGTGTTCTGCTGTCTCTGAAAAACGCTATGGAGTATAATCAAGCTCAGTGGTGATTATCTGTACTGACACAGTTTCTACTGACAGGGAGTTTTTCTCCTGTATGTTCTATTACAAACATTAATACTTTGGAAATAAAGGACTGGACATTTAGTCAAATGAGAGATACCATCAAGACTCCACATACAACCCAGGAAGAAAGACAACAGTCAGTGACACCCCAGGCCAGAGCAGCACGGAAGACTGCCGTGGTGGAGGGGAAGAACCTGTCCAGTTCCAGTCCTGTGGACTGAATGGAGCTGATGGGTGAGGGAAAGAAATGAGTCAAGGCTGATGCCAACCTGAGATGGGAAGGACAACTTTTGTGGTTAGAAGATCAAGAACTCTGACTTTTTGAAACAACGTATTTCAGCCAGGCATGGCAGCACACACCCATAATCCCAGCACTCTGGAGGCTGAGGCAGTAGATCACCCCAAGTTCAAGACTTGGCCTGGGCTACCCAGTAAGTTCAAGGCTGGCCTGGACTATAGTCTCCTGTCCCAAAAAGCAAAAATAAATAAAAAGTGTATGTCATCAATATAAGACTTCTCTAATAAAAACACCTCTACTTTATAGACACTGAGAAATAAATACTGACAATTAGATAATCACCAATGCTTTAAAGCACAGTACAATCTGGTTCGAGAATCAGTCACCCCAGGCTTCTACCACTCTGTAATCTAGCTAGGAAGTAATTTCTCCTGTCTTCAGTTATACGGCTTGCTCTGCGGTAGACCACTGTTTCACAGCTTGATGCTTTTTTCCCAAGAAAATACAGAATTGTCATTAGCCCCACAGTAAATGTGTCTTCACTAATGTGAGAATCATTCCCAGCTCTCACCAGTTCTAGGCCTTCACAAAACCCATGCATTTTAAACTCAGCTGTTTACTGTGTGCAGAGGTTAACAATGACGATGGTCCAGGGACATAACACAGTGGTCGGGTGCTTGCCTAGCATGTGTGAATCCCTGGATGAGATCCACAATGCCACACGTACACACCCAGAGGACCAAAGTCAGGAATGCATGGGATAGGATAAATACATTAAGACTATGCCTCCCAGCGGGAACAGGTGAAATCTAACTAAGACATACTCCCTAAATCTGAGGGGAAAAAAGTGTCACAAATCATATTTTTATAAAAGTTAAATCACATACATCAAGTCATAACAAAAACTAGCTTTAAATTTCTGTAAAAACTATCAAAGCAGGGCCTGGAGTGCAGCTCAGTGACAGGGTGGTTGCCTAGCACGAGGAAGGCCCAGGTTTGATCCAGCATGGAACAAAAAATCAGTGTAAGAGGTGTGACCTAAAAATATGGTGACCGTCTCTGGCAACTTTAAATGGGTTTTTGGTCCTAATTATCAGCATAAACCTGGCTGAAAGCCACCAAGGAGACCAACATGGAAGAGCAAAGACCAGCAGCAAAAGACAGCCTCTCTAGGACCTGGAAACAAGATACCTGGAAAATAACAACTTGGTGAAGAAAAAAAAATAAAAAATGGAACTCTGGGAATCAGGAGGGAACTAACAGGAGCTAGAAACTACAGAGAAGCTGGAGAAGCAGCACAACTCAGAGAAGAGACTGAAGCCTTCAGGACAGCTCACCTGGCTCCCGTGGATACAAGGTGAGCCCACAGAGGTTTGGCAGCACCAGCTCCAAGAAAAACCCACACTTCAAACTACCAAAAACAAAAACAAAAACAAAAAAAAAAAAAGGAATTTTTTTACTCTAAAAATGACTCCTTCTATAAGCCAGGCTAGAGTTGGAGGAAAAAATCCAATGCACCACCCATATTTGAGAGGGTTTAACCAGGAGTCACTTTGAGAAGTTAACTGTTTAACAATGAGCCACAGAATAACTACAGACAATCATACTTCAGGGTTCCTGGGGTCACCCTACCACAGTGACTGGGTGGGAGATGACAACAAGAGACAGTTACAGAGAGGGCACAGGGTAGAAAATTTTAAGATAAGACCAGGAAGAACCATGGGGACTCCATTTCCAGTGGTAAGAAGCCAGGCCAAGAATGTGGCTTTCAAGAGGAGGTAGGTCTGAAAGTGCTGGTATTAAGCCCGCTCCATTGCCAACTTTCCGCACAGAACTCATTAGTCTGTTTCCCTTCCCCATCTACCAATGTGAGCAAGTACTATATATGGTTTGGCTTGGGTGGTTGCCACAGCCCAGGGTGTATGGACAGAGGAGCCACTAGGGTAGAAGGACACCTCCAAACATACAGCTCTTAAACCTAAGCAGAGAAAACCATGGCTTACAGTGCACACAGTGACACAAAAAGTGGGAATGGTCAGAGTATGTACAGCTCTAGGCCGTACGCCAGTGACTAACCATGCCCAGTGGGAGAGATGGGGCAGGGTTCAGCATTCACACCCAAAAATGTGACTGTGGAAACAAAATAGTTCTTTGTAGTGACTATTTCACCCCTGTATCTGGTGGATTCCAATACTACAGGCCCTAAAAGAAAACTCACTCAAAACCACAGAGGAATTTTTAATTCATGTTTTTCCTTTTTTCTTTTCTTTTTTCTTTGCTTTTTTTCTGGTTTGTTCTTTTCTGTTACTTTGGTCAAATTCTATTAATTTGGTCAAATTCTATTAATTTTCTTTTACTCAATAGAATCCTCTATCTCACTTTTCACACCTCCTCATCCTCCTTGTCCTTATCTTTCAAATTTTACTCCTTTCGTTTTCCCATTTTCCCACCCCCTCTATACTAGCATTACTATTAAGCTTTATTAATCTTTAGATATTTAATCAACTCTATGCTATCACTTGTGAATTCTTTTCTATTATCAATGGCAACAGCTGTTGTATTCAGTAGATAATTACTGTATATCAATATTTGCTTTGTCTTTGTGTCTATAATTACCAACCTCAACTCTTACTGGTTCTTACAGTATGCCAATATTCAATACGTCTTTGACTCTATTACCGTTGCTTGCTTTGCTGCTATTTCCAGAGTAGCACAGCTATTGCTATTGACTGCTTTTCTCTAGATGCTAATATCTGGACTGTTTTTGTGCCATCAACAATTTCATGGCTCACTTCTCGAGACCTGGGTGCTGGGCCAATTACGTTGTACTCTCTATTCCCAAATTAACACAGGTGGTTGGATCTTGGGACAGAAGCAAAGGCTTATAGTTAACCATGCCCGGTGTGCCTCATTGAAAAATGGACGCTAATGAGATCACCACAATCAACCCACAAACCTCAGCACATGCACGCAAAAAACTAAAACATGTTTAGTATTTCAATTTTTAAAAATCCACTAAAGACACACTGCCATTGTTCTCCTCATGGTACTCTCCACTTCAAACACATCATTCTTGCCACTTCTTTTTCATTCAGAGTTTTATGGTTTCTAAGACTTTTTCTTTTTAAAAAAAAAATGGGGCAGGGGCAAGTATATATAGCTCAGTAGCACGGGCACCTGCCTCGCACGTGCAAGGTCCTGAGTTTAATTCCGGTACCCTACTCAAAAAACTTTTATTAGTACATGTTTTAAGTGCATAATGATTACATTCATCATGGGGAATTGGTACACGTACCTAACACATCTTAGTTCATTTTTCATTTCTTTCCCCTCCCCTTCTTCCTCACTCCCTCCATCTCTGGTTCCCTTCCCATTTACAAAAGATCTGTCTGCCTGTTTCCAATTATCTATCTTTTTTCCAATTATCTTTTATTTTGCTATTTATACTTTGAAATTCTCATGTAACAGAAACCATTGTGTGCATCATTTCTTTCATTTAAAATTAGGGTCTTG
>NW_004955501.1:2499304-2503022 GCF_000276665.1 Chinchilla lanigera
AAAAAAAAAAATTAGAGTCTTAAAATCGCATCCATTTTCCTACAATTAACTCCAATTATCCTTCTTTATGTCAGCATATACTCCATTGAGTATTCCTTTATTTGTTCATCTGTTGATGAACATACAAGTTGCTTTCAAGTTTTAGCTATTATAAATTGTATTACTGTAAACATAGCTATGCAAGAGCCTTTAACTTTTTAGAGAAAATACCCAGAAGGGGAATAGCTGTTTTGAGTGGTATTTTGTTCTAACTTTTGGGGAATCTTCATAATGATTTCCATAGTGGTTGTACCAGTTTATATTCCCAACAGTTCAGATGGATTCCTTTATCCCACAGCTTTGCCAGTTTATTATTGTTCAATTTCTTGATGATAGCCATTCTTTCTGGAGTAAGAATCTCAGTGTTATTTTTACTTGCATTTTCTAATAGCTACACATTTTGGACATTTTTTTCATGGATTTATTGGCCATTTCTACTTCTTCCTGTGAGAAATATCATTCAGTTCAGTAGCCTGTTTTGACTGAGCCTTTTATTTTGGAGGTCTAATTTTTTTAGTTCTTTATATATTCTATATTAAGATTGTCTAAGGTACAGCTGGTTAATTTTTCTGCCATTCTGAAAGTTGTCTCTTCACTCTGATATTTCTTTTGCAGTGCAGAAATTTAATTTTTTGATTCTTGATGCTATTTCTTCCACAACTTTTTTGTTCAGAAAAGTCATGGCCTATACCTATGGCTGCAAGAGTTTTACCTATTTTCCATTCCAGTACATTGCTTTTATTACATTTTGATCCATTTTTATTCCAGATTAGTACATGATAGTAGATACAGGTCTAGAATCAATCTACTGCATGTATATATCAAGCTTGCCAAATCAATTTGCTGAAGAGGCTATCTTTCCTCCAGTGTACATTGGCTCCTTTGTCAAGATCACACAGCTGAATATATCTAGAGTTGTTTCTGCATGCTCTATTCTGTCCCTTTGATTCATGTGTCTGTTTTTATCCCTTGCAGTTTTTTTTTTTTTTTTTTTGGTTGGGAGAAGATTGTTTTTTAATCACTGTAGCTTTCTTTAACTTTAAATCTGGCATTGTGACTTCTCCTCTTTTGCTCTTGTTGCCCAAGATTTGTTTTGCTGTTCAAGGTCTTTCTGGTTCCACATGAATTTTAGGATTGTTTTCTAGTTCTATGAGGACTGCTATTGCTATTCTGATTGGAACTGCATTATATCTGGGTAACAATTTTGGAAGTATAGTTATTTTGACAATATTGGTTCTGCCTGTCCAAAAACAGGAAATATCTCTCCACTTCCTGGAGTCCTCTTTGATCTCTTTATTTTCAGAGCACTGTAATTTTCATTGCAGAGGTCTTTCATTTCCTCAGTTAGGTTAACTCCTAAACATTTAGTTTTTCTTGATGCAGTTGTGAATGGTATCACTTTCCTAAATTCTTTTCAGTGAGCTCATTAGTAGAGCATAAGAATACTATCAATTTTTGTGTGCTGAATTTGTGTTTCAGCATTGCTGAATTTGGCTATTAAGTCTAGCAATCTTTTGGTGGAACTTTTTGGGTTTTGTATGTAAAACTTGCCTCGGTCCCAAAATCCAACCACCTTCGTCATGTCATCGGCAAATGATAATTTGACTTCTTCCTTTCCGATACACAGCCTTATTTCTTTCTCTTGTCTGATTGCTGTGGTTAATGTTTCAAGAACGATATGAAACACAAGTGGTGATAATGAACATCCTTCTCTTTCCTCATTTTAGAGGAAAAGCTTTCAAGTTTTCCCAATTTAGTATGTTAGCAGTAAGTTTGTCATACATGGCTTGTATCAAACTGAAATAAGTTCCATCTACACCTATTTTCCTCTTCATTCTTCAAGAATGGATGCTGAATTTTGTCAAAGGCTTTTCCTGAATCTACTGAGATGATATGATTCTTTGTCCTTGCTTCTATTTATATGGTGTATTAAATTTGTTGATTTGCATATGTTCAAGAATCCTTGAATGCCTAGGATGAAGCCTACATGGTCATGATATATGATCTTTCTGATAATTTGTTGAATTCTGTTTGCCAGTATCTTGAGGATTTTTGAGTCTGTTTTCTTTAGACAGGTTGGCCTGAGCTGGGTGTGGTAGCACCTGCCTGTAACTCAACACGCAGGAGACTGAGGCAGAAGGATGGCCAGCCTGCACTACATAGCGAGACCTTGTCACAAACAAAGAAACAAAAAAAGAGGTGGGCCTGTAGTTTCCTTTACTTGGATCCTTGTCTAATTTTGGAGTCAGGGTAATGACAGAGCCCAGGAACACCTCTGTGAGTATTCCTATTCAATTTAATTAAAGAGTACGCCTGCAGAATTCAGCAGTGAATCCACTGGGGTGTTTTTAGTGTACAGGATTTTTTAAAATACTACCTCAATTACATTGCCTGTTCCTGGATTATTTAGGGTTTTTAAATCATCTTGGCACAGCTGTGATACTTCACATGTATAGAGGAATCTATCCATTTTTTTTCGGGATTCCTCAAATTTATGGGAACATAGCTTTTTGAAGTAATTGTTAGCAATCTGGATTTCAGCACTATCTGTTGTGCTTTCACCACTTTTATTTCTAATTGCATTGATGTGAGTACTTTTGGGGGAAGTTAAGACTGGCTAAGTGTTTGTCTGTGTTTATTCTTTCGAAGAACCAACTCTTTGAAGCATTGATTTTTTTTGTTGTTTCTTTACTCTCAAGGTGATTAATTTATCTGATCTTACAATTCCTTTTTCGAACTAGCTTTGGATTTGGATTGTCCTTGTTTTTCAAGGTCAGCGATGGTGAACCCTTCCGAGACCACACGCCCAAACTGCAATCCAACAGCCACTAACTTATCACAATGTGCCATCACTGCAGTTAAACCTAAATATTTGATGCTCAGCCGATGGCATGATGCTGGGGCAGCTTGGCGTATGTGCTGACAGAGAGCACATGTGTGTGCACACGTGCTACAGTTTCACTACCACTGTTCTAGGACAGTGAAGTGCATCAATAGGTCATTTATTTGTGCTCTGTTTTTCAGATATAAGCATTCACAAGCTATGAACTTCTGTCTCAGGACTATTTTCAGTGTGTCCTCTACATTCTGGTATTTTTGTTTTGTTTTGTTTTGTTTTGTTTTGTTTTGTTTAAAGAGAATTTTTAAAAAACAGTACACAATTTCAAAACAAGATGACAGGAAATTAACAATGGTTGTTACATTGCATATTGTTATCTTCAAAGTAGTTGTTCAGATTACCAGATATAAGCATGCAAAATTGATCAAATGATTAAGCATTAGGAGTTCTGTTCAACAAACCAATAGAAATTTGAAGAACAATTAACTTAGCTATCATGTGATGCAAATATTTTCCCTTCCTTCTTTCTTTCCTTTCTCCATTCCCCCATCTCAGTTGTTCCTTCCTTTTGAGAAGTTTCTTTTCTTTCACAATATCTATTGTACTTTTTGGATTTTATTTACTCTTTCAGGTTCTTACACTAAGGAGATAATATGATGTTTACACATGCGTGTCTGATTTATTTCACTTACGAGTATGGTCTCTAGTCGCATCCATTTACTTATAAAAGCCTTCACTTTTATCTTTCTTTATACCTGAATAATACACCATTGTATAAAAAACACATCTTTTTTATCCATTCCTCAGTTGATGGGCATTTAGGGTGTTTCCAAGATTTAG
>NW_004955501.1:2503727-2504772 GCF_000276665.1 Chinchilla lanigera
TGTTTTAATATTTAGATCTTTGATCCATTTGACTTTAGTTTAGTGCATGGTGATAGACATGGGTCTAGTTTTAGTCTTCAGCATGTGGAGAGCCAGTTTTTTCAGCACCATTTATTAAAGAAGCTGTCTTTCTTCCAGTGAACATGTTTGGCCCCTCTATCAAAGATAAGGTGGCTGAGTGTATTTGTAGTTGTGTCTGCACCTTCTTTTTTCTTTTTTTTTTGCATTTCAATAATTTTATTGAAAGATGTATTTCTTAGTACCAAACATAATGGCAGTTGGTTAGGTTACCTCTGCCAACTCAAAGTTAATACTGATGTTTTCAAAATATTGAAATATATCAGCCTTTTGGTAAAACTGAAGTTATCCATAAAACATGGTTTACAAAAAGTTGAAGGTAGAATATACTATGGTTCTTTGGTTTACTTCTCAATGTTTATTTATCTACATGATGTCAAAATTGGTTATACCCATTCTGGATAGGCTCAGGCTTTAGGCCTCACTGAGTTACTGTGTACAGCGCTAACAATGTACATACATCTCCTTACACTCATTAGCTCACATGGAGAATTCCAAACACTAACTCAGCGATTTCATAATTATGGAGGTGCCTACTTACTTTTATTAAAACGCAATACAGAAATTTGTGAAATTATACTCTATTCCTTAAAAAAAAAAAAACTAGAAGCAACAGCAGTATTATAGAAACAATTCCAAGTAAAACCTGCAGTGCTTTATCTAGCCAGAACTCATGGTAAAGCAAGTTTTCAGAGTGATAATTGATTCTGAGTTAGTACGTAATATAATAGCACATTTTTTTAAATGGAACAAGAGTGAGGAAGTAGGCTCTATATAGAACTTTTTATCATTGATATAAACATACCCTGTTTTTTTAGAAGAAATATTAAAGACAGCTCAAAGAATATGCCAAACTTACTAGGTCTGTATTTTGGCTTAATAAAAAATGTTTAAATTTAAATGCAATTCCCATACAGCAATAACATTCTCATCTCTGAATTATATTATTACTTGCATTATGGGTGGC
>NW_004955501.1:2506252-2537869 GCF_000276665.1 Chinchilla lanigera
GCCCGGAAACAATCCACTTCACCTTCTCAACATTTGGCTTGGAACACTTGTTTGATGAATATTCAGTTAAACACTTGGATACAAGCTCTTGCCAGAAGGTCAGATCTCTGCCATTTATCTTGGAATATTTCTGAAGACAGTCTACTCCTTCTGTTAACTCCACACACTTCTGTGCTTGGATCTCCAAAGAAATGATAGATAACGCCAACACAGAAGGCTTCGCTTTATAAAATATGATCCTGCAGCAACGTGCCTTAAGCTGAGCTTCTAGTCTTTCGAAATTTAGGCTATTTTTCCTTTCAAATGGCAAGTTCTCTTGAATGAGTAATAGAACTGTCGAAACTGAAAGGCAGTGGTAGCTTTGACTTTCCAGCACACCTTCTCCAACCCAATTTTTTCCATTCTCACCAAATCTGAAACCATGAACCTATACTGACTTTATTCAGATCAAGTCAGTTGCCAGTGGGACATTCCTTTCCTCTTCTATTGATTTCACAGCCAAATAAAAGCAGCTCAGACCAACACACCCAAGGTGCTTGGGCTGTCCCTTCATTTTAGACAGGAATCTGTCCAGTGAATTCACAGCTAGAAAAAACGTCTCCATATAAAGCCAAAGAACTGAGTAAGACTAAGATCTTTTACTTCAAAGTCCCTTGGTCTTGCAGTCATTCTGAGGCCATTATCATGTGCAGATTCAATTAGTCTCAAGTCGCAGACCTTTGGCTGACATCTGGCCTCCTGTTCCAGCAGGGTATTTAGCTGGTGAAGCAGTTTCTGGGAGTCAGTTGTTGTCAGTACTTCTATCATCCTGGCAGAGACTGTGGTTCCTCAGCGCGGCCACCCTCCCAGGGCCTGCTTTCACCTCGCCCCACGATATCGGATTCAACAGGCCTAGGAGCTGGGACACTCGGGGGCAGGAGGGGAGAGGCCCAGGGAGAGGTCCGAGGTGGAGGTCTCCCCAGTGCCGCCGAGGCTACACCGCCCTCCTGCCGCTGGGACCAAAGCCCGTGTCTGCACCTTCTAATCTGTCCCATTATTCCTCAGGTCTGTTTTTTTTCTGCCAGTATCATGCTGATTTTATCACAGTAGCTTGGTAGTATAATTGCAAATCAGGGATTGTGATGCCTCTGCCTTTCCTTTATTGCCCAGGATTGCTTTTGCTGTTTATTCTAGGTGTCTGGTTCCAGATAAATTTTAGGAGTGTTTTCTCTAGATCTGTGAGGATACTAATGTTATTTGGATCAGGAGTGCATTAAATCTGTGTAAGTTTTGGGAGCATGGCCATTTTCACAACATTGGTTCTTCCTATCCATGAGCAAGAATAAAAAAATAAAAAATCCACTTTCTAAATTCCTCTTCAATCTCTTTTTTCAGAGTACTGTAATTTTCAATGAATAGGTCCTTTACTTCATTTGACTGATTCCTAAGTATTTTATTTTTTTGGATACTATTGTGAAGGATGTGGTTTCCCCAATTTCTCTTTCAGTGAGTTTGT
Source organism: Chinchilla lanigera (assembly GCF_000276665.1). Lineage (NCBI taxonomy): Eukaryota > Metazoa > Chordata > Mammalia > Rodentia > Chinchillidae > Chinchilla > Chinchilla lanigera. The sequence goes on from NW_004955501.1 coordinate 2,507,748, forward strand.
GTACAAGAATGCTATTAATTTCTGTGTTGATTTTGTATCCCACTATACTACCGAATTTTATCATTAAATCTTGAAGTCTTTTTGGTGAAGTTTTGGGGGTCTTCTATGTAGAATATCATGTCATCTGCAAAAAATGATAATTTTACCTCTTCCCTTCTTATCCTTATTCCTTTATTTCTTTTTTGTCTAATTGCTCTAATTTTTCCAGAACTATATTGAATAGGAGTGGTGAGAGTAGACATCCTTATCTTGTTCCTGATTTTAGAGTGAAAGCTTTCAGGTTTTGTCCATGTAGTATGATGTTGGCTGTTGGTTTGTCATAGATGGCTTTTATTGGATTGAGGTAAAGACCATCTATTCTGATTTTCTGTAGGGTTTTTATCATGAATGAGTGTTGGACTTTATCAAAAGCTTTTTCTGCATCTTCAGATGATCATATGATTTCTGTCTTTGGCTCTGTTGATATGGTGTACTACATGTATTGATTTGCGTATACTGAACACTTCCCGCATTCCTGAGATGAATCCCACTTGGTCATCATGTATAATCTTCTGGATGATTTGCTGCATTCTGTTTGCTAGTATCTTCTTGAGGATTTTTGCACCTATGTTCATTAAGGAGACTGGTCTGTAGTTTTTTTTTGGTTGGGTCCTTCTCTGGTTTGGGTATCAGGGTAACAATACTTGCCTCCAGGAATGAGTTAGGGAGTATTGCTTCCCTTTCTATTTCATTAAAGAGTTTGAGGAGTCTTGGCATTAAATCTGCTCTAAATTTCTGCTGAATTCTTATAGAATTCAGCTGTGACTCCATCAGGACCACGGCTCTTCTTTGTTGCTAAGTTTTTAATTACATTTTCAGTTTCATTGATTGATACTGAGTTATTCAGGATTTTAATATCGTCTTGATTCACTTTAGTAATTTATAGGTACCTAGGAATCTGTCTCTTTCTTCTGTATTTTCCTTCTTATGAGAGTAAAGATTTTTCAAGTAGGTACTGATGGTCTTCTGAATTTGAAAAGAACTGAAGTGATTTCACCCTTTTCATTTCTTATTTCATGAATTTGAGTTTTTTCTTTCCTTTTTACAATAAGATTGGCTAGGAGTTTAACAATTTTATTTACTCATTCAAAGAACCAATTCTTTAATTAATTATTTGTATTGTTTTCTTAGTTTCCATTGCATTAATTTCTGCTCTGAGCTTCATAATTTCCTCCCTTCTTTGGGCTTTGGGCTTGACTTGCTCTTTCTCTACAAGTTTGAGGTGCAATTTTACGTTCCCTATTTGTGCTCATTCTGTTTTCCTAATATGAGAATTCACTGCTATAAATTTTCGGAGGACTGCTTTTATTGTGTCCCACAGTTTCCAGTAAGTTGTACCTGCATTTTCATTTGACTATAAATATTGTTTAATTTCTTCTTTAATCTCATCTGTGACCTATTGGTTGTTCAGGAAGGTGTTATTAAATTTCCGTGTGTTTATGGAGTTTTTGTGATTTCTACTGTCAGTAATTTCCAATTTCATTGCACTATAGTCAGGTAATATGCATGGGATAATTTCTATTCTTCTGCATTTACTTAAGCATGTTCTATGGGCCACTATATGGTCTATTTTAGAGAACATCCCATGTGCAGCTAAGAAGAATGTATATTCTGATGCTGTTGGGCGGAACACTCTGTAAAGTTCCACTAAGTCCAGATTTTTTATTTCTGCTTCTATTTTTCTAACCTATATAGGTTACTCCAGGATTAGCTATTTTGAATTGTGCTATTATGAACACTGGTATGTATGTATTAGTATAGTCTGATGTGCTAAGCTCTTTGGGGAGGAGAACAATAGATGGCTTATATCTCAATCCCCCAAGCCCTCCTGTGCTCATACCACTGGTTATTAAACTGAGGACCCCACGCATACTAGACAGGGTCTCACTTTGTACTTCAAGCTGGCCTTGAAGCTACTGTGTAGCCCATGCTGGCCTCAAAATCATGGTGATCCTCCTGCTGCAGCTTCCTGAGTACCTTAATATAGGTGTGTGCTACCACACCTGGCCATATTAATTATTTTACATTTTTAAAATTTTATTTTATTAGTATATGTTTGCAATTCACACAGTCTACAATCATCTTGAGGAGTGGTTACCTGTACATACTAGTTTTTTTTCCTAATCACCTTTGCCTTCCCTCCCTCTCCTCTGGTTTCCATATCAGCTTTTACATACTTGATATTGTCTTAGTTCGTGTTATGGCATATAATGTCTACAATGATTGGAGTTAGCAGGATCCAGTACATGGCACATCTTTATTCCTCTCATTTCCTCTTCCCCTCCTCCTCACACTTCATCCCTTGGACCACTTCCCTACTGGGCAAGATCTGTCCCCTTGTCCCTTTCTGGCCATCATTTATCATTTTCTTTGTTTATACCAAGCCTCACTCAAATGAGAGACACTATATGGTGTTTAATTGTGTGTGTCTGATTTATTTGACTCAACATTATATCTTCCAGGTGCATCTACTTTCCTACAAATGCCTCAAATTTGTCATTCTTTAGAGCAGAGTAGTACTCCATTGTATACAGATAACACATTTTCTTTATCCAATCATGTGTTGATGTGTATATAGGTTACTCCAGGATTAGCTATTACGAATTGTGCTGTTATGAACACTGGTATGCATGTATCAGTATAGTCTGATGTGCTAAGCTCTTTGGGGAGAATACCTACCAGGGGGATCACAGGGTCATATGGAATTTCTAATTACAGTTGAGAGGAAATCTCCATATTGATTTCCATAATGGTTGTATTAGTTTACATTCCCACCAACAGTGAAGGAGGGATCCTTTTTCACCACAGCCATGCCAGTATTTGTTGACTGATTTCCTAATGACTGTCATTCTTTCCTAGTAAGATGGATCTTAGTTTTAATTTGCAATTCTCCAATGGCTTGAGATGTCAAGCATTTTTTCATAGATTTGTTGACCATTTTTATTTCTTCCTCTATCAAGTGTTCATTTCTCTTTCCCATTTCTTGACTGGATTTTTATTTTTAGGTGGTTTAATGTTTTGAGTTCTCTGTATATTCTAGATATTAGTCCTCCATCTGAGAAGTAGCTGGCAAACTTTTTTTCCATTCTGTAGGCTGTCTCTTCACTCTACTGTTTGATTCTTTTGCTGTACAGAGCTTTTCAGTCTGATATAATCCCATTTGTTGATCCTTGCTATTTCTTGTGGAATTGAGGTTCTATCTAGAAAATCTTGCCCTATACCTATGTCTTCAAGTGTTTTACCTATTTTATCTTCCAGAAGGTTTAATGTTTGTTTTAAAGTTTATATCTTTGACCTACTTTGATTTTAACTTAATATATGGTGACAGATAAGCATCCAGTTTCATTCTTCTACAAACAGATAACCAGTTTTCCCAACACCACTTGAATAGGCTATCTTTCCTCCAATATATGCTTTTGGACCCTTTGTTGTAGGTCTGGGAAGTTTCTGTATCCTCTATTCTGTTCCATTGATCCAAGTGTCTGTTTTTCTTCCAGTACCATGCTGTGTTTACCACTATTGCTTGCAGTATAGTTTGAAGTCTGGTATTGCTATGTCTCTCGCTTTGCTCTTACGGTCCAAAATTACTTTTTTTATTCTGGGTCTCTTCTGGCTTCACACGAATTTTAAGATTTATTTCTCTAGATCTGTAAAGTACGCAGTTGGTATTTTGATTGGGACTGCAATGAATCTGTATAAAAGTTTTGGAAGTATGGCCATTCTGACAATATCAGTTCTGCCTATTAAGGAGCAAGGGACATGACCTTCTTTTCATTTTCTGATGTCCTCTTCAATCTCCTTCTTCAGAGTACTGTGGTTTTCTTTGTAGAATCTTTCACTTCCTTAGTTTGTTCATTTTTCTTAAAGCTACTGTGAATGGTATTGTTTTCAGAATTTCCTTCTCATCCTGTTCATTAATAGTATATACAAATGCTAATGATTTTAGTGTGTTTATCTTGACTCCTACTTTGCTAAAATAGGTTATTAATTCTAAGTGTTTTTTGGTGGTATTCGTTGGGTCTCCTATGTATAGTATCATGTCATCTGCAAATAATTTTAGTTCTTCCTTCCCATATGTATCCCTTTTATTTCTTATTCTTGCCTAATTGCTATGGCTAATATTTCCAGTACTATGTTGAAGAGAAGAGATGATGGTAGGCATCCTCACCTTATTCCTGATTTTAGGAAAGATATTTTTTGTTTTTCCCATTTACTTTGATGTTGGCTATTGGTTAGTCATATATAGCTTTTATGATACTCAGGTATGATCCTTATATACCTGTTTTCTTCAGAGTTTTTATTATGAAGGGGTGTTAGATTAGTTATTTTAAAGTTTTTAACTGCCAATTCCACTATATAAGTCATTTGTGTTTTGGGGGGTTTTTTGGGGATTTTTTTGCAGTACAGAGGATCGAACTCACGACCTTGGGCTTGCCAGTCACAACTGAGTCACTACTTCACCTAGTTTTCATTTGCCTCAGTTTCAGATGTCTTGAGGGTAGGATCAGAAGTGTGCCAGGCTAGGACCACAGGACTTGAGATCTCTGCTGACTGGCCAGCCCTGGCTTCCTGTGGGGCTGCAGACCCAGAAGTTCCATGAGAGAACGATGGCTGCAAGGGTGGCTTTTCCAGATCCAGTTGGCAGAGCAGCTCACATGCAGCCCCTGCAGCGCTGTGGCTTCTCCTCACTCAGAAGGATTCCTTTCACACAGAGGCCTTACTGCTCTGGGTCGGGAACACCAGTAAATATACACAGGCATGCAAACGGCAACTAAGTTCTGTGCAACCAGAAAGGGACAGCTCCACTCTGGTTTGAATATACTTGTGTTTAATCGTTTCTACATCATAACAAATGCTACTCCTGAGAAAGGATGATTGATACTTTTATTTATAAGTGCAACTATTTAGTGGCAGCATGAAAATGCTTCACAGATTCCACCATCTTTCATTTTTGTTCTTTTTTTCAGACAGGTGTCATGCCCTAGTTTTAAAAAAAAAAAATTATGAGATAGGGTCTCACTATGTAGTTCAGGCTAGCTTTGAACTCACTATGTCATCCAGGCTGGTCCTGAACTTGCAGTGATCCTCCTGCCTCAGCCTCTTGAATACTGTGATTATAGGCACAGACCACTATGTCCAGCAATTTTTTTATTAGTATATGTTTGTGACACATAATGAATAATCACGTGGTAATGGTACACATACATACTGCATCTTCATTGCTTTTACTCCCCCTTCACTTCTGTTTTCCATCTTCTCTTCCCACAAAGTCTAGACTCCACAAAGTCTATTTCTCTGCTTCTTATCATTTTTCTTTTATCTTGCTCTTCACATTTTATATTTTGGATTTTTTTATTTTAAAACGATTTTTATTTTAATGTAACACAAGTAGATATTAAAAAGAAAATACAAGAAACAAAACAAAAAGGGTCTACTAAGTCCATTTGTTCACAAGTTTAGCTCAGTTCTGTTATTTCTTTGCTGATATTTTGCCTACTTGATGTATATCTTTGTGACAATGTGATGTGAAGGTCCCCCACTACAATTGTTACTGTTTTTTGATTTTTTATGTCTATTAATATTTATCTTATATAGTTGGGTGCTCCTGTATTTGGTGCATATATATTTATGATTATTATCTCTTCCTCTTGCAGTTATCCCCTAACAAGTACGTCATGACCTTCTTTATCTCTTTTGATCATTCTTGGTTTGAAGTTCACATTTCTACAAAGAGAATAGCTACCTCTTCTTTTTTCTCAGTTCCTGTCTCATGGAGTTATTGTTTTCCATCCTTTGACTTATGCTTCTTGTATACAACATATTGCTGGATTTTGTTTCTTGGTCCACTCTGCCAGTCTATTTCTTTTGATTGGTGAATGGAGGCCATTTACATTAATGGATATAACTGGTATATGTTGGCTTCTCTTCATCATGTTATTCTCCTGCTGTTGGTTTCCTTCTTTTCCCCTACGTTTAATTGCTTGCCCTGCTTGGTAGTTCCTTTCTACTATTGTTCTTGGAATTGTGGTCATTTTTATCGCTTTCCAGAATATCTTTCAGTACTCTCTGTAGGGTTGGCGTGGTGGTCATGAATCTCTCAGTTGTTCTTTGTGGTGGAAGTATCTTATTTCTCCATTAATTTTGAAAGATAAGTTTGCAGGGTACATTAATCTGGGTTGGAAGTTGTTTTCTTTCAGGAACTGAAATACTTCACTCCAAGCTCTTCTTGACTTGGTTTGTGTTGAGAAGTCTGCCATGACTCTGATGGGCTTTCCTTTATAGGTGATCTGTTTCTTTTCTCTAATAACTTTTAATATTCTGTTCTTCTGCTGAATTTCTGGGATCTTATAATATGTCTGGGTGTAGATTTATTTTGGTTATGGCTAACTGGAGTTGTATATGGCTCACTTATCTGTATATCAGATTCTTTTGCCATGCTTGAGAAATTTTTTGCTATTACTTCTGCAAATAGTGTTTTTCTGTCATTTTTGTTGACACCTCCTTTTTCATTGACACCTATCATACCTATACCTATACCCACCATACCTACATACCTATATTGTTTTCTTCACATCATCTTGCAGCTGTTGAATTGTTATCTCCTCATAGTTATTTTTTAAGAGATCTTTGTTTTCATGGTCACTAGCTGCAATGCTATCTTCAAGGTCTGAAAGTCTATCTTCAGTTTTGTTCAAGTGGTTTTGCCAGCTTTCAATGGAATCTTTAATTTCCTGGATATCTCTTTGAATATTCTATACATTTTAACTCTTTCCTATATTGGTCATTCAAGGTTTCCATCATTTTTCTATGCTCTATTTTTTTATCTATGTCTTCTTCAGATATGCTGAGTAACAGTTATAAAGAAAGAAAAACTTGAGGCTTTTATAGGTAAATGGACACAACCAGAGCCCATACTAATAAGTGAAATAAATCAGACCCACATGTGTAAACACCGTATTGTCTCACTAGTGTAAGAACCTGAAAGAGTGAATAAAAATTAGGAGGTACAACAGATAGTGGGAAATGAAAGGAAACTGCTCAAAAGAACTGAGATGAGGGAAAAGAGAAAAGAAAGAAGGAGAAAATTATATATATACACACACAGGATAGCTAACATAGTTCTACTACTGACTTCTATTGCTTTATTGAAAGGAACAGTTAATGTTTGTTTGATCAGTCTTACACGTCTATACTTGTTTACCTGAGTAAGCAATCTGAAGATATCAATACATAATACAACAACCATTGTTAATTTCCTATCACCTTGTCTGAAATTCAGTATTGCTTGTATTATTTTTGTGTTGTTTTGTAAATGTGTTGTTATTATGTTTTCATTCTTTTATTTTTAAAATTTAAAAAAAAGACATGCTGAGTAATTCTTTCATTATGGTTGTCATTTCTTTTTTTACCTGAGAGATGATTTCTGATCTGTTTTCTTCTATAGCCTGATGGAGTTGTTTCTTTACTTCAGTTGCTATCATTTCAGAAATTTCAGGTGTGTGACTTCCAATTACTTCTATGCTGATGTCTCCTGGACTTGTTCTGGGCGGGCTGGAGGTCTGAGATTGCATTTTGCTCCTTCATTTTGACATTTTCTATTTCAAAACATTTGTTTTCTGTGATGATCCTTGTGAGATTTGGTAGTAGGTAACTGTATTACTAGTATCAAGGCCTCTTCAGGAATAGTCTGTACTGCAGGGATATCTTCTGTGTATAGGAGATTCTTGGTTTGTGTCTGTCCCAAGACCCTACCTTCCCAATTGAGAGTGGGATGTTGATTTCTGTTTGGCCTAGTCCCCAGTCTTTTGGAATAGGGCTGTGCTATGGTTACCACCCCAGAGCTTCTCAATATTGTCACATAAGGGAGAGCAACTGATTAAACCAGATGTGACATCCTAGCTACAGTAATACAATTAGCAGTGAGCACAGTTTAGAAAATGACAAACTGTGGTAACTATTAATTTTGTATTTTAGGCTTTAAGAACAAAGTCTATAGTTATATAACAGAACAGATCGCAGATTAGGAGTTTGTATGCAAAGTGCTTCCCCTTGTTAGAGTGTATTTACCCTGGGTTCCTCCAGACGAGCCAGTTGCCATGTCCCATGCTAGCTGCCCATCCTGTAAAGCAGGAGTATGGGCCAGGCACCAGGGTTCCTGTGGACCAAGGTTCCCGCAATGGTAGGGAGGCAGTGGGGTGTTGTTTCTCCCTTCCCAAGTGGCTCCCAGAGGCTCACTGTTGCTCCCACAATAGGGAAGAAGTGAGCCCCTCCTGCGAGGCTCACTTAGGCTCACAGAGGCTCACTATGCTTTGGTTCTGGTATGTTGAACTGGTATTGATTTTAGGAACTGATTTCTTCTTGATTTCTTCTGTGATCCACTAATTACTCAAGACTGTTTTAATCTTCATTTGTTTCCATAATTTCCGTGGTTTCTTTTGCCATTGAGTCTAGTTTCATTGCACAATAATATGGTGATATGCATAGGATAATCTCAGTTCTCTTGCATTTACTTAGGCAATCTTTATGAGTTCATGTATGGTCTATATTAGAGAAAGCTCCATGTGCTGCTAAGAATGTGTGTTCTGTTGTTGGGTGCAACACTCTGTATGTATCTATTAAGTCTATTTGTTCAAAGGTGTGGATCAACTCTGACTTCTTTATATTTTTTTTACCTAGTTCATTTGTTTGTGACAATTGGTAGGAAGGGTCTCCACTATAATTGTGTTGATATTTATCTGATATTTTAATGTTCTTTTTAATGAAATTAGGCACATCCATGCTTGTGTATATACACACTTGTGACTCTTATCTCTTCCTGTTGAACTGTTCCCTTAACCAATACGTAGTGACTTCTTCCCCTCTTCTAATCAGTTTTGGCTTGAATTTCACTTTGTCTGAAAATGGGATAGCTACTACTGCTTGTTTTCAGTCTCCTATTGGATGAAATATTGTTTCCATTCTTTAATTTTTATTCTAGAATTTTTTTTATTAAATGTGCTTGTTATCCAACCCAATCTGTCAGTCTGTCTTTTGATTGAGTAACTGATACCATTCACATTGAGAGTTATTACTAAAAGATAAATTATTCCTGTCATTGCATTATTTTCCTATTGCTAATTTCCATTTTTTTTCTCCTTCTGTTCAGCTGCTCAAACTGCCTAGTATATTTATTAAACTTTTTGGCATTGTTGGGTCTTTTCTCTCTTTCTAGGATATCTTTGAGTATTTTTTGGAGTGCTGATTTGGTGATCATGAATTTCTTAAAATGCTCTTTGTTACAAAAATACTTTATTTCTCCATCAATTTTGAAAGAATTTTGCAGGACATATAAGTCTAGGCTGGAAGTTGTTTTTAGAGCTTGAAGCACTTCTAAGCTCCTCTTACCTTTAAGGTTTGTGTTGAAAAGTCTGTTGTAATTCTAATTGGGTACATGTTATGGTTTGTATCTAGATGTTCCCCTCAAAGCCTCATGTGGTCATAGGTGGAGCTTTTTGGAAGTAGATGATCTAGAGTGTGTGATGCAAGGATTAAGGATGGATGCTAGGATTAAGGGTGCAGTGCTGGCATTAAGGATGCAGCAACCAGAGTCTGAGTACCCTGGATGGAATATAAGGGATAGAAAGGAGGTTTCCTGCTGCTTTGCTACTTCGCTGCTGGCTGCCTTCTGCCTGCCTGACTTTGCCATGAACCATTTCTCCTCTCTGATATCCCTCTGCCATGCCACCCTGCCTTGAAGCCAGCTGACTATGGACTAAAATCTACAAACTGTGAGCTCAAGTAAACCTTTCCTCCTTTAAGTTGTGGGTGTTGGGTATTTTGTCTGAGCAATGAGTAAAGTGACAAAGATACAGGAAAAACAACAAATCACTTATAAAAGTATTAATCTTTTGAGATTTTGCCCTTGTGTAGGAATTCTGGGATTTTGACTATGATATGTTGTAAAGCTGTTTTCTAATCATGCCTATTTGACATTCTATATGCCTCAATCACTGTAAGTTGAGTTCTTTTCCCACCTTTGAGAAGTTTTCTATTATTTCTGTAAACAGGTTATTTATGCCCTTTGTGTGGTCCTGATTTTGCATTAATTCTAATTAATCTTAGTCTTCTTTGTGTCATCTAGGGGCTACTGAATCCATCTGAGTTGTTTACTTGTAGTTTTTAAGGTATCTCTAAGTATATGGTCACTTACATACACCATGTCTTCTACTTCTGCCACTGCCCATATATTCAATACAATTTTTTATCTCCTAAATTTCCATTTAGTACCTATTCAAGGATCCTAATTCTTTACCAAACTGGTCATTCATGTTCAGTATTGTTTTATCTCAGCTATCTATTTATTAAGGTCTTCTGTAAGCTCACTAGCCTTTTTTAAAGCCCAGTATTTGTTTTAAATATGTCATGTTTGAGTTTACCAAGCACTTTTTTTGTCTCTTTGTCTCCTCTTATTTCATATAATTCGACTGCTTGGTGTTTTATTCCCCCCGCCATCAATGCCCCATGGATCAGCCATGGGGGACTTAGGGGTTTTGGAGTTATGTTGCTGCCTTGTCTTCTAACATTTCCATTGTTTTTGGTTTTACTATTGTTTTGTGCTCAGGTTGTAGGCTGACATTAGTGGAAAGACTCTGTTGGTAGTACAGCAATCTTTTCAGTGTCTTTTCAGTGATGCATGCTGGGCATGGCTAACTATAGGCCTCTGCCTCTGTCCTAAGATCCAACCACCTCCATTACTTTGAGAGAAAAGAATACTGTGCAACTGGCCTAGGGCCCAGCTCTCCAGAAACAAGCCACAGTATTGTCGATGACACAAAGACAATCCAGATATTGGCATACAGAGAAACAACTAGCCATAAAATCAGCAATAGTAATAGAGTCAAAGACATATTAAATACAGGCATAGCATAAAAACCATTAAAAGTTACAACTGTACAACCTTTAACCATGGAAAAGAGATCTGTAATTATAATAGGCACAAAGACAAACCAAAATTGACATAAAGTATCTACTAAATGCTACACTATTAACAATAGAAAAGAATTAAAAAATGGATAGCATAAAGTTAACTAAATATCTAAAGATTAATAAAGCTTAACAGTAATACTAGTAAACACAGAGGGGGTGGGAAATGGGAAAATGAAAGTAAAATTTGAATGATGAGGAAGATGAGAAGGTATGAAAAGTGAGATAAAAGATTCTATTAAAGGAGTAAAAGAAAGTTAGTAGAACTTGACCAAAGTAACAGAAAAAAACAAAGAAGAAAATTAAAAGCAAAGAAAAAAGAAAGGACAAAGGAAAAGGAAAGAAATCTAACTCCCCAATGAAGAAAAAAAATGAGTTAAAAAAATTCCTCTGTGTTTTTTGAATGAGTGGTTTCTTTCCACAGTCTGCAGTATTAGAACCCACCAGGTATGGGGTGAGTGGTGAGTCACTACTAAGCCCTATTTTGTTCCCATACTTGCATTTTTGGGTATAGATGCTGAACCCTGCCCTGCCTCTCCTACTGGGCAGGGTTGGTCAATGGAGTCTGACCTAGGGCTCTACACACTCTGGCCATGGCCACTTTTTGTGTTGATATGTGCCCTGTAAGTCATGGTTTTCCCTGCTTAGCTTTAAGAACTGTGTGTTGTGAGGTGCTCCCTTAGAAGCTCTTCCGTCTGCACACTTGAAGCTGCAGCAATGATCCACCCCAGGGTATATCACTTGTGTCACCAGAGACAGATCTCTGGGGAGGTCAGCTTTCTAGATTGCTTTGTTCTGTTCTCTGCATTGTGTTCTGTTTTTCCAGCCTCTCTGTAGTTTCTAGTTTTGTTGTTTATTGCTGGTTTATCCGTCAGCTTCTCCTGATACCAGGAGATCTATTATTTTTTTTTCTCTTCACCAAGTTATTGTTTTCCTTTTGATTCCAGGTCCAGAGAGGCTGTATCACTTGCTACATTCTCAAGTAGACTGGAAGTCCTCTTTCATGAGTGTCTTAAACTGTGCTTTCCTGGCTACCTCCATGTCCTGAATCAATTCAAAACATTTACTTTTCATGGTCATTTTGATTTTGGGGAATACTCAGAGGTCTTATGATGCCAGACCCAGTCAGTCAGGTGGGTGAGGACACACCCACTTGAATGCTTTTATGAGCCTGCCTATCTGTTGGATGACAATCAGCAGCAACGTTCACCATATTTTTTATCATTCCTTTTAAGGATACTCATAAGAGATTTAACAGAACTGCTTCCGAAAAGTGACAAAGTCAGGCGTGGTGGCGCACGCCTGCAATTCCAGCACTCAGGAGGCTGAGGCAGGAGGATTGTTGCAAGTTTGAGACTAGCCTGGGCTACAAAGTGAGCTCAAGGCCAGCCTGAACTGCACAGTGAGACTCTGTCTCAAAAAGATAAAAAAAAAAAAAGTAACAAGAACAATGGATGGGACACGTATGCTCAAAGTTGGAGTATTTTGAGGGAGGTTAATGGCAATGTGTCTTTTACTGTAATAAAGTTTCCTAAATTTAAACATTCACTATATATTTTGATTGTCACTTGTATCAATAATAGCCTATTGTTTAAGACATTTGAGATACTAAATTTACCTTTATCACAATATTTGTGAGCAATAAATTATACCACAGTCTTCCCAAATTAGTTCTGCCAATGAAGTAGTACTTTAAAAACCAAAAACCCTGTCACCATTCTCTTTGGTGATGCCCTTTGGTGAGTCCCTCTTTGGACTGTCTGAAACAGTCACCTTCAGGCCACTCACCTGACATGGTGGTGTGGGTCTTGGCACCACCAAGCTCCTCCTGGGTAACATCCTCATTGGTGACAGACTTCACCACATCAGGGCCAGTGATAAACAGGTAAGAGGTGTCCTGAAATCAGATTTCCAGAACAGTCAGTGCCAGATCACCAGAGCTGCACAGGCTTAGAGTCTGCTCAGCAAGAAGAAAAATGCAGAGAAGGCTAACACTTACCTGGCTCAAAGCTACCTATCCAAACTAAAGACTCAAGTTTTCCAGGTCTCATTGTCTACTTAAAAATAAAATCTTTGTTGCATGGTTCTACCTCAGCAAGTTAACATGCAGTGCAGTTAGCACCTCAGGGTCACTCATCTACCAAACACTGTAACACAGGGCCACGACAACCTTCTGTGTACCAAGCACTTCCCTAAGCACTTCATGGAATTGTGTAATTAAAACCTAGATACTATTATCACCCCCTTTACACATAGGGAAACAGAGGCACCAAGATGATAGGTACTCCACCATTGTAAGTGAAGCCACTTTAAAGACACTGATATCAGTGCTTCAGTATTATGAGAAAGGGTGACAGGCTTTTAATTTTCAGTTTCTAATTCACAGGTAATAAGGCATATAATAAAAGAAATTATGCAGAAGAGCAGGCAACACTGCAGAAAGTAAGTCTATATTTCAGCCCTTACTTCCAAGCTTCCACCCCTTCTCCTCTATGAAACAAACACAGTTTCTTACCTATTTTTACAAAATATTCATGCATATACGAGCACGTATTTTTCTCATCCTCTAATAAAACAGTTCCTTTTCAACTCAAATACTTTTTCTGTAACACAATCACTTTTCTTATGAACACTTATTCTCAAATTCACTTATTTTAAAACAATACTACAGCTTACAAATCACTTCATATCAGTATAGTAGCATATGTACCATAAGTGAACCACCACCTAGGGATGGTCGCTTAGATTGTTTCCAGTACTGTACTAGTATGCACTTTTGCAATAAATAACTTAATATAATCCCCTCTAGACTCTGCGTATATATCTGCTCATTTTTTAAATGATAGTTTGCATTTTATACCATCAGGGTTTGTGTCTAGATGTCCCCCCCAAAACCCTCATGAATTCGTGGGGGGTGGGCTTTTCAAAGGCAGCTGAATCTAGAGTTTATGATTGATTCATGGTGCAATGCTGGAATTAAGGGTGTGAGTGTTACACCCGCTCTAGGGCAGGTAGCTTGAATACAACATAAGGGAGAGAAACAGGCATGTCCCTTCCTTCTCTTCCTTGCTTTTGCTGTCTGCTATTGCCATGAACTGTTGCCCTCTGCCATGTGCCACCCTGCCATGAAGCCAGGTGATTATGGACTGAAACCTCCACAAAGTTTGAGCTAAGAAAAACCTTTCCTCCTTAAACTTTAGGAATCAGATATTTTGTCTCAGCAATGAGAAAAGTAACTAAGACCTATACTAAGGAAATTAATCTAAGGTCTATCAATTTTTTCTCTTATGGCTCTTTCTTTGGGGTCTTGTTAGAAAACATCTAGCTAGAAAGGCCTCCCCCACTCCACAAAAAGATTTCTAAATTAGCGTTCATAGCAGCATTATTTATAACAATTAAAAAACTTGAACTAGCCAGCCTAGCATGTAAGAAACTGAACAAGTTTTTACTACTAAGTAAAAAGCTGAACAAACTGAAAAAAATCAACAGCTTTTAGATCCAGAGAGCTGAGGTCACTCCAAAATTAGCAGCCTGACAGGCAGTGCAGAGAATTCATTCTTGCCAGAGCAGAAACTACTAAGTACAAATACCCACAGGAGCCAGGGCTGATGCAAGGAAAGCCGAGCCATACCTGGTAGGTTACTAGAGGTCAGTGTGGACACTCTGAGAGATAACTCCACAAGGCCCTAGTCGTGAGGAATCTCACACTTTCATGAGTTTTACCTTCAGTAATTTGACCAAAGTCAGTGACCACTGGAGAAGAATTTTATTATGGTTTCAATCTAGAATGTCCTCCAGAAGTCCTATGTGTTTAGAGATGGGCTGTTGGAAGGTACTTGGATTGTGCAGGCACTGTTAACCCCCTAATTAATACATAGCTCAGTGTGCTGTCAGGAGGAGGGTCACGGAGGTGTGACGTGGAAGGGTGCATCTCTTGCCCTGGCTCCTCTCTTCTCTCTGCTTCCTGGCTGCCATGACATGAGCCGAATTTCCTCTGCCACACCCCTCTGCCATGCTGTTTCTGCCTTGAAGCCAGGCAACCGTGGACTGAAACTGAGTCAAAATAATCGTCTCCTCCTTTGCATTGTGGGAGTTGGGTGTTGTTTTCTGCAACAGGGAAATGACTAAAATAAACTCCCTCTTGCTTCTGGCATGGAGAGGGAAAAAGGGACCATTTCAAAGAGCACCAGAGCACTCTGTTCTTATCAACACTATTTAATGATTTAGAACCTAAGCTGCTGGAGTTTCCCTAGAGATTGACCTCAGGAAAGAAAAACACCCAACTCCTCCCATGTAGGAGAAGGGATACATATTCAAGTCCAGCCCACTCTAGCCATCCTGTTCCACCAAAGGAGGTACAAGGGGAGGGCACTGGGAAGTACAGGTGAGGCCACAACCCAGAGGAACAAATTCACGAAAAGACTGAGATCTACTCAGAGGACTAAAATACACTTCCCTCCCCTCAGACCTGACAACCACATTTCTAAAGGCTATTGACAACAGTTCCTGCCATTCAGTTTATCACATCAGCTCTCAAGAAAACAGTATGATATATGCAAAGACAAAAAACACAAGGTGAAGAACCAAAAAAAACCATTTCAAGCAGAATCAGGTAAGATGAGATATTTAAAACACTCTGATTAAGATACTGAGTTCTCTAGCACTTAGAAGGCTGAGGCAGGAGGATCGCTGTAAGTTCTAGACCAGCCTGGGCTACACAGCAAGACATTATCTCAAAATAATAATAATAACAATAATAATAATAATAATGATATACTAAGAGTTCTCAAGGATAAAGTAGACCACATTTGGGGCTGGGGATTTAGCTCAGCGGCAAAAGCACCTGCCTGGCAAGCGCAAGGTCGTGAGTTCAGTTCCCGGTACCGGAGAAAAACCAAAAAAAAAAAAAAGTAGACCACATTCAAGAACAGGTATACAGTATAAGCAGAGAAATGAAAATTCTAAGAAAGAACCAAAAGAAATACTATGGTAGTTTTAAGCCCAGCCCAACCTGGACAACTAAGAGAAACCCTGTCCCAAAATAAATGGAAAGGGCTGGGGGAGTAGCTCAGCAACTGAGCACTTGTCATCATGCACAATATCCTGGGTTTGAACTCCAGCACTGGAAAGAAAAAAAACAAACAAAAAAAAAAGGAATACTATAAACAACTCCATGCCCACACAGACAAATGGATCGATTCCCTGAAAGAAAATCTGTCACAATCCACATAAGGAAATAATTTAATAGTCTATTCAGATTTTTTAAAGAAATTGGTAACTAATAGCCTTCCAATACAGAAAGCATTAGGTGCAGGTAAGTTTTACTGGCGAATTCTGCCAAACATTTAAGGAAAAAAGTAATTCTTCCTTTTTTGAGTGAAGAGGAATTGCCTTGAGACACATATAAAATATATACTTAATAGTGAATGTAGTCACAAAATATTCTTTTAAAAATACTATTATTAAAAAATAAATAAAAATAAAAATACTTTTATTGTAATATTTTCAAAGGGAGGCAAAATAAGGTGGGCTGCTGGTCAGGCATGTCTGCCTAAAAACGCTTTAGGACAGAGACAGGAAATACCTCCTAACTCATTCTGTGAGGCCAGCATTAACCAAATACCAAAACTAGAC
Organism: Chinchilla lanigera; assembly: GCF_000276665.1. Classification (NCBI taxonomy): domain Eukaryota; kingdom Metazoa; phylum Chordata; class Mammalia; order Rodentia; family Chinchillidae; genus Chinchilla; species Chinchilla lanigera. Next base: position 2,524,383 of record NW_004955501.1, read on the forward strand.
AGGGAAAGTACAAGAAAAGTCTCATGAATGCAAATGCAAAACTCCCTGATGAAAAGTTAGAAAATCAAGAATGATGAGCCATGCATGGTGGGAGATATCTATAATCCCAGCATTCTGGGACGCTGAGATAGGAAGATGACAAGTTTGAACCCAGCTTAGACAAGACAGAGACAGAGAGAAAGAGACAGAGAGAGACAGAGAGAAAATACTGGGTATAAAACTCAGTGTAAAGGCCCTGGATTCATTCCCAGTATCACTAAAAAATAAACACATACATATACATACACATACAGTGTATGGTGTGTGTGTGTGTGTGTGTGTGTGTGTGTGTATGAGAGACAGAGGTACATATCAACATTGTATTTTAGAAGTTTTAACACATACAATAAGACAGGGTATAAAACATACAAAGATTGAGAAGGAAGAAATCAAACTGTCTGTGTTCTCATATAGCATAACTACGTTACTCAGATTTTTGTTGCTGAGATAAACTAGCTGACAGGAAGAAAGGTTCACCTTAGCTCACAGTTTCAGAGGTTTCAGTCCATGGTCTACTGGCCACAAAGAGGAACACCATGGTGAAAGGGCATGGCGGAGGGAAGCTGCTTAGTTCAAGGCAGCTGAGAAACAGAGAGCAAGGAAGACCCAGAGAGAAGATAAAGCCTTCAAAGGCCCACTCCCAGTAACATACTTCCTTCAGCCAGGCCCCATCTCTGACAGTCCACTTGGCTCTGCACTCATCAATAGGTTAATTCAGTAGTCAGGTTAGCACCCTCCAAGTCCAAGCACCTTCGGAAAGCCCCATCTCTGAACATATGAGACTTCTAGGGGACATTTTTGATCCTAATCATAACATAATCATCAGTGCAGTCTATGCCATACCACCCTGAACACACCCGATCTCATCTGATCTCAGAAGCTAAGCAGGGTTGGTCCTGGTTAGTACTTGGATAAGGAGACCAACCATAACCTTATCATCAGTGCAGAAAATCTGAAAGAATTGACAAAAAAAATTCTGTAATTAGTGATTTCAGCCGTGCTACAAGATACAAGGATAATATACAACATAACCAGAAATGAGTAAGTGGAATTTAAAATTAAAAAACATGTACCACTTCCATTAGCACCCCCAATACTGAGATACTTGGGTATAAATCTAACAAAATACATATAGGCTCTAACAAAATATGTATAGAATAACTGCAAAATTCTGATGAGAGAAATAAAAGAACCAAATAAATGGAGATATTCCAAGTTCAAAGATAGGAATGCTTAACAGTATGTCAAGATTTCATTCCTTCCAAACTTCACTATAGATTCAACACAGTCCTAATCAAAATACCAAAATTTTGTGTATCTCAACAAAATAATCCGTTATTCAATTCTCTATCCACTTTTCATCTTTTTCCTTGTTTGATTTTTAGTTTTAGGATTTAAAACTATTTATTCTAGATATTAAACTCTTATAAGATATATGACTTGCAGGAATTTTTTTTCATCCTGTTGGTAGCCTCACTCTGTTCACTTTCCTGCATAAAATATTTTATATAGTGAACCTTGTCTTTTTTTATTAATGATGCATTTGGCATCACATCAAATAAGTTATTAAAAGTCCAGTATCATGAAATTTCTCCCCAACATTTTTTCTTGTCTGAACATTGCAGATTCTCAATTACAATTTGCTATCAGAACATGATATTATATATTTATTTAGAAATTAATATTCAATTTAAATTTCAAAAACTCCATGGTTGCAATTCAGTTACTATCTTGTCCCTAGAGACTATCAGTCTTCCAATAGGCCACATTCTACTCGCTGAGCAAGCTATTAAGGCCAGAACACAATGATTGTGGGTTCTCTCATACTCCTGCCTTTGAGGTAGAAACTAAAACTCAAACTTAGGAAAATTTTTAATATACCACAGATGTCACTGATACATTTTATTCCACAGTTAAAAAGTAGTCTAACGTTTATATGGTAAGGCAAAGATCCAGAGAGCCATCATCACACTGAAAAAAACTGGAGGAGTATCCAACTTCAAGATATGCTATAAATCTGTAGTAATCAAGATGACACGGTGTTGGCTAATACATCAACAGAACAGAGGCTGGAAGTAAACACACACAGTCAACTGATCTTTGAAAAAGGAGGAAAGACAATATAATGGAGAAAAGGACTTCAAATCAGGTTGCTGGAACAACTGGACATCGGAATAGAACATTTACGAGAAGACTTAACAGCCTTCACAAACATAACTCCACATGGATCGCAGACCTAAAAGGGAAGAGGAGTGCACAGCTCCTAGGATATACTGGAGAAAAACGAGATGATCTTGGTTTTGGCAGTGACTTTTTAGAAGCAGCACCAAAGGCACAGCTATGAAAAAAATAACTGATAAGCTGTACTTTATTAAAATTTAAAATTACTACTGAAAAGATACGATCAAGAAAATGAAAAGCCACAGCCTGGAGAAAGTAATTTGCAGAAGATACATTAGGTGAAGGACTATTATCCAAAACACACGAAGAACTCATAAAACTCAACAATAAGAGCACAAACAACCCGGTAACACGTTCCCACTGCCTTGAACCACTGGAGGCACACGCATGACTGTTCACTGGGCAGCGTGTACCACCTGACAGAACAGCCCCATGCTGCCTGACGGGATAGTCGTGCACATACCTATGGAGGTTCAGAACCCACCAGCAAGCCACAGGAATTATGCTCCCACCGTGAATGTGTTAAAAAAATAAAACAGGCCAAAGATATTTCACCGAAGAAAATATACAGATGGAGAATGAGCATACGAGAGATGCTACACATCATATGTCATCAGAGAATTGTAAATTAAAATGAGACACCACTATGCACCCACTAAATGGCCAAACTCCAGAACACTGACACTGCCAAATGCTGGCTAGGATGTGAAGCAGCAGAACCCTCATTCATTGCTGATGGGAATGTGAAATGGTACAGCAACTTCGTAAGACTATTTGACAGCCTCTAAAAAACTGAACATAGTTTTAACACATGATTCCACAATTGCACTCCTTAGTATTTACTCAACGAGTTGAAAAGTTGTATCTATTTGAAAACCTACACCTGGATGTTTATTGCAGTTTTGTTGGTAATGCCAAAACTTAAGAGGATCCAAGATGTCTTTTGGTAGTTGAACGAATAAATAAAGCCCAAAACAGCCAGACAATGAAATACTATTTGGTGCTAGAAAGAAATGGGCTGTTAAACCATGAAAAGACATACAGGAACCTCACAGTCTACTTTTTTATAGGTCTTGCTATGTAGCACAGGCTAGCCTCAAATTCACTATGTAGCCCAAGCTGACTTCAAACTCATGATCCTCGTCCTGCCTCGGCCTCCCAAGCGCTGAGATTACAGGTGTGTGTCAGCACAAATGCACTACTAAGTGAAAGAAGCCAATCTGAAAAGCCTACAAGACAGGATGATTCCAACTACATGACATTCTGGAGCAGGTAACAGGTACAGAGGTAGAAAAAAGATCAATGGTTGTCTGAGTTTAGGGGAGGGGACAGGAATAGGCAAGGCACAGAGTATCTTTAGGGTAAATTATTCTGTATGATAAAGGTCATTACAAATTTGTCTAAATGCACAGGATGAAGAGCATCAAGTGTGAGCCATAATGTAAACTCTGGACTTTGGGTAACAAGTGAAGCCTCATCCACTGTAACAAACGTACTGCTCTGGCAGAGAGGGTGAGAAGAGAGGCTACACATAAATGTGAGGGCATACAGAGGAACTCTCTCTACCTTTTGCTTGAATTTGCTGTGAATGTCAAACCTCTCTTTAAAAATAAAGTCCATCCAAATGTCCAAGTAAATCTCAGAATAATTATCCTACATGAAAGCTACTACTGACCTAGAAAAGAACATACACTTTTCATATGACTTTGTACATACAAAATGTTTTGGAAGACTGTTAATAGAAAATGCAAATTTATCTTTATTGACAAAAGAGAGATCCATGGTTAGCAATGACAGGATTGGGAAAAAGGAAGGATGTGTCACAAAACTGCCTGAGAACCTTTTAGAGGGGAAGAATGTTCATTACTACAGTCTTGTGGCAATCCCCTTACGGCTGTATACAGCTGTCAGACTGTACAAGTAAGAACAACTTAAACTGTACAACTCATCATACGTCCAGTACATCCTATCTCAATATGGTTGTTTAAAAAAGGTGCAGAGGTGGATGTGATTGCACATGTCTATAGTTCCAGCACAGTTGGAGAATTACTGTCTTGGACATATCGAAGATAACCATTTCCACAATCTTACCTGCTCACTTCTTCACTCTGCAATCTTGCCAATCTTTTGTTGGGAAGTACAGCCCCATGCCATCTGACCCACAAAGCAGGGCACACTGCAATGGCCAGAGAACAGGCCACGAGATACACTACATAAACTGGCTTTTCACAATTCTTAAATTACTTGTCACAGAAGAGAACTGTTAATGATTTTGAAGGGCTAGGGGAGAATGGGAGTTGCTAAAGAATGGGGTATGCCTACAACAGATATTCAATCTTATTTCCTAAGATTTTATTGTTAAGGACTCTTGGTATAGTAGACAGACTTGCTAATAGCAACCTTTAAAACTGTCATTAGTTCTGCAATATTACCTAAAATGTACAGGAAAGAATAGACATTTAGGTTCAGTTACTTGTAGTCTATACTTTTTTTTTTTTTTTTTTTGTCTTTTTGAAACAGGGTCTTGCTATGCAGTTTAGGCTCACTTTGTAGCCCAGGCTGCTCCTGAACTTGCAACGATCCTCTTGCCTCAGCCTCCCCAGTGCTGGGATTACAGGCGTATGCCACCACACTCAGCCATGTAGTCTGTACTTTTAAAGCAATCTGTACTGTAATTTTTATACAGGCTACACACATGGCCATATTGTCCTTCTGGACTACATATTTTTTTGTTGAAAAAATTAGAATTTATTTTCTCTTCTTGGAAGGGAATATTGAAATTTAACAGAGCTTTCAGAGATGTCATCTCACATACATACAAAACATACACATGGCTGTAAAACACCAAGTAGAAAATAAGTAATGTGTTTTATTTTATACACAGTCAGGGCTTATAAAATACTGCAGTGAAATACCTGAAACTGTTAATTGAAAGGCATGGAACAGGAATCACCCTGTGGATCGGTATAAGTCATAGACTTCTTAATGTGCATTTGTTACTGTATTAATAAACCATGTTAAAAACAAAAAAGAGGCTGGGTATGGTGGTGCACGCCTATAATCCCAGCACTCGGGAGGCTGAGGCAGGAGGATCGCTCTGAGTTCGAGGCCAGTCTGGGCTACAAAGTGAGTTCAGGAACAGCCTGAACTGCATAGCAAGACCCTGTCTCAATAAATAAATAATTAAACGAACAGGGCTGGGGATATAGGTCAGTGGTATAAGTGCTTGCCTGGCAAGGCTGAAGTCATGAGTTCAATTCTCGGTACCAAAAAAAAAAAAAAAAAATTAAACAAACAAGAACTAAAGCATACTAATGCTCATAAAGGAATGTGCACATATGACATTAGTTCTCATATAAAAGCACATAGAAACCAGCTTAAAGGGGCCATTACTGGCTTAGTTAAGGGCAGTTTGAGTATCAAAATTAATAATGCCAAGCCAGGCGTGGTGGTGCATGCCTGCAATCCCAGCACTCGGGAGGCTGAGACAGGAAGACGGTTGAAAGTTCAAGACCAGCCTGAGCTACAAAGTTAGCCCAAGGCCAGCCTGAACTGCATAGCCAAACCCTGTCTCAAAACAAAAAAAAAGACAAAATTAATAAAACATTATAAATTATTGAGTAAAGCAAGAATACACAAATCTATATTAATAGATGAAATAAACAAATCCCCAAGACAAGAGAATGCTTAAGTGAAATGAAAAACTGTCTGATGCAAGTGATAGAGTTAGATTATAACCATTTTTTAAACATCAAAATACAGATGGTTCAGACAAGACACATTAACGGGTATCTTGCCAGGGACAGAGCTCAGTGGCACAAGCGCCTGCCTAGCAAGTGCAAGGTCCTGAGTTCGAGTCCAGTACCAAAAAAGTAAAAAAATGAAAGGTAAGGGTAAAAATACTTCACTTTTATCCCTGAGAACATTAATGGATATCTGGAAGAAAAAGTATAATGTAGAGAACAATTGTGTAGTCTCAAGGCCCCTTTCTGAACAGTATTAATTTCTTATAAAGGAAAAAACAGTAACCTATAGCGAAGAAATTAGACACCATCTTCAACTATCAAAGCAGTATCACTAAGCCAGGTGTGGGGGCAGACAGAATTTCAGTGTAAGAAGGCAAGTTGATAAATTATCACATTCAGACACTAATAAAGAAAAAGATAAGAATTTCTAAACAAAACGCCCAAGAACTCTACAACATGACTAAAAGACCAAACTTAAGAATTGTCAGCATAGACAAGGATACCAAGCTACAGACTAAAGGCACAGAAAAATCTGTTTAGTGAAGTAGCAGTAAATTAATCTTGGAAAAGATATGGACATGCAAGTACAGGAGGCATTTAGAACCCTCAACGAGCATGACTAGAAAAGAATGTCCCCATAACACATTATACTTAAACTATAAGGGGAGAGAATACATAAATAATATTGGAAGCTGTAAAAGTCACTTATAAAGGCAAACCCTTCCAAATAACTGTGTATTTCTCAGCAGAAACTCTGAAGACCAGGAGAGAATAGAACAGTGTATTTCAAGCTCTCAAAAATAACTGCAAACCCAGATTACTATATCCAGCAAAGATATCTTTCAGAATTAACCCAATTAAAGGACACAACCTGGAAGAGTGTCTTAAAAAAATACAAAACTCAACTGTTTGCTATCCACAAGATACATACCTTACTGGCAAAAAATGTATAGACCGAAAGTGAAAGGATGGAAAACAATAATGGAATCTAAAAGTAAGAAGAGTCGTTGTACTAACATCTCACAAAACAGATTGCAAGCCAAAATTAGAAGATATAAAGAAGGCCACTATACATTGGTAAGGTAAAAATATATATGCACTGAATATCAGTGGGCCAGTTTCACAAAACAAGCACCACTCCACACGAACAGACAGGCCCCAAAGTCATAGGCAATTCACTCACACCACCAGTAGGTCATCCAGAATGAATGAACGAATGAATGGGTGAACAAATGAATGAGACAGTTAAGAAACACCACAGATCAAATGAACTTACACACGTCTACAGAGCATGTCATCCAATAATTGCAGAATACACATTCTTTTTAAAAGCACATGGAACTTTTTCCAAAACATCATATTTTAGTCCATAGTCTTAAGTTTTTTTTAAAAAAAAAGCAGAAATAACTTCTTGCATCTTATCAGATCATAATGAAGTAAAACTACAAATCAAAAGCAAGAAAACCTATATAAATGACATAAACACATAAAATAAACAATTCACTTTTGAATTATCAGTTAGTTATTGAAGGAATAAAAGGGGAAATTAAAGATTCCTAGAATCAAATGAAATGGAAACACAACAAACCAGAATCTTTAGGACACAGTAAAGGTAGTTCTAAGAGGAAAATTTATAGCTATGAATGCCTATATCAAAAATCAGAGAAATGTCAAATAAATAACCTAAGAGTGCCATCTCTAATTCTTAGGAAAATGAGAATCCTAACTGAAACCAACAGAAGGAAATAAATGACAAAGATCAGAACTAAGATTGATGAAATAGAAACCAGAAGAATAACATAAATGGTCCATAAAACAATATAAAGGATCAATGCAAAGGATCAAAGTTAGTTCTTTCAGAAGTTAAACAGATTAATAAACCCTTAGTCAAACTAAAAGTTAGAAAAGATGCAAATTAATATAATTAGAGACAAAAGGGTAGAATATTAGTACAGACACCACTGAAATCCAAAGAATCAGAGACTTTTTGAAAGCTTATATTCTAATGAAGTGGAGAATCTAAAAGAAAGGGATAAATTTCTAGGCACATATGATATACCAAACTTGAACCAAGGAGATATAAAAAACAAACAGATTTTAACAAGCAATAATGAAGCTGAAGCATTAATTTAAAAAGTCTGGGCTGGGGATATAGCTCAGTGGCATAAGCACCTGCCTGGCAAGCACAAGGTCCTGAGTTCAATTCCCGGTACCAAAAATAAAAAAATCTCCAAACAAAGAAAAGCCCAGAACTGAACAGATTCACTGCTGAATTTTACCTGACCTTTGAGGAACACACACCAATGTACTTCCAATAATTCCATAAAATGAAAAGGGAACACTATCAAACTCACTCTTCAAGGCCAGTATCACCCTGACACCAGAAACAGATATTGACATAATAACAAAAAAAAACGTACAGGTCAACATTCTTGATGAACATGGAGGCAAAAAATTTCTTTTAATTTTTTTTTTTTTTTTTTTGTCTTTTTGAGACAGGGTTTCACTATGCAGTTCAGGCTGGTCTTCAACCCATTTTGTAGCACAGACTGGTCTGGAGCTCACAGCAATCCTCCTGCATCAGCCTCCTCAGTGCTGGGATTATAGCATGCAACACCACGCCTGGCTAAAAATTCTTAATGAAATCCTTGTAAACCTAATTCAAGAACACACTGACAGGATTACATATCATGATCAAGTTGGTTTCATTCCAGGGATGCAATGATGATTCAACATATACAAATCAATAAATATACCATAAATAGAATCAGGTTGAAAAAAAACACAATAGATACAGAAAAGGTCTGCAACAAAATTCAACATCCACTCATGATAGAAACCCTAAAAAATTAGGTGTACAGGGACCATACCTCAACATAACAAAGGCTACACAGGACAAACCTATAGCCAACATCATACAGTATAAGAAAAACTGAAAGCATTTTCTCTAAAATCAAAAACAAGACAAGGATGTTCATTCCCATCATTCCTTCTCAATGTAGTACTTAAAAATGTTAACCATAGAAGCTAAAGAAGGGAAGAAAGAGATACATATATGGGAAAAAGTCAAATTATCCATACTTGCAGATGACAGGATCCTATACTTAGAAGAACCTAAAGACGTCACCAGATAACTTTTAGATATGATAAACTCAGCAAAGTAGCAGTACACAAAAATAACATAAACTATACACCAAACTTGCTGAGAAAGAAAAAACAATTACATTCACAAAATCTGGAATAAACCTAACCAGAGAGAAGCAAAAACAGTAATGCTGAAGGCACCCCAATAACCCAATTTCAAAAATATACTACAGAGCCACAGTAACGAACAGCAATGCTACTGTATAAAAACGCACACACAGATCAATGTAACAGAACAATACACGTAAATAAATCCATTCAGCCACAGCCATCTGATTCTTAACACAGGGGCCAAAACTGTATGTGGGAAAAAAATCTCTGACAAATGGTGCATGAAAAGTTAACTATCCATATACAAAAGATTAAAACTAGATCCCTGTCTTAAAATGCCTTACTTTTCTTGTTGCTGAGACAAAGCACCTGACACCGAAAAGAAGGAAAGGTTTACTGCAGCTCACAGTTTGCAGAGGTTTCAGTTCATAGTCAGCAGGCTCCAAGGCAGGGTGGCATGGCGGAGGAGCATCACAGGGGAAAAAAAGTTCATGGCAGGCAGAGGAGAGCAAAGCAATGAAGTAGTGAAGCAGCAACAGGCCTGCCTTCTTTCTGTCCCTTTATATCCATCCAAGATACACACACTTTGGGTGATGCCACCCACACTCAGGGTGGGCCTTTCCATTACCCACACCCAGAACAATGCCAAATCAACCAGTTCATTAATTTAGTAACCACACACCCTTAATCCCAGAATCTCACCCTTAATTCCAGCATCACACACCCTACATCCAGCCACCTCTGAAAAGCCCCACCTATGACCCCGTGAGCATGTACGGAGACATCTAGACACAAGCCATAAAAATCTCTGACACAATGTACAAAAATAAACTCAAAATGGATCAAAGACCTAAATATAAGACCTGAAACTTTAGAAAGTGCTAGAAGAAAACATAAGAGAAATGATTCAAGACATAGGTACAGGAAAGACTTCCTGAATAGGACTTCAATAGCTCCAGAAATAGCAAGAATTGACAAAAGAGACTGCACTAGGTTAAAAAGCTTCTGCACAGCAAAAGAAACAACACACAAAAGACAGCCTACACAATGAGAGTAGAGCTTTTCCAGTTACACTTCTGATGGATATAAAAAACTTAAGAGTCCAAAGTAACAAATATTCCTACCACAAAATGGGCAAATGAATGGAACAGACAATCCTCAAATAAGAAATAGCAATATTTTTATGTGTGTGGTACCAGAGCCTGAACCCAGGGACTTTACTCTGAGCTACATACCCAGCCCTTTTTAAATTTTGAGACAGATTCTCACTCAGTCATTAGGCTGACTAGCTGGACTTAAACTTGTGATCCTCCTGCCTCAGCCAACAACAGAGCTAGAATTACAGCTGTATGCCCCAAATGGCCAATGCATGCATGTCTGACATGGCCAATAATTATATTAAAAATGTTCAGCATCTTTAGTCTTTAGGAAAATGCAAATCAAAACTAGATTCCATCTCATCCCAGTCAGAATGGCTATCAGGAATACCAAAAAGAAGAAATGGGGGCAAGAAGTCAGGGAAATAAAAGCCTTCTACACTCTTGTATGGGGGCAATGTAAATTAGTACAGCCACTATGGTAATCAGTCGAAGGTTCCTCAAAAAACTAAAAACAGAAGTACTATATAAGCCAGCGATACCACTCCTTGGCATATATTCAAGGTCAGCACACTATAGAGATACTTGCATACATGTTTATTGAAGCACAATTTACAACAGCCAAGATTGGAATCAGCTTAAGTACCCACTGATGGATGAATGGATAAAGAACAGGTGGTATATATACACAATGGAGTAATATTCAGCTGTAAAGAACAAATTCATGTCATTTACAGGAAAATAGATGCAGGTGGAGCTCACGGCATTGGTTACTTTCTCTCACTGCCAAGACAAAATACCTGACACCCAAAATTAAAGGAGGAAAGGTTTATTCAGCTCACAGTTTGTGCAGGTTTCAATCCATAATCAGCTGGCTCCAAGGCAGGGTGGCACATGGCACAGGGCAACAGTTCATGGTGGCAAAAGACAGCAAAAGTAGCAAGAGCAAAAGAAGGGAGAAGCAGCAGCACAGAGCAAGCCTCTTTCTCTCCCTTATATTGTATGCAGGCTCCCCACCCCAGGGCGGGTGTAGTGCTCAGACCCATAATCCCAGCACTGGACCATGAATCGATCAAAAACTCCAGAAGCCCACCCCATGATTGCAGGAGGCTTTGGGGGAACATCCAGACACAAACCATGACACTCATCATGTTAAATGAAACGAGCCAGACTCAGACAGACAAATATCATTTGTTTTCCCTACTATTGGGATCTAGGCAGTTAAAAGGGGGGCTATGAAAGGAGAAGGGGGACTATTAGAGAAGAAGAAGTGGAGGTGTGGGGGGAATCATAGCAGGAGAGACAGATAGGATGCATGATATATGCATGTATGAAAATGCCACAATGAAATACAATATTTTTAAAAATTAAAATGCATGGACACAATGTATATTGGGGAAAAGACTGAAATCACAATGGAATAAAAGTAAAAACAGTTAAAAAATTCACAATACATAAAAATTTAATATCACACTTTTAAATAATCAATGAGTCAAAAAAGAACTCACACAGGAAGTAACAAAATACCTTGAGACAGATTTTAAAATACCAAAACTTATAGAATCCAATGAAAGTAGCGCCAAGAGAGAAATTTATAGTTGTAAACATATTGAAAAAAAGATATTTGTAATTCCAGCACTTGGACGGTTAAAGTAGGAAGATGGGAAATTCAAGTCCCACCTAGGCAACCGAGGGAGACTCCATCTCAAAAATAATAATGATCACAAAAATAAAAGCTGGGGATGTAGCTGAGTTTGATCCCCAGTACTGCTAAAACAGAACAAGGACAACAATTCCCAGTACCCTGTGGAAAGAAAGAAAGAGAGAAGGGGGATAAATCCTACTTAAGACTCTTTTGTGAAGCATTAAAAGGTAAAGAGCCATTTTGTATTCAATCCACATTCAAATGGTTAAGAATTCTTTTCATTTGAAATCATTTAAAAAACATTAAATGAGGGAAAACCATAAGTCAGAGTGGGAAAAGATGGTACAACACATACAACTGGTAAAGAACAAATATTCAGGGCCAGGGACATAGCTCAGTGGCACAGCACCTGCCTCACAAGTTCAAAGTCCTGAGTTGGATTCCCACTACCAAAAAAACAAACAAAAAAAAAAGTAAAAGAACAAATATCCAGAATATATAAGGAACTGTTTTTAAAAAATCTACTTGAAAAACAAACCAAAAACTCAATTTTTAAAAATGGGGGAAAGAGCTGAACAGGCACACCACAAAGAAATATGAAAAGGTACTCAATGTTGGTTATGCAAATTAAGACCACAGTGAGGCTATCTCATAAGCCTCAAAGTAACATAATTAAGACATGTTAAGGTAAGTACTGGCAAGGATGTGGAACAAGTGAAATTCTCACACTGCTGGTAGAAGTGCAAACTTCTGCAACCTCTTCAAGTCAGGAATTACTTAGAAAAGCTGAAGATATGTATATTCTATGATCCAAGCTTCATAACCTGTGCCTTACATGTGCATTTTTTTTCTGGGAATACCAAGATATGCAATTAAAAATTTTTTTTTTCTCTTTTTTGAGACAGGGTCTCCCTATGCAATTCAGGCTGGCCTTGAACTCACTTTGTAGCCCAGGCTAGTCTCGAACTCGCAACGATCCTCCTGCCTCAGCCTCCCAAGTGCTGGGATTACAGGTATGCACCACCATGCCCGACAAAAATATTTATAACACCATCATTTGCAATGACAAAAATTTTGAAACACATCAAATGCCTATCAACAACAAAATGGATGAATATAGTAAGGCATACCAAACACACAGCTATTAAAATAAATGAGCTACATTTGCAAAGAACATAAACCTTAAAAAATACAATCAGTCAGAAGCCATGCACAAGAGAACGTATTTTGATCTTTAAAACTAACAAAACTAATTCATATCATTTAGTAAGGCGTATTTGAAATTTTTAATTATCAAGCAAATTTTTAAAATTATCATAAAAGTTGAAAAGTAAGTAATTGTACACAGGATGGAGACAGAAATGATTAGGAAGGGGTGATGGGTGTAACTCGATGGTGGAATAAGTGTTTAGCATATGTGGGCTCTGGGTTCAAACCCCAGCATCAAAAAAAAAAAAAAAAAAAAGAGGAGGAAAGGATATGAGGCCAGGGCTCTTAGAAAGCTAGTCTGGCTCATCTACTTCCTGAGGGCAGAGCAGGCAACCCAGGACCCCGTCGCCATTACACACTGAGTCTCTGCCCTCC
>NW_004955501.1:2540919-2592256 GCF_000276665.1 Chinchilla lanigera
TTTGTAAAAGGTTGTCTGTCTGTTAATGTTTTCCTCCTTTTATTTTTAAATAAAAAAAAGAAAGCTAGTCTGTCACCAGCGTACTACTATATAGATGTGTATTTAATAATAATTGCTGAACTATATGTATCATTTGCATTTTTCTGAGTATATGCAACATTAAAAAATTAAAATGACTTTAAAATTAAGTGAGAGAAGAGGGAGGGACCGAAGCAGGGAGATTCAGGTAGTAAATTACACAGTGGAGTCATAGGCATAGCAGTTCAAGTAAGAAGTAGCACCAAAAACCAATTTGATTATATTTTGGGCTACGTCCCAAAGTAAAGCTAACAAGAGTCTCTGACTGAACGACATGACAGAGAAGATGAGGCAAAACAGTAGCAAAATCTTTGACCTGAGCCTCTGGAAGGCTGATCTCCACTTGGAATGGGGAAGGCTGGAGGAGAACAGATTGGGAGCGGCTTCCTCAACATCAAAACCTATCGAATGTGAAATACTCCTTAAAGGTCAGATGGAAAAGTTGGCAGGTAAGGAGGGAGGTGCATAATTCTGGAGAAACAGATGTGAGAATTTTGTCAGCCTATAAATCAATACTTAGAGTCATATAACCAAGGAAGTTCCCTAAAGGAACAACAGATCCAAGAGAAAAAAACAAGAGTATGCGTAATTTGCCTAGAAGAGGGAATGCTCCACGAGAACAAATGCTCGGGAATGTCAGTTGGATTTAGCCATGCAAGAATCACCAGCTGTGGGAAACCAGATAGGAAGGACAGAGCCTAACTAGCCTCCTCTGGAAGCACTAAGTAGAAAGGCAACCCACAAGCTTGCCGACATGTTCCAGGCTCTACAGAAAAGTCAACACAACCGAGACCCGGCTGTTCACCCGGAAGTGTACTACGGATGGCGGGAGGCAGATGAGTGAGGCAGATGAAGCTCTGATACTCTAATCACTTGTTCCTGTGTCTGAGGAATAAAGGCACGGTAAGCCAGACTGGCGGGGTTCTTTGCCGAAGGGAGACAAGAGCCCCTGACTCCTCACACTTTTACCTAACTCTGTCTCTGTTTTTTAAGCTTGTCCCCCTATTCCTACCCCCAAATCAGGTACGAACTCATAGTCTGGCTCCTACAATCGGCACCTATTTTGTACACTGATACTAGGATTGAAACTTATAAAAACAGGCTAGTGCTACATCTCTAGCCCTTTTTTATTTTAATACCGGGTTTTGCTAATTCGCTAAGGCAAGGCTCGAACTTGCAATCCTCCTTCTGGCCTCAACCTCCCAGAATGCTGGGATTACAGATTATAGGCATCAGCTACCAAACCTGGCTCAATGGTGCCTTTAATACAACAAACTGATACTACCAGTGACCCAGAATAGAACAAAATTTATGCATTATGAACTATACATACAATATATTTAGATCTATTTCTTTTCTCAATTCTGTTCTGTCCTATGGGCTTTCTGTCCATTTATTTACAAAGTTAAACAGTTTTAGTTATTATAACTTTATAATAACTTCAGAGACTTGGCACCTGATAGGATATTCCCTCATTACACTTCTTCCACAGAACGTTTATTCTTACATGAATTCCCCTTTATGAACTTTGTAAAAGTTTCTTGGATAGTCCTTTCAAAAAGAGTGGCTAGTATTTTCATTGCACTTTTATTAAATACACAGACTATTTAACATTTAAAATAGTTATGCCTTAACAATTAGTTGCAGAGGTCAAAAATATAGGTCTTAGGGAGGAGATAGTTTTATTGTATTGCTCACGCTAGCTTCAAACTCATGATCCTCCTGCCTCAGCCCGCTCTCTGTAGCCAGGATAGTATACATGTGCCACCACACCTGGCCTTACATAGTTAGTAACTATAAAGGTTTGTGAAGTAAAGGATGGCCTACCTAAACTAACACAACAGAATGAGAAGGGACAGCTGTTTGGAGGGAACTCCAGCATCTAGACTCTGAGTGGGACAGTGTAAACTGCCAATGGAAACCAAGAAGGTGTGACCAGAGCTGTGACAGGAAATGCCAGGCACCTAGAAAGATTACAGGAGGCACGGGAAAGAATTCCATGAAAAGACGCAGGAAGTGTCCGGTAAGCAGCATTTATAGTGACACAGAAGTCACTGCTGAGCTTAGAAGAACAGGTGTAGGAACTGGGGGAACAGCATTAAACTATATGTTAAGGAACGGATGAGAAGACAGAATTAGTGCAACAGCTACAAGAGTTTGCAAACTAGGAGAGGGCTTTTGTCCACGAGGACAGGAAAGACAGGAACAGAATTAAGTGCTGATGGGAGGATCCAGCACCAAAGGAGACCCTGAAATTACGAAAGGAACAGAGAAACGGGACAGTACAGGCTGGTGAAGGGGTGCGAGGAGCTGTGCTCAGCGATGTGCGTACAATATATGGGCAGGGAGGGGATGCCCTCAACCAGAGGAATTGGTCTCACGCTTCCATTTGGAACAGCAGAAACGAGGAAACTGTAGCACCTGCTAAATAGCGACAGACAGAGACAGACTGCTGCAATGGGCAAAGTTCAGAGAATTTTGCTTTATCCAGGAAGTAAGCAATTTGGTCAAGTTAATTTTTGAAAGCCACCCCTATTGTTGAACTCTTATGTTACTTTCAGTCTATCTCCAGGAACAAAACAGCTCAGTCACAGTGTAAGCTCTTTTGAAACTTCTGTACTGCAACCGCCAAAGCGCCTTGAGAAAACAGTATTTCCCAACTACACTGCTCCCCAGTCGTCTCTCACCCTGAGTGACTACCATTCCTCTCCCCTCAACCTGTCTTGGTATCTATTGCTTATTTTTGTTAATATTTTAAGAGGTAAAAGCTGATTTATTTTAAAAATGTCAGAGTATGGGTAATTACCCAAATGTAAATTCAAGAAGACTTCTTTTATAAATGATTCAAAATATCATCCCATTAAAGTTCTGCATATCCCAAATGAAGCTGGAAGCCAGATTTATCCATTACCATTATAAACTGTAAAATGGTAAATGGCTGAAGAAACAAACAACATCAGAAATAACTTCCCAATAAAACACAGTATAGAAAAACTTCCATGAGAAATCTTTTGAAGATTAGTCAGGAAACAGTCATCTGTCTATGCAAAGGACAGGATCTTTTCATTACTTGAAAACCATTTGCAATTCAGATCAACAAGTAAAATCACCCACCAATGAAGCACATAAGCACCTTCTGCCCCGAAACCTCACAAGCTCCCAATTTTGTGCCAAAACCTTCTCTGTACTAAGAACTTATCAACACTCCACTGAACACCAATCAGAATGCAGATAGCAACCTAGATCTGGGTCAGGAACTGTTTTTGTTGCAGATAAGGAGCTTCAGGACTCCCAGAGGACACCAGAAACAGGCCCGTCTTTCTTACCTTCACCATGAACGTGAAGTCTGTTAAGGCTGGAGAGTAGACGGCCCCACCAGCACAAGGGCCCATGATCAGAGAGATCTGAGGGATGACTCCGGATGCCGTGACATTCCTCTGCAGAGAGAGAAAGGCAGAAGCATCTGGTTACAGATGTGCTCAAGGCATTATCTATGAAAAGATAATGACAACAATAAAATAACACTTGGCATTCCTTCCAGAGAAACTGTATCTAGGAGGCAAGTGACCCAGTCAGTACAGTTCTTCCAGAATTATCCATGTGAATTCTCCCCCTAACTGTTGGAATGGTAGGCATATTGCTTTCTGGGGCAAAGAATTCTTCTCTCTCCTTCTTAGAAGAGTATGAGCTACAGAGTCCCACCACCCTCGCCCAGCTGCAAATACACCTCAGACCCAGCACCCTTTTCTGTACAAAGTCACCTGGAAGGGGAGTGAAAACCTCAGTGCACAAAGCAATGCTTATCTTGGAGTCCAAACCACTATTGTGAGCTCCTACACACCCTGTACTGGGGACACCACAGTTACTAAGCTGCAAGACAGGTGCTGTTCTACACTGAGTCTTCCATGTCAGTATATTCCCAGGAAATCAAGGACAGCGAGGCAGGGGCGGCCTAAAAGGTTCTGTAAGGACAAGAGTGCTATGACGAGATCAGCCTCAGGCTACCTCCTGGGGAAGACAGAACCTGGGGACTTAAAGACCCAAGCATGGTCACAGGACCCAATCATACTAGGAAAATGAGGTCCACTTTTCAGGCTCCCTTGGTTCTGAGCCCCATCTCTATAAACCATGGGACACAGCTAAAGACAGTGCAAAAACGCATCTATGTTCTCTGCAATAGAACAGGGTCTCACACACACACATACTTCCAGCTCGAGCAGAGTAAAGAGTTTGCAATCCTCTCCCTGAAAAAAATATAAAACTGAACAAACCTGTCAAAAACAAGTATCCACAGCTTTGGAAATGGTTTACATGTGAATGAACAGTTATGAAGCATTCACTCATTAAAAAAAAAAAAAAAAAAAACCCTGCTAAACCTCAGGTAAAAACCACGACAGCCTGTGGCTGCTGCCAGCGCCCACAACAGCTCAGGACAGCCCTCCGGATAAAGAGAAAGAACACAGACCATAATTCAAATGCATAAGAAGCAATTAAGAGCACTGAAAATAGCTTTTTTTGGTTAAATACTACATATATTTCTCTTAACACTTTAAAAGACAAAAATATATAAAACAATTATATCACTGTATTTTGGGGACTTAATAAGAACACAAAGGAAAGGAGATAAAAATGGAGCTATATAGGAGCAAAGTCCCTATCTTTTACCAGAATAAGTCAGTATCAATTTGAACTAATTTTGCTAAATTACAATACATATTGAGCCAGGCGAACTGGCACACGCCTGTAATCCCAGCACTCAGGAGGCTGAGGCAGGAGGATCGTCGTGAGTTCGAGACCAACCTGGGCTACAAAGTGAGCTCAAGGCCAGTCTGAACTGCATAGTGAGACCCTTCTCAAAAAGATAGAAAAAAAAAGATACATATTGAAACCTTAACAGCAATCACCAAAAAAACTCAAAAAATAAAGTCCAAAAAAATTACAGCAGTGTTTTAAAAATATTCACTTAACATAACAGTTGTGGATTTTGTTTGTTTTTGAGACAAGTGGAATTATTTGTCAAAGACGTTATAGCAACTTCCTTAAATATTTTGAGTAACTAAAGGAAAACATAGAAAAAGAAGTCAAGGGAATTGAGATAACACTGTCTGGACAAACCAAGGGCACCATAAAAAGAAACTAGGCAGAAATTCTGGAATATAACTAAAATGAAAACTTCACTAGAAGGACTCAACAGCAGATCTGAGTATACAGAAAAAAGGACTGAGAAATTTGAACATAAAAATATCAACATTACCTAGTCTCAGGAACAGAAGAAAAAAAAATGAACAAAGCCTGAGGATCTACGGGAAAACATCAAACACACCAACATACAAATTACAGGAATACCAGAAAAGAGAAAGGGTCAGATAAAATATTTGAAGAAATAGCCAAAACCTTCCAAAGCTGATAAAAGCCATGAGTATACATATCCAAGAAGTTCAATATAATTCCAAGTGGTATGCAAATTCACATTCATAGTGAGACACATGGTCAAACTGTAAAAACCCAAATACAAGAAGAAACTTTGAAAGCAGCAAGACTAAAGCAACTTGCCACACATGCTAGGAATCTCAGTAAGATTAATGAATGGAGCCAGAAGGCAGCTGGATGTATTCAAAGTACTAAAAGAAAAACTGTCAATCAAGAATTCTCTATCCAAGCCAGGCATGGTGGTACACACCTATATTCTCAGCACTCAGGAGGCTGAGGCAGGAGAATTCCCACAAGTTAGAAGACAGTATGAACTACATAGTGAGTTCTAAGCCAGCCTGAACTACATAGCAAGACCTTGTCTCAAACCACCCCCTCAAAAAAAAAAAAAAAAAAATCTATATCCAGCAAAGCTAATCTTTAAAAAATAAATAAATATTTCTAGGTAAATAAAAGCTGAGGAAGTTCATTTCCAAAATTCCAATCAAAATCCCAATAACATTTCTGACAGAACTAGAGCAAACTAATATTCACACGGGACATGAAGAGACCCAGAATAGCAAAAGCAGTCTTGGGCAACAAGAACAAAGCAGGAGGCATCACAATCTCGTACTTCAAGCTGTATTACAAAAGGTACAGTGATAAAACAGCATGTTACTGGCCCAAAAACACAGACTTGTGGGAAAACTGAACAGAAAAGAATACATAGAAACAACTCCAGACATATTCAGCTATCTCATCTTTAACGAAGGGACCAAAAACATACACTGGAGGAAAGACAGCCTGTTTAACAAACAACACTGGGAAAACTGGCTGTCCACATGTGGAAGACTAAATCTAGACTCCTATGTCTCATATGTACTAAACAGAAATACAAATAGACCAAAGAGCTAAGTATTAAAGGAGAAAATCTGCTACAGAATAAAACAGGTAAAATCTTGAAGACAGGGGCATAGGCAATTCTCTTTGGTAGGAATGTAAGCTAGTACAACTATTATGGAAATCAATAGGAAAATTCCCCATAAAACTGAAACTAGAAATTGCATTTGACCCAGCCATTCTTCTAGGTCTCTTCTTGAAATAGTTAAAGATATCATATTACAGTGAGACGTGCATACTCATGTCTGTAGAAGCACAGCTCTTACATAACAGCTAAATCTTGGAAGAAGCCTGTATGCCCATCAACAGATGAATGGATAAGACAAACGGGGCATGTAAAAGATAAACCTGAGTCATATGTAGGAAAATACATGTGCTTTGTGACCATAATGTCAAGTAAAATAAGTCAGACACACAAGCTTAAATATTGCCTAGTTTCTCTTACATGAGAAACCCAAAACATAAATAAAAAACAAAATAAAAGATAAATAATAAGAAACAGGTAAGTCTTTTGCAAAAAGGAACAGAACCAAAAGACTGAGAGCAGCGGGGAAGAAAGGGGATGAAGAAAAACATTAATGCATGTGTGCTATGTAAATAAAGGCTGAGGGAGTTCATTTGTAGCTGACACATCATGTAAGAAACGCTACAGGGAGCACTCATTGGTCTGAAATAAAAGACTAATATACAGTAATATGAAACCATGAGATAAAAATAAACACTAGTCCCTAAATTAAAAAAAAACCTGTGCCATATTTTAGTTTGTAACATCTCTACTTTTCCTGTATGGTTTGAAAGACAAACGCACAAGACAATTATAAATCTGCTGATGAAAGCAGCATGTATAAAGAGGTAATCTAGGACAGCAGCAACACAAATAAGGGAAGAGAGACAGATGTAAAGAAGTGTACTACTGAGGCTGACCTGGTTTCACTTCAACCAGTTTGAGGCATTAATTTTAATCACCAAATAATCACTAATTAAAAAAAACCTTCGAATACAACAAAAATGAAATGAGGTGAATTAAAACGGCACAATTCAATAGAAAAGGCCATGATGGAGGATGTAAGCCACTAAAAACTCTAACAGTGAAAACAAACAGCAAAACAGCAGAAGTAAAGCATTCCTTACCTATAATCACATTCAATATAAATGAAATAAGGGCTGAAGGTGCAGCTTCTTGATGGGTTGCTCGTCCAGCACGTGTCAAGCACTGGATTCAATTCCCAGTACCATGGGGAAAAAAATAAATGAATTAAATTTTCCTACTAAAAGACGGATCAAAAGATTGAATTTTAAAAAACAATCAATCTGCTGGCATGGTGGCATAGGCCTGTAAACCCAGCACTCAGAAGGCTGAGGCAGGAGGATCACTGTGAGCTCTAGACCAGCCTGGGATACAAAATGAGTTCAAGGCCACCTGCACTATACAGCAAGACACTATCTTAAAAAGAAAAAAAACAGGTATATGGCCATAGACATATGCTTAAAAAACAAAGTGAGTTCAAGACCAGCCTGAGCAGCATAGTAAAACCCTGCTTCAAAAAAGACAAAAATAAAAAATAAGAAACAGCCTATCCATTGTTTATAACAGCTTCACTTCAGATGAAAGGACACAAAAAAGCTTAAACTAAATATATATTCCATGAACATAAAGAAGAAATATGTTCTTCTATATATAAAGGAAAAATATGTTCTATGCAAAGAGTAACCAAAAATAGTCATGGCAGATGCATTATTATCAGTAGACTGAAAGCCCAAGAAACTACAAAAGACAAAGATTCTACATAATGATAAAGGTTCCATACACCTAAAAACTAAGTTGTAAAAATATATGCATCTAACAGAGCCCCAAATTCATGAAGCGACAACAGCCCCAAAATATATGAAGAAAAGTTGACAGAACTGAAGGAAGAAATAGACAGATGTACAATTTCAGCTGGAGATCCAACACTATTCTGAGCAATGGAGAGAACAATCAGACAAAAGATTCATATGAAGACCGTACATAAACAACACCATACGCTAACACATGCGACAAGCTTCAGAGATCACACCACCCAACTCTCCACAACAGAATTACACTCTTCTCAAGCACAGTGGTACATTCTCTAAGTGAGACCATAAATTGGCCATAAATCTTAAAATTATCACAATCAAAGTAACCTTTCCAATCACAATAGAATCAAACTATCATTCAGTAACAAAAGGAAAACTGGAAAATTCACAAATATATAGATATTAAAACATTTCTAAATAGCCAATAGGTAAAAGACAAAGTTACAAGTTCAAAAATACTTCATAATAAAAAAAAATTAAAATGCAGTATACCAAAGCTTATAAGATACAGAGAAAGCACTGGTAAGAGGGCAATTTATAGCTGTAAGAGCATATATTAAAAAAAAAAAAAATTCAAATCAATAACCTAATCTAACCTTAACAAACTACAAAAAGTAGAACTAAACTTCAAGCAAGCAAGAAGGAAATAAAAACAAAATAGAAATAAAGCACACAGAAAAAAATGGCCACTGAAAAGATCAAAATTCATAAACTTTTAAATAGAGTTTTAAAAAATAAAGAGCCATCAGAGAATGAGTTTTATTAAATAGTCAAATAAGAATTAAGAGCTAGAAATGTAGCTCAGTGGTACAACATAGGCTTAGCATACGTAAGTCCCTGGGTTCAATCCCTAGCACACCTGGGGAGGGGGGGCAGTATCTTACAAACCCTTCCAAATAGCACAAGAGGCAGCAAGACAGTTCTCTATGTAGTCTCACACTAACCCAGTTCTCCCCTTTCTCACATGTAGTTCTCAAGAATGTAGCGTGTGCTGGAAATGCAGCAATCTGAGTTGAAGAGGAGCTGGCCAGAATGCCCTGCTCTATTCTAGTTCTCTTTAGAAACAGGGTGTCCTTCACCATGTGAGCCCAGCACACGACACGGAGCCAGGGCATGAAGCCCAGGGTGGTCCACCGTGAAGAGTTCCTCAGCTGTGGTGCATGCAGTCAAGTCTCTGTCCAACCCAAGCAGCTCTCACGTGTCTTGGGAGACTGGTTCTCCATTAATCCTAGGCTTCCTTTGCCCCTTACTGTCTTGCTTAAATCTGCTTCATAAACTTGTATGTGTGTTTTGTATCTTACCAAACTGGGAACCAGTACACAATGAACCTACCTCAGAGGCAAAGCTTCTAACTCATTCAGTGAAGTAAGAATTAGTCTAATAACAAAAACCAAAAGAAAACATCAGAAGATAATCAAAGACCAGTACTTCCTATAAATATAGATCAAGAATACTCATTAAAATACAGCACTAGAAAATGGAACCCACCATCTTATAAACTGATTATACACCATGATCAAATGGTAATTATCAGGGCTGGGGATTTAGCTCAGTGGCACAGCACCCGCCTGGCAAGCGTAAGGTCATGAATTCAACTCCCAGTACCGGAAAAAAAAAACAAAAAAAAAAGTAATTATCAGAAGAATAAGACTTAACATTCAAAAATCAATTAATGTAATGCTACAGCACATCACTATAAACACCACATGATTACATCACACAGGGAAAAAGCATTACTGTACAGTACGTCCCCAACTTACGAACACATTCCAATCCAGCAGAACCTTCAGAAGTCGGACTTGTTCGTAAGTCCAACAAAGTAAGTCTTATACACTTTGACACAAATGTACAGTGTGTACTGCTTTGCATTTCCTAGCAGTCCCCTCCACATCACCACTGCTTTTCCTCTTGCTTCTGGACATCCTGGGCTCTGCTGAGCACTGTCTACAGTACACTAGCGCACGGCACAGTGAGCACACAGCAGCACAGGGTTGACAATGTCTGACAGACGTGTGAGGGACTTCTGCAATCCATTCACATCTACAAATGTTCATAACGCAAGGTCCACTGATACCTGTGAATACTCACAACTCAAATGTTTGTAAGTCAGGGGCTTACTGTGTCCTCGTTATATAAGAAAATGTCCTTGGCCTTCAAAAATACCCAGTGACGGTGGCATCGTATCTTCTCGGACGTACTCTTGATGTTTCAGAAATACATAATATCCACATATGTACACATAAAAAGAAAATGATACAGCCAATGGGGGGAAATGTAAATAACTGGCACATCTGGGTAAAAAAAACATAGAGTTCTTGAACTATTGTGGTAATTTTTCAATGAAGTTAGAGATGCTATCAAAATAAAGTTACCAAAAAATAATAAAATAGGCAGAAGTGGAGAAATCAATATGAAAAGCTGCAGAAGCAACAGCAGTAAGCAGTGAAGCAATGAAGATCTTAAAGTCACGAAAGCCTATCCCTTGAAAACAAAAATAAAACAAAATACCCAATTCCCCTCTCCTGTACTCATCAAGATGCGTCACACTAGATGATGGTCTCAAACCCAGTCAAGCTCTAAAATCTGGTGGTTTTTGCCACTTCCCTTGGGGCCATTCTTTCTTTCCTTTGTTTCCAACACAAAATGATTTCCAGGCTGGGAGCCAAAGTAGACCCTCTAGGCCGGAACTGTTCAGACCACGCCACCCAAGGAACTAACGCTCCCTGGGGGGTTACCCTGGGAGCTCAAGTCCAAAGATTAAAAAGTAGGTTTAGAAATTATAAAAAGTGACTTCTGGAGCTGGGGATATAGCTCAGCGGCACAGCACCTGCTTTGCAAGTGTGAGGTCCTGAGTTCGATTCCCAGTACCAAAAAAAGGGTGATTTCTCAATGAATATAAGTAATCCTCCAACCGGAATGTTTTATAAAAGGCAAATACTCTGATCAGGTGGGGTGATACCTGCTTATAATACCAGCTGATAGGAAGCCTGACACAGAAGAAGTACAAGTTGCCCCCAGCCCGGCAACTTGGCAACTTAGGGAGATCCTGTCTCAAAATTTAAAAATCATTTAAGAACGGGTGGGGATGTAGCTCCATGCAAAGGTCCTGGGTGAATTCCCAGTGCTGCCAAGAAAGAAAAAAAAGCCAGGGTAAAATACATGGACTGTATTTCTGATGAACCGCAAAGGGCAAGGGTCCCAAGGACGATGAGAATGCTTCTGACACTGCGTGCTGGGGGTGGGAGCAGCGGTGTGATGAGAAACAATGTTTGTCTCCCCCCTTCACCCCAAAAACGTTGCCAGGCTCTTTCCGGCCATCTCTCTCTCCCTGATCCCAGCCGTGTGCACTATCTCTCTCACGATACACTTCGTATCTTAAATAACATTCTGTTTCTTTCATTTCTCTCATCATTTCAGCCCATAAATAAGCAGAGAGATAATGAAATGTTCACTAAATGTTTCCAAACAGTCACACCAAGAGTGATTTCTTTCTCCTTTGTCCTGTTTGAACTGTGTATAATGATCTTGTAAATATGTTAACCAAAAGAAATTTTTTCATTGCACTTTTAAAAACTCCCATTCTAGCAAATCCATTCATCTTAACCTTTCTTATTCCCGCTTATTAAAAAGAAGAAAAGGAAAGAAAACAAAAACAGTTCAAGCGCTTTCCCCTTATGACCCATTTTCCCCCCATGAGCGGCCCTCCCCACTCCCTCTTTTCTTTTTTTTTTTTTTTTTTTCTCCGGTACCGGGAACCGAACTCACAATCTTGCGCTTGCCAGGCAGGTGCTTTGCCGCTGAGCTAAATCCCCAGCACCCCCACTCCCTCTTTTCATCCGGCCTTCATCTCATCCCCAGTGACACAGGACAGGGCCACGGAAGAGACACAAGACAGAAAACAATGGAAGCTGGAACCAGGATACAGCCTAGAGAACGAAGGCCTGCACTTTGCTACCCTCTATTAATATGTTTCTCACCAGGAAGATGTCTGCGTAGCCAGCCAAGGACTCCACCCCCTCTTGGATCCGGGCTCCCCCAGAGTCATTCAGCCCAATCACTGGAGCACCCACTGTTATGGCCTGGTCCATGATCTGAGGCAGCAGAGAAATCTATTATGAGACAACTGCTCTTGTTGTCAAAAACAGCAAGCACGGCGTTTCCTGGAAAATATTCTGAGTGCAGTCAGGTGCATGTCTGTAATCCCAGCACTTGGGAGGCTGAGGCAGGAAGATCACGAGTTCAAGTCCAGCCTGGACTACATAACAAGACTATCTCGACAAAATGAAACAATGTTCTGAGTGTACTTTTCCACACTGGAGGCAGAAACGCTGGTTTTATCCCTCGTGATGACTGGGTACCTTCATGGAAGACAAAGGACCAGGTATAGATACATAGATACATACACATAAATTTGGGGGTTTTTGTTTCTTGAGACATGGTCTTGCTACGTAGTTCAGGCTAGTCTCAAACTCACCAGGTAGCCTAGGTGGCCTCAAACTCACGGCAATCCTCCTGCCTCAACCTCCCAAATGCTGGGATTACAAGCATACATCACCATGCCTAGCAAGGGCCAGATATTTAAAAGGCTGAGTAAAGCACCCCCCAACATTCAAAGGCCAGGCACTTCTCATTAGCAAGGAATAACACTGCTCGTGGCAGCTACTTCTAGAACCACAGGCTCAGGCTGTCGTAGCTTCAACAGCCAGAATTGTTATCAGTTGTTCTTTTTTCTTTTTCTTTTCTTTTCTACGGGGAGGGGAGAAGGAAGGAGAAGAGTAGGAAGGGAGGATGGAGAAAAGGAGGAGGAAGAGAATGGGAAGGAGAAGAAGAGGAAGGAGAAGGGAAGGACAGGAAGGAGAAGAACGGGAAGAAGGAGAGGGAGGGAGGAGGAAGAGGAGGAGGAAGAGAAACGGAAGGGGGGAAAGGCACTTCATAGTTGTTCTTAGGAAGAACCGATTTCAAACAATGGTGAAGTCGTATTTTCATGGAAGCAAACGTTGGCCCAGGTCTGCTTTTACCTAACGTGACAGACTGTCTTCATGGGTCAGTAGCTCCGACAGCATAATGAGGGACATTTCTATAGTCCCTGAAAGTTTACAAAGCGTATTCACCTCCTCTGTCTCATTTAACAGTTATAACAGAGGCAGAGAGGGAAAGAAAGGTTTAAAAGGAATCCCTGTACTGGGAGGCTGAGGCAGGAGGACTGCAAGTTCAAGCCCAACCTGGGCAATTTAAGAACTCAGTGAGACCTTGCTTTGAAATAAAAATAAATAAAAAGGGCTGGACATGTAGATGAGCGTGGAGACTCTGGGTGGGTTTGGTCCCCAACAGTACTCCAAAACAAAGCGACACAAGTAACCCACAGCCTCAGGAGGAACACATGCCAGGACCTCTCCAGAAACCAGGTGTTCCCACTGCAGAGGGAAGCTCTGCCCACCACTAGCAGTGCGGTTAACTCCAAAATCTCCGCTTTGCCTCTTCCTCAGAACATCTAAACCTGCCGCGGCTTTGTGCGTGCCAGGCAAGCACTCTACACTGAGCTACTTTCCCAGTCCTCTGCGGGTGCTGTTAAAACATCACCATGTAATGTTCACACTGCTCTTCACCACTTCACGCCTGGACTCTCCCAACCCTGGGGTTCTTTAGGGTCCACAGATCCACGGGCATGGGAAGGGATCTGGGAACAGATTTCAGCAGCTCATGAATTTGTCTGTTTGTTTGTTTGTTTGAGACAGGATCTCACTGTACTGTTTAGGCTGCCCCTGAACTCACTATGTAGCCCTGGCTGGCCTCGAACTCACAGCAATCCTCTTGCCTCCCAAGTGCTGGGATCACAGGTGCGCACCACCACACTGGCCAGTTTATGAATCTTGATGGCAAAAAGTTTACATTTTTACTAACCCTACCTTATCTGTAGCATTTCCTTTAAGTATGAATATAGCCAATAAACCACAATAGGTTTAGCGATACCTGTAATTTTGTCATTAATAGAAGCTGGATGTTTTTGTTATATTAAAGTTGTTGCAGGTAACCTTAAATATCATCTTTATTCATGCATATTTTGAAATTACACCAAATTACTAAATATACTGCTAAGCCTGTTATATTACTACATTAGTAAGGAAGCACATACATTACAAATGTTTTTGAATATTTTTAGTCCTTTATAATTTTACATATTTTATCTTACACATGTACAAATACAAGGGTCCAGGCTTTGCTTGTCCCTCAAAGAGATCCATGGTACACAAAAATGCTAAGAATCCCTCTAGGTCGATACCACACATTACACGACTCTGCCCCACCCTAAGCACCCAACTCAGTGACTTACACTCATAAAATACTCCACACCATACCACAGATAAAAGTATTTATTTTTAATATTGAACACTTACTTTGCAGATCTTCTGAGCATGTGCTCCTGACAGACTGCCTCCAAAAACTGTGAAATCCTAAAAGGGAAACAAATCAACAAGTAAAATATGACTGGCCAGAGAGAAAGAGTCAGTGAGAAAAAATGGGCCAGGCATGATGGTGTATAGCTGTAATCCCAGCACTCGGGAGGCTGAGGCAGGAGGACTGCTGTGCATTGGTGACCAGCTTGGGCTGCCTAGTGAATTCAAGGCCAGCCCAAACAACACAGCAAGACTCTCTCAAACCACTCCCCTCCAAAATAAGAAGAAATAGAAAACACATAGATAAATGTTTTTAAAGGAGTTTCAGAAGTTATAAAAACAGAGAAGAGCTGGGGATGTGGCTCAGTGGTTGAGCTCTTGCCTTGCATGCACAAGGCCCTGGGTTCAATCCCCAGCACCACCAAAAACAAACAAAAAGAGGGAAAAATCTGACTCATAGATTATTCCATAAAATAGTGAATAAAAATATCTTAAAGGGGCCAGGGATATAGCTCAGTGGCACAAGTGCCTGCCTGGCAAGCATAAGGTCCTATGTTTGAATCCCAGTACAAAAAAAAAATCTTAAAGGGAGTTCATGTATTGAAGAGCAAAGGACTTAAGTCTTCACTCTATAAAAATGATTTGCAGCTGAGGAAATAACTTACTTGGGATTAACCCTAATATCAGATTCCATGGATATCATCCAGGGATTTCTATTTCTAGGAAACATTTGCTGTTTTGACAAATGACAGCTGTTGTCTCTACTTATGGACTTTCATTACTTTCACATTAAAGGGCTTCTTGTGGGCGTGGCCTCCCTCCTAAAACCTCACCAAAAGGACAAGAGGGCTGAGCACGACACAAGCCTATAATCCCAGCTACTCAGGAGGCTAAGGCAGGTGAATGAAAAGTCTGAAGCCAGCCTGGGCAACTTAGCAAAAAGAGCCTGTCTCAAAAAATGAAAAAAGAAGCCCATGCCTATAATTCCAGGACTGTTGGGAGGCTGAAGCAGGAGGACTGCATGTTTAAGCCCAGACTGAGCAACTTGGGACAGGGAAGCAGAGGAAAACAATGACAACAGTAGAGAATTAAACAGATTCAACTCACAAGGATGAGCAGACAACAGCAGGGAAGACTGAATAAACTTGAGGCAAACTGAAATCACAAGAACACCTCCCTTAGAGGGAGGAAATGGAAGCCTGCACACCTCAGAAAGGGTGACCAAGGGAGGGGACAATCAAGAAAGAAGGGAAGTGCGAGGTGAGGAGGGCCTGGAAACAAGTTAGAAGAAAGTCTGTGGTAGAAACAGTCCAATTGGGTTGGGGATTTAACTCAGCAGCACAATGCCTGCCTGGTAAGCACAAGTCCTGAGTTTGATTCCCAGTACCAAAAAAAAAAAAAAAAAACAGGAAAAGAAAAAGGCCAGCTGATCAATCCCTCGTTCAGTACCCCTCAGTTGCTATTTCCAATGTCCCCTTTCCCCTAAAGCTTTCCTCCACCCAGGATATGAACATTCCTCATCCTGAGTCCACAGCACTTGCCGGGACCCTGTACAGTGACCCTTCCCGTTCTGCCCTGTGTGACCTACAACGTGATTTGCCTGAAGGCCATAACCCCTTCTCAGGCATTTCCACCCTCTCCTCATCTCCACTTACCTCAGAGGCACAAGAGGGACAAAAAAGAAGCACAAGAGGCTCAAAAGCATCAATATGACGGACTTTTTATCTGCTTAAGCAGCAAGGTGAACCCCACATCAAGAAAACACAGTAACTTTCTTTGTGCTGTTTTTTCAGGTACCATGTGAATTTTTGCCCATTCTTACAAATGGGGAGGGGGCTGATTCCTTCTAACTCAGCATTATTTTGTCTTTTTGACAGGGTCTCTCTATGCAGTTCAGGCTGGCCTTGAGCTCACTTTGTAGCCCAGGCTGGTCTTGAACTCACAACGATCCTCCTGCTTCAGCCTCCCAAGTGCTGGGATTACAGGCATGCACCACCATGCCCAGCTTAACATTTCAAAAGTAATTCAATTAGTAAATCAATACTGTCTCAATGTGATACATTTATAATTAAGCAATCATTTCAGTATCTCTTTAGGTTCCTAGATAAGCTAACTTTAGGCCTGTGAAAGCAGCTAAATATTTTTAAGTGTATATACATTTCCACCTATGGAGGGGGGAAGTATCCAAAGTAGCACACAGAGATTCTGTTGTTGTTGTAACAAATTAACACAACTTCAGTGGCTTAGAAGAACATGTTTACAACCTCCCAGTCCTCTGGTTTAGAAATCTTATACAGGCCTCACTGGGCAGAAATCAAGCTGGTGGTCCTCTCTGTTCTTACCTCTCCCAGCTTCCAGAGACTGCTCCCATTCCTTCACTCACGGACTCCTTCCCCTCCATCCTCAAGTCCTTTCACGCTGTGCCACTCTGACCACTTCTCCAGCCTCCCTCTTCCGTCACTCTACCACTGCATTCCATCATCAGCCTTCTATTACTTTATTTTGAGACAAGCTCTTGCTAAATCGCCCTGGCTGGGATCTCATTTACAGCACTCCCGCCTTGGCTTCTCACGTAGCTGGCCGCACAGGAATGCACCACCGTGCCTCGCCCTCCTTCACTTTTAAGGAGCCTGGCAATTATACTGCGTCCACCTGGATGAGCCAGGCAAGCCTCTCTATTAAGGGCATCTGATCAACAACCTCACTTCCTCTTTGCTGTGAAAGGTAACACGTTCACAGGTTCTAGAGATCAGGACCTGAAGATCCTTAGGGAGTCATGACTCTGCCTAAGATGCTCTCCTACAGACTCGGTGTGAACAGGCTGACGGGATGCAACCTGACACCACTTACACAAGTGCCCCACGTTCAGGGCCCAGGGGTTCTGACAGTCTGGTCCCCTTCACCCAGGCTGTACCTGCTGCACTCTTGGGTACAAACACATAGCTGGGGACAAAGCTGCCCTCCAGCCACACCCCTAACACTGCCAAAAGGAATCTCATTCATATGAAAAGCACTGCTTCCTGAACAACTTCATACATACCCGCGTCCCCGTGATCCTCCCCTTGGTCCTCCCTAGAGACTCTTCCTTCCAAGGGAAAAGATGTAATGCTCTAGACATAGGAAATGAAAAGGAGAAAGCAGATCTCTCATCTTCCCCAAACTGTAAGATTTTATTCTCCAAAATTTTCTTGCACATATTTTCTCCCTGGCTGTCAGGAAAGCTCAGCGCATTGGAGATGTGAAATACCTGACTGAAGACATAAACCAATCTTCCGTGGATCCGGCCCCGTCCAGTGACCACGCTATCTCCAGGAAACTATCAGAGAAATAGAAAGGTAAGGGTTAAAAAAATCCAAACACTTCTGTCTTTTAATGAATTTAGCAACTATACCCCAAGGAAAGCTGAAACACTAAATTCCTTAAAAGTCAATCTAACACAAAGGAGTCCCACCCTCCCGCGATGACCTTATAGCAGCCAGCAGACTCCACTGAGGGAGTGAAAAGTGTAGACTCTGAAACTGCAGCTTCCTTCCTGAAAACAAAACAATCAGGCTGGGGTCACAACTCAGTGGCAGGGTGCTTGCCTACCATGCACAAGGCTCTGGGTTCAATCCTCACCACTGTTAAAAAAAAGAAAAGAAAAATAATAAGACACTTCTGAGCCCACTGTCAGATGCTCATGGGGAGGAAAACATAAAGCATGGCAACTTTTCCAAAACCACACACCCCTATCTCAAACCTTAAAAAGGCAAACCCAGCTAGGACTGGGGGTGAATCCATGTAATCCTAGCACTTGGGAGGCTGAGGCAGGAGAATCACCCAAGTTTCTGGCCAGTCTGGGCTACATAGTGACATTCTATCTAAAAAAAATAAAAAAAAAAAATACCATTTTTCATGGCACCTCGGCAATCAGTGTAGTCGATAATGGCTCAAATGGGGTAAGCTGGTTTGGTGCCAACTTTACATACCCTTGGCCACTGAAATCACATATATAGAAAAATGGATCAGAAGTGAGTCCAGTGAATTCTACGAAAGGCACTCACTTTTGCTGATCTCAAGAACTCAGAGATAAACTTAAATCATTTCCAAAAAAGGCAATGGTCAGCACTTAGGGGTCTTTGGAACTTGGTCCTCAGAGCACAACTGAAAGACAGTCTCCTGTCTTCAGAGAGACCCGCTTTCCACATGTGTCATTTTGTACCAGCCAGAACTGAACCTTCAACCAGAGCTCTGGCAACCAGGACTAAGTCACAGGGCAGAGTATGAGCAGCCCACCCACATCCACCCACAGACAGGAGCGAGAGGAGCAACCTGGAGGCTCCCACAGTTCTCAGAAGACTCAGAGAAAAACTGTACAGACCATGACTCTGCGGCCAGCAGAGCCTCCACTGGGAAGTGTTCACACCACCACTTGAGCAGATACCTTATTCTTATCAGCAGCCATTCCAAAATCTGCACATCTGTGTTCCACAAACATGTCACTCTCCACGAAGCTGCCAGGGTCCAGCAAGAGACAGATCCGCTCCCTGGCAGTCAGTTTTCCCTAAAACACAACAAAGATCACTCAGTAGGGTCATCAAAGTTAATAAGCAAAGGAGTGTTCATAAGGAAGCCAGGAAGATAGGTTTTAACCCTTCACCCTGATGTGCAAGCCTCCATTCTCTCTGATCTGCCCAGGGCAAACAAGTGTTATAACAGACTTCATTTCAGACAGTGAGGAAAGCAAAGTAGACAGATGCTCCAGGAGCCACCTGAGTGAAAGGTAAATAAGGGAGGAGGGTTGTGGGTGGTGTCACATGACTGTAACTCAGTACTCAACAGGCTAAGGCAGAAGGATCACTGTTAGTTCAAGGCCAGCCCAAGGTACACAATGAATTCAAGACCTTGATTCAAAAAGGAAGAAGGCAAGGAAGGTGGAGAGAAGTAGAAGAGGGACCTAACCCTGAACAAGCTATTGCAGAAACACTTATAAGGGACCTAAAGAATTGGGAAGTAGGTGAAACCCTAACACAGGCTTAGGGAAGGGCCTTGAGGCTTTACCTTCACATTTCCAGGCTTTTCCTATGGAAGCCTAAGAAACATGCCTCACCAGGCCTAACCCCTGCCTCCTGCTCTCAGCTCCCATGGGGCTCTTCTGCCTCCACCATGGGCTTCTCCCCTTACTTCTCGTACCTCACACTGGGGGCCCTGCTTAGAGACCACACACCTGACAGAGAGCCCTCAATAGGTAACTGCTGAGTAAAAGGAAATGGGCCAGAGTGCTAATGAGCTTGCTTGAGAAGAATTCAAAAAACAAAAACAAAAAATAGCACTCAAGAAGCTGAGGTAGGAGGATATCAAGTTCAAGGCCAGCCTGAATTACATACCAAGATTCTGTCCCAATATCGCCTAAAAATACTTCTTAGAGATGAGGCTGAACATCCCAGTTTATCAAGAGCCTCCACTATGCCACAGCTGCAATGCCAGCACTCGACGGCTGAAACAGGAAGACCGCAAGTATGAGGCCAACCTGGGCAATTTAGCAAGACGGTGGCCCAGCACTCCTCGGGGAATCTCTACTCCCAGGAGTGCAAACAAATAATAAAATAAGATAAAAGCCTCCACTGCTTGCATACCTAAAAGCTCAGGCCCAGCCAAATACTCTATGCCACTGTACCTCCCCCTAGCAAAGTAACCAAACCCTGCAAGAATGTGTTAAACAATAAGCCATCCTATACAGTGTTGTATACAGCTGAGTAAGTTCTGGGAAAAGAAATTTGGCAGTACGTATTTTTTTTAAATATTTATACCCTTTGACATACTAATTCCATTTCAAGGAAATCTATCCTATGGAAATACTCCAAAAACTGTTTAAAAGAGGGTGGAAGTCTGCCTCCCAACCAAAACAGCTCCGGCAAAAGAACAGCTTCTGCAGGCTGCATCTAAACCTAACACAATCTGCCTGGGAAGGGATGAGGCAATGTTCCAGAAAGGGATTGAGCAATTAGCCCTGCTCAAAGAGTGCACTGGAGCACTGATGGGCCTCTCCAGAGGACGAGCTAACGTTTTCTCACCCCACAGAGATGCCCCACTCCAGGCACCACAAGCAGTCAGCCACATTTATAGTTCACTGCCAAGTGCAAAAAAGGAACTGTCACCTTCAGGCCTTTGTAAAATGGAAATCGATGACACCTGAATCAACACCTGATTTAGACTCAGATCTTCTCACCCCTGATCCCAGCTTTCTCAATCACCTCCCCCACACTTGTTAGTATCCGCGTGCCCTTCACGAACTCTTAGGAGTTCAGTCCTGCAGCTTCTTATTGATAACTTGTCCAGCACTTTGGGAGAGACTCAAGCACGAGTGAGGGTCACACCCGGCAAGCCTGCTTCCAACCTGAGGTCACTTCTCCCAGGTTCTTCTGCTGCTAAATTGCCCACCCAGTGTATTTTTGAAAGGTGACTCTCAACTCAGACTCCACGCAGTCGTAAAACCCGTATACCTACAGGCACTAGGAAAAAAGTGTTGAATTTTAAAAAGTAAATAGTACCCAAAAAATTAAAAAAGACAAAAAAAAAAAAAATCGCCTGATGCGGAAGCATGGAAATATGTATCCCAAGTATTTATCGCATTTTATTGGCCGGCTCATGAGTAACTGCCGTCATATGTGCTTTCCTTTTTCACAAATTAATCTGAAAAACAGTCCAACAGTGCCAGGCAGTGCATCAATTGCTCCAGCCAGACAGCAGGGTAACACGCACACTCCTGGAGAGGCCACCCCTTCCTGCCCAGGATGCGCGCTGAGACCTCAAAAGGGTGTCGTGTCTCTGGGCAGCACACCCCACCCAGGGTTATTGTGATTGTGCCCAAATTACTTCCTCTACCATATGCCTCCATTTTTCTGTTCTCTTCATGGAAAAAGAACCTGCGCGCCACACTTTCATGGAGCAGAAGACGAAGCAGATCTTTTTTTTTTTTTTTTAAACTGAGGGTCCATCGCTGCTTTGCTCTCTCTATTCTAACAAGATTGTGAGGGAAGAATTATAATCATCTTCTGCATAAAATAAATTGATTCTAAATATTAAACTGCCAAAAAGTTTACAGTTGTTAAATGGACAGCTGACTGGAACCTAGCAAGGTCCGCCTAAATTTCTAAGGGGTCGTCAGCGAGAGACAGCACACAGACGCCTATCCTGGTTTCCCCCGCTTTGGGGGAGACCACAAGTCCTTCGTGTGAGCGTCCTCGCTACGCCCCTGCACGGCGCCAATTGGTTGAGCGGCTCGGGCACCGAGAGCCATGCGAGCTGTGATAGGTCGCAAAGGAAGGGGCGGGGCTCGTTCGACCCTCGGACTCACTCTCTTATGCTGCGCTTCGATTCGGCGCTGGCCTCCTCCCAGCAACGCTGCGCTTCGCTTGTTCTCGATACGTTCGTTAATGGAGGCTGGTTGGCTACAAAGGCTGCGAACTGTAGTGCGGAGAACACTAGATAGAACCCTGAGTCTAGCTCCAGTCGCCGGCACTCGCATTGCTGCCGCCATTGTTCTGCCGGCGTGCCTTGAACTAGCGCACTTGAGTGCGCA
This sequence comes from Chinchilla lanigera, assembly GCF_000276665.1. Taxonomy (NCBI): domain Eukaryota; kingdom Metazoa; phylum Chordata; class Mammalia; order Rodentia; family Chinchillidae; genus Chinchilla; species Chinchilla lanigera. Next base: position 2,563,102 of record NW_004955501.1, read on the forward strand.
TGTGCATAAAGCCGGGGCGCAGCTGGGCCTGCGCCTGCGCAACGTTGCCGGGACGTGGGGATCTGGGGGCCGGGCTACTGAGCGCCCTTGGGAGTGCAGGGTGTGCGTTAGAGGGCTTGATCTGTGTACGGAGTTGTGCAAAAAAAAAAAACAACTGAGGCCCGGCCTATGGATCTTACGCGCGCCTTGCACAGAAGAGGGATTACATTCGTGCTTTCTTTAGTGACCTACACCCTCGGCTTTGTTGTCCCTTTTCCAGAAAAAGAGCAGATAGTAAGCATTAATTAACCAGCGTCAGTTGCACACTGCCACGAGTTGCTTTTCGCACTTACCATTAGCTAGCCCATTTCTGATTTCACAAGTGAGGCAGATGAAGCAGAGATGGGTTGAACGATTTGATCTAGAGCCAAGACTGAAGATGAGGTAGACCCAGGATTCAAACTCAAGAGACTTAATAGAATGCACCAGGTATTGAGCATAGAACTTTAATTTGTAGTGAGTCTGTCTCTAAGAAGACCCTGTTTAAAAAAAAAAAAAAAAAAATTGTGACACTTGTTGAAGAATGGGAAATCAATCGGTATTCAGGACCCTCTTAGATTAAGGACTACTGCATTGAGAGAGACTGAGATTAAATCCGAACACAGAGAAAAGGGGGTTTATAGCCAACAAGCAGGGAAGGAGGTTAAAAGACAACTTCCGGGGAAAGTGAGACTCTAGCTAAACCTATCAGGGATCTTGCTGAAGGCAGGCCAGGGTACTCAGAGGTCACCTGCGGGATGGTGGAAGATTCGAAACCTGATCAGATGTAGAGCGATCAGATACCAACTGTAGAGGATTCCCCGGGAACTAAGCAAGATTTTTGCTAAAACTAGCCTCTACAAGAAAGGACCTTGGGAGTCCAAGGTCAGGCCTACTCCAGAGAGAACTCGCGAAGTTTGGTCTATGGAGAGAATCTTGTCAACACAGCAGTTGCAGGGGTCAGGTTGAAAATGCAAATTCTAAAGTGCTCGGATTTCACCCCAGAACAGTTATTGCGTTCTAAGGACTCCTGCTAAAGATTTCGCGTTCTTCTTGTCCTGAACTTTTAAAGAATTGGACAAAACAAGCACGAGAGGTAGCAAAGTTTTACATTTATTAAAGGTAGGAAAAAAAACATGCTCTGCAATGAAAGTGTGGGCCAATTAAAAGTCGGAAAAGAAGTACACTCTGCAGGGTGGGAGCCGATCACTGTGAAAGGAGTCCAGGAGCCTAGAGCTTAATGGCAGCCATCTCTTGTATTGTCCACTCCTCAGGCTGAGGTCAGATCTAGGCTGTCCTATCAAAAACCTGCTTTAGTTCTGGTAAGACGAATTAAAGTATTTTCTGATTGGTCCCAGCTGCAGGGTTTTGGGAATTGTTCTGTGTATATCTCCTGGATCTCCATGATTGACAGGTCATGCCCCCTTGCCCAGACAGTTTGCCATGCCCTAATCTTCTGTCTCTGACCTACTGAATCAGAAATGGGACATGGCCAGTGAGTGATCTGTTTAGCAGATAATTTTAATTCTGATGCTTAGTGAAATTTAACAATCACTGCCTGAGTCGTCTGAAGCTGAACTGTTGAGAACTTGTCCATTTGTTTCCCCAGCTAACAGGCAGGTATTCAAGGCAAAGTACAAGGTACATAGTTCTCATTCTTAACCACAGAAAACTGCTAAAGTTGATGATTAACCCTTCCAAGACCCAGCTCACAGCCAGAACCTTCATAAAGTCCAAATTCTGGCTTAAGACTTTAAAGTTAATGGAATTCAACTCAGCAAACATTTTTGAGCTTCCATGTGCCAAGAGCTGATTATTAATGCTGTGTTTCCTGGAAGAAGAATTGTTTTCCAGATGTACAGGAAAGCTAAAGTCCAAAGCCTGAAGTCTCCTGGCCAGACAAGGCCTACCTGCATCTCTCTGATTTCACAGGTGCTACTAGACCTACTTTTGGATCTCTGCTTTAAGGTTCTCACCAACCTAGAAAGTAGACAAATGGCTGGTCTTGGAGAACATGAGAATTTGGGCAGTGCTAAGTGTGTCATGGATAATATCTCCAAGAAGATAAATGCATGCTAAGGAGTAGGAGCTGTGTGAGCAAAAGCCTGATGTGTTCAGATTCACATACACACATATACAGCTTGGTTATGTCCCTAGCTTTTGGGGTAATGATGATGAGACTGGAAGCGATTGTGGACGTGTCCAGAATTGGGACTTCATTTGGGCTGGGAGTAGCACCTTGTAGATTGCCCTCCTAAAGCACATTTCCCACTGTGTTAAAATTGTTTAGCTGTCTTTTCAGCTAGAAGGCAAGGATTTCAGCCATCTTGCTCACCACTAGCCCCTACAGGTGGAACACAGACAAAAACATAGGAGGCCTTCAGAATGTATGTGTGACGCTGAACTGAACTAACAACACAACTTCACATGGGTCTGGAGGTTTTCACCTACTCGTATACATGCTTTCAGCCTCTGCTTGGGTATTATCTCCTCCAAGCAGTTTATCCTCTGCTGGGGCCGGGGTAAGCACTGGTCCCTCAGGGAAGCAAGGAACATTTTGTAGTTAAGTAACTAGTACTTAGCAAAAAGTCTGAAACACTGAACCTTATTCTCCTTCCAGCTCTTCCTTCCCATCTTCTTTTTCCTTATATCAGTCTTTTTCATTACTATAGTGAACTACCTGGAGCAAGTAATTTATAAACAAAAGAGGTTTATTTTGGCTCACAGTTTGGGAAGCTGGAAATCAAAAAAGTATGGGGCAGTTTCTCACAAGGGACCCTTTGGTGGCATCACATCATGATAGTAGTGTGTATAGATCTCTGTGTGATCTCTCCCTCTCCTCAGAAACCCACCAGAATTCAATCACAGAGCCCCACCCTAATTATTTAATCTAATAACTTCCCAAAGACCTGACCTCAGGTTAGGTGTCTAGTGTCTAGTATTAACATATGACTTTGGGATTTGAATTCCTGCATGACTTGGGAGAAGGACAAATCATATTCAAACCACAGCACCCCTCTTCTTTCTCATCCTCCTCTCTGTCCTAGTGACCTACCCATGGACATTCCACTCATAGTTCTGTAGATCTGTAATACTATTCCTCCCGCCTCAAATGCAAGTCCCAGCCTGGGGTAGATAGGCTACAAGGAGGGCCGCACTATCCAGGAATTGGCCTCTTGATTGCTTTCTGCTCTGGTCTGCTTTCCTGTCCTACACTTGAAGATTTCTATTTTTGAGTTATTTCTCTACTATGAGAAAGGAATTAGCCTGACCTATCTTTAGTTTTCTCTGTTTTTGAGAGAGTAGAGCTGAAAATCTGGAGTCAGAATAACTGTCTGTAGCCTGAGTGCCGTGGTGCATGCCTGTAATCCCAGGCATGGAGAATCAAAAGGTTGAGGCCAGCCTGGCCTACAGAGCAAGTTCAAGACCAGTCTAGACTACATAGCGAGACCTGTCTCAACAGCAACAACAACAACAAATATATGGCAGCAAATCTTGCTTCTGCCCGGACTTCTTAAGTAACACAAGATATTTCACGTTAGGGCCTCAGTCCCCTCTGTAACCACATAGATGGAGTGTTTTGTAAAAGCCCTGAGTTCTCACCTCCCTTCCATAACATAAAACAACATAACAAGCAAAGAACTTAGCCATTGGTGTCAGACCAGCTGTATTAAATTCCAACTTCCAGCTACCATTGTGTGATCTTGGACAACTTAGCCTCACGTTTCTCTTCTGTAAAATGGGAGTATTACTTCTGCCTCATGGAGTTGTAAGGTTTAAATGTGAGAATATACATGAAACACCTAACATAATGCCTGGCAAATGTGAAGTATTCCTTAAAAGTTACTTAATAAGTGCTAGTAGTTTCCTGAGGTAGTTTTAGCCACAGAAATTCTTGTGAGTATTCCTCAGAGTTGAAGGTGAACACAATTGATGGTATTTATCTACTTTCTTTCAGAAGGATCGAGGGTGGGAAGACAGTGAAATAGGTACATTTTCTGGTCATTCCAGCAGGGTTAGTCACTACGTGCAGCCAGGATGAGCATGATACAAGGAAGTGAAAGAGGTCACATGTATTTAGTCTAGATCTTCAGACAACCAGCTGCCAAGAAGAGAATTAGGATACAAAAAAATCAATGAGAGAACCACCTGTGTATTGGCAGTAGAGAGGGAATCTAGGGCAGTGGTGGCAAACCTGTGGCCACAGCAGGCACACAGAGCTGTCTGGGTCAGCACGTGAGCCAAGCATATGAGCCTTCTATTCTAAATTAAACCCTCAGTATTCAGGTTTAATTAAAGTGTTGGCACTTTGCAATAACAAATAAGTGGGTTTTAGGTTGCAGTTTGGGCACTCAATCCCTAAAAGTTTTGCCATCTTGGGCTAGGGACTTGTGGGACAGTCATCATATCACAGTGCAAGTCTGACCTCTAGTCAAAGAGAGGGAAGAAAGGGAGGTGGGTAGGAGATTCTCCGGCTCCTGTACAGTTTGTTTCTTTGCATGGTTGATTTTTAAAAAAATTTTTTGTACCAGGAATTGAACTCAGGACCTTGCGACTGCCAGGCAGGCACTTGTGCCACTGAGCTATATCCTTGGCCTGTTTGTTTTTTTGAGCAGAGTATTGTTTTGTAGTCTAGGTTGGCTTTGAACTCACTATATAGCCCAGGCTAGCCTTAAACTTGAGATCCTCCTACTTCAACCTCTAAAGTACTAGGATTATAGGCACACACCACCATGCCCAGCTCCTGTGCAGTTTTTTTAATTCATGGGGTAGGAGGTGGTGGATTGATACTGAGGATTAAACCCAGGGCCTTTGCACTAAGCTATAATCACAGCCCTTTTTTTAAATCTTTTTTTTTTAAATTAGTACGTGTTTGTAGTACATACTGATTACATTCATTGTGGGGAGTTGGTACACATACCTAACACATCTTAATCCCATCCCTTTTAAAAAAAATTTCCCAGGCTGGTCTTGAACTTGCAATCCTCCTGCCTCAGCCTCCCAGAGTGATGGCATCACACACATGCATCACCATGCCCAGCTTCCTATGCAATTTTAAGGAAAGTTCAGAAAGGCCACGGGGAAGTCCTGTGTTCCTACCCTTATTTGGCCAGAAGCTACATACAAAAGGTGTGGTCTCAGTGCCATTTCACAGTGAATCCCCTAGCAACAGCTGGGCCTCCCTCAGTGCAATCCAGGTACCTTCTCACTAAGCCAGTTTTGCGTGCTTAGGAATCAAGGGGGTGAGAGGAAGTTTTAAAGAGCAGCTGTCATCCACGTAAAAATACGGGGGTGGGGGTAAAGATTTTAACTGTGCATTAATAATGTACTTCTCTCCTTGGTGGTGTTTAGCTTTATTAACTGAAGAAAAAATGAAGTAACTTTAAACTCATGTTTCTCTGTTTCTTTAGCTACTGAGATCTGGCCACTGGATGTCTGGCTTAAATTCCAGTTAAACTCATTACCAAGACCTGGGAACCTGACTTTCCCGAAACCACACAGGTTTTTGAAGCCATCCCGAGAAATCCTCATCTTTTTTGAGTCCTTGGTCTCTCTGTGGAGATGAGCAGGGCTGGACCCCTTTTTCCAGAGCCACTTCTGTACCATTCTCCCAATCTGGCAGAGCTGATATTCTGTTGAAGTTTTTGCCATTTGTTGGTGCCACCCTTTCGGCTTTCCCCTGACCGCCACAACACACCCTCCTTTTTTTTTTTTTTTTTCTTTTTTTTGTCTTTTTGAGATAGGTGCTCGCTATGCTGTGAGCTGGCCTTGAGCTCACTTATGTAGCCTAGACTGGTCTCAAACTCACAACAATCCTCCTGCCTCAGCCTCCCAAGCGCTGGGATTATAGGCGGGCGCCACCACACCCGGCACCACACCCTTCTCCTGTGTTTTCCACATCAGCTCACTTTTCCCCTTCAGTGCCTTTCACCACCATTTTCGGAGACTCCATCAGCCTTCATGCTGGTATCTTTTGGCTTCTCTGTGGAGAATTCCCCAGCCCCTTCAAAGTGAAGAGCCTTCACCTTTGCCCCACTTTAGCCGCCCACATCCTGGACCTTGTAATCACTGAGAATTGCTCTGCTTCCAGAAGCTGGAATCTGGTAGTTCTCAAATCTGGTGTGCTTCAAAGCATCTCTGGTCCATCCTCTGAGCATAATCCTTTAATCCCTCAGTAGAAGTAAACTCTGCCTTATCTAGGACCCTGTCTTCTGTCAGCACCCTTGATTTTCCATCTAGATCCCCATGCCCAGGCCCAACCCTGAGTAACCCTTCTTTTGGAACACTCTGATTCTGCTCACCATTGCCCACAATTGCGGACAGAAATTTAAAGCATCATGGTAGGTTTCTTTCATTTTCTTCAGCTGCCACAACAAATCGCCCCCAACACCAAATTGATGATAAAATGACAGAATTTATTTTTCCACAGTTCTGAGAACTAAGAGTCTGAAATCAAGATGTCTGCAGGGCCGTAATCTTCAAAGGCTCGGGGAGAGTCCTTTCTTGCCTCTCTCAGCTCCCTGTAATGCGCGCTCCTTGTTCATGGCAGCATAACATGATCTCAGCCTCCATCCTGGCATGGCCTGCGTCCTTGTCTCAGTGTCTGTGATTTCCCTCCCCTTTTCATACCCAGATACCAGTCATTGGAAATGAGTTTCATCCTAAATCCAGAATGACCTCCCCTAGAGATCTCTAACTTAATTCCATTAGCAAAGACCCTATTTACAAGTAAGGTCACATCCACAAGTACCAGGATTTAAGGCTTGGATGCATTCAACTCACTATAGCAGGTCACTACAGATTCTTGCTATTCCTGGCTCTTCCCCTGCACCCCCTCTCTGTGTGTCCAAATTCCACGTATCAAGCTCCAAAAGCATTCCACAAAGTGTTTTCAAGATTTCCCAATGTGAACATCTCTTTTTTTTTCTTTCTTGCTTTTTTTTTAGTACATGTTTGCAGTCCATAATGTTTACATTTCTTTTTCTTTGTTTACATTTCTTGTGTGGAGTTGGAACATGTAGATAACACATTGTAATTCCTTTTTTGGTGCCATTTCTCTCTCTTCCTTTTCTCCTTCCTCCATCTCTTAATCCCCTTCCCATTTGGGAATGATCTAGCTCCCTGCTTCCTACTATCTAACTTTTATTTTGTTCTTTCTTTATAAGTTAGGTTTCTCATATAAGAGAAACTATGAGATATTTCACCTTGTGTGTCTGATTTATTTCACTTAGCACTATGATCTCAAGGTGCATCCATTTCCTACAGATGATTCATGTTTATCCTTCCTTATGCGAGAGTAGTGCTCCGTTATATGTGCATACCGCATTTTGTTTATCCATTCATCTGTTGATGGACATATTGTATAGCCTGCTTCAAAGATTTAGTTGTTAATAAACTCACACATACTCTGCTATAAACAAGAGTATGTATGTATCACTGTAATATGATGTCTTTAACTCTTTGGGGAAGAGACCTAGTTGGGTCAAATGGAATTTCTAGTTTTGTTTTTGTTTTGTTTTGTGTTGTGTTTGAGAAAGGGTCTCACTATGTACCCCGAGCTGGCCTCAAACTCACAGTGATCCTCCTGTCTCAGCCTCCCCAGTGCTGGGATTACAGGCATGCCACCATGCCTAGCTAGTAGTTTTCTGAGGAATCTCCATACTGATTTCCATAAAGGCTGTGCTAGCTTATACTCCCTCAACAATGGGGAAGGGGTCAGGCATGGTGGTGCACACCTGTAATCCCAGTACTTGGGAGGCTGAGGCAGGAAGATCACTGTGAGTTCAAGGCTAGCCTAGGCTAGACAATGAGTTCAAGGCCAGTCTGAACTACATAGGGAGATCCTGTCTCAAAAAAACAATCCCCCCAAAACAAACAAGCAAAAAAAGAGCAGTGGAGAAGGGCTCCTTTTTCCCTGCAGTGACACAAGCATTTGTTATTCAATTTCTCCATGATGACCATTCTTTCTGGAGTAACATGAAATTGTAGTGTTGTTTTAAATTTGCATTTCTCTAATGGCCAGAGGTAGTGAACATTTTTTCATGTATTTATTGGCCTTTGTACTCTTCTGTGAAGTATCTATTCATTTCAGTTATTTTTTTATTTGGTTTTTTATTTGAGGGGGTCTAATTTTTTTTAGTTCTTTGTATATTCTACGTATTAGTGTTTTTTCTGAGGAATAGTTGTCTAAACAGTTTTCCCAATCCGGGGGGTATCTCTTCACTCTATTGGTTGTTTCTTTTGCTGTACAGAAAGTTTTTATTTTGATCTGATCCCATTTGTTAATTCTTGGTGCAAGGACCAAGGATATAGCTCAGTGGCATAAGTAAGCCTGGCAAGCCTGAGGTCGTGAGTTTGACTCCTGGTACCAAAAAAAAATTCTTGGTGCAACTTCCTGTGCAGCTGGGGCTCTGTTCAGAAAGTCCTTGCCCATGCCTATAACTTCAGGAGTTTTACCTATTTATTCTTCCAGAAGATTAAATGTTTGTTTTAACATTTAGTTCTCTGATCTATTTTGATTTTAGTTTAGTACATTGTGAAAGATATGAGTATACAGTCAATCTTCTGCATATGGATAGCCAGTTTTCCAAATGCCATTTATTAAAGAGACTATCTTTTCTCCAGTATATATTTTTGGCCTCTTTCTCAAAGATCAAATAGTTGGATGTTCTTGGGTTATTTCTATCACTGTAACTTTTTTTTTTCTATCACTGTAACTTTGCAATATAATTTGTTTCTTAACTTTTAAAAATTTTATTAGCATGTTTGCATTACATGCAGTTGACAATCATCTTTGAGGTGTGGGTACATGTACATACTACAGCTTCTTTTTTTCTTTTTATTCCTCTTACCTTTGTTACCCCTCCCTCCTCCTCTAATTCCCCAATCCCAATTTTCACTCTTGTTGATATTAATCTTAGATCATGTTATGTCACATAATGCTTACCCTCACTGAGGTCATTAAGTTCCTATACATGGCATATCTTTATTCTACTTATTTGCCTTTTCCCTGCTCCTCACCCATCATCCTCATGTAATATAATTTCAAGTTCAGGATTGTGATGTCTCCCACTTTGCTTTTTTTGGTTTTGTTTTGTTTTGTTTTGTTTGGGGTTTTTTTTCACTTTGCTTTTGTTATCCTGGACTGTTTTTTCTACTTTGCATCTGTAGGAAACCAGCCATGAGATTGTCCCTGACTGGGGAGGGCAGGGTGAATGAGGATGAAAGACAAAAAGACACGGAGTTAGTTTATAATGCAAGGCCTGGGCCAGGTATGCAGCTCAGTGGCACAGCACTTGCCTGGCAAGCACAAGGTCCTGAGTTTGATTCCCAGTGCCAAAAAAAAAAATAATTAATTCGAATGTAAGGCCTGGGGGTTCTTGCCTCTAGTGGACAGAGGGTCCTGAGCATTTGGCTCACCTTGCTTTTATTCACTTAGACACGTGAGCAAGCAGTTAGAGTAGCACAAGGTTCATCTAGCTCCTATTATCTATAGTACATGACCAGGTAAACAACCAGATCTCAGCTGTGTTAACTTTCCCCTGGAACTTGCAATGTGCCAGCATGCTGGCTCATTGTCTGGTCTTCTGCATGGGTCACTCTGGTTCCATATGAATTTAAGATTGTTTTCTCCAGTTCTGTGAAGAATGCTGTTGGAAATTTTATTAGAATTGTTTTAGATCTCTGTATCAATTAATGATATGGCTATTTTGACTATACTGATTCAGCCTACCCAGGTAGAGGAGATATCTTTCCATTTTCTGATGACCTCTTCAATTTCCCTTCTCAGAGTACTATATTTTTCATTGTAGGTATCCTTCACTGCCTTAGGTTAATTCCTAAGCATGTAATTTTTCTTGGTCCTATTGTGAATGGCACTGTTTTCCTAAATTATTCTTCAATTAGTTCATTGTTAGTAGACAGGAACACTAATGATTTTTGTGTTGATTTTGCATCCTGTTTCATTATTGAATTCATTATTAGTTCTAAGAGTCTTTTGGTACACTTGATGGAGTCTTCAATGTACAGGATCTCACATATCCCTTTATTTCTTCCTCTTGCCTAATTGTTTTTGCTAATGTTTTGAATACTGTGCTAAACAAGAATAGTGATAGTGGACATCATTGTCTTCTTCATGATTTTAGAGGAAAATCTTTCACTTTTTCTTCATTTGTTACAATGTTGGCAGTAAGCTAGTTATTGCTTTTATCAGATTGAGATAAATACCTTATATACCTATTTTCTTCAGTGTTTCTATCATTAAAAGCTGTTGGATTTTGTCAAAAGCTTTTTCTGTGTCTATTGAAGTGATCATGTGATATTTTTGTGCATGCTTCTGTTTATGCAACAAATTACATTTATTGATATGCGTATGTTGAACCATCCTTGCATTCCTGAAGTCTACTTGATCATTTATGATCTTTTTGATGATTAGTTGATTCTTTTGGCCAATATCTTGCTGACAATTTTTGTATTTATATTCATTAAAGAAACGGGTGTATAGTTCTCATTTTTGAGGGGAGGGGGTTTGGATCTTTGTCTGGTTTTGGAATCAGGATAATGTGGCTTCCTGAAATGACTTTTGTGGTACACTTCCCTTTCAATTTCATTAAAAAGCTTGGAAAGTATTAAGGTTAGAACTTCCCTGAAATTTTTGTAGAATTCAACATTAACCTGTTTGGGCTTTATTTAGTTGGTAGGTTATTTATTACTGCTTCAGTTGCTCGTTACTGGATTATTCTGGGTTTTTAAAATATTCTTGGTTCATTTTTGGTAATTTATAGGTATCTAGAAATCTGTTAATTCTATAATCTTTTATATTCTGGTACTGTCTGTTGTGATTTTACCTCTTTAATTTCTAATTATATTGATCTGGGTCTTCTGTCTCCTTATTTGGGTTAAATTGACTAAGGGTTTATCTATTTTGTATTTTTTTTTTTTAGGCAAGTTCTCACTATGTAGTTCAGGCTGGCCTTGAACTCGAAGCAATCCTTCTGCCTTAGCCTCCCAATTGCTGGGATTATAGGCATACACCAAAGGCCTAGCTTTGTTTATTCTTTCAAAGAACCAACATGTTGATTCACTAATTTTTATGTTGTTTTGTCTCAATTTCATTGATTTCTGCTCTGATCTTTTTAATTACCTTCCCTGTACTAGTTTTGGATTTAGATTGTTCTTGTTTTTCTAGGACCTTGAGGTATATCATTAGGTTATTTGGACTCACTATGTTTGTGCTGTGAGAATTCACACCTAGAAATTTCCCTCTGAGGACTGCTTTCATTGTATCCCATAAATTCTAGTATGGTGTAATGACATTGTCATTTAACGTTAAAAACTGTCCTATTTCTTCCTTGATTATTTCTGTAACCCATTGTCTATTTAAGAGCATATTTAGTTTACATGCATTTGCATAATTTCTATGTTTTCTTTTTTCGTTGATTTCTAACCTCATTGCACTATGGTCTGATAATATGCATGTCATAATTTCAATTATTTTACATTTACTTCAGGTTGATTTATTGGCTAGTATGTGGTCTATTTTGGAGAAAGTTCCATGAGTTGCTGAGAATATATATTCTGTTGTTGTTGGGTAGATTACTCTGTAAATATCTATTAAGTCCATTTATTTGAAGATTTTGTTTAACTTTAATGTTTCTTTATTGAATTATTTTTTTTTGGTACCAGGAATCAAACTCAGGTCCTCATACTTGCCAGGCAGGCACTGTCCACTGAGCTATATTCCCAGCCCTTCTTTGTTGATTATTTTTTTGGTCTAGTTTACCTGTCTCTGTGATTATGGGGTATTGAGGTCTCCCACTAGAATTTTGTTTAGTTTATCTGATCCTTTATGTCCAGTCATACTTATTTTATGTAGTTGGATCTGCCTTTGTTTGGTGCATATATTTTAATAATTGTTGCCTCTTGCTATTGAACTGTTCCCTTAACCAATATGTAATAACTTTCTTTGCCTCTTTTGATCAGTTTTGGCTTGAAGTCCACTTTGTCTGAATATAGGATAGCTGATATATTCAGGTTACTGTTGCGTGGAATTTTGTTTTTTATTCTTTCATTTTTCATCTATTAGTTTCTTTGTGGGTTAAAAGTGTTTCTTGTATACAATATGCTGTTGGATTTTATTTCTTAGTCCTTTTCTGCCACTCTGTATATTTTGATTGGAGAATTAAGACCATTTGTATTAAGAGTTATTACTGAGAGGTATTGACTTATTACTGTTATAACATTATTTGCCTGTGGCTGATTCTCTATCTTTCCCTCCTACTTAACTGCTCATCCTACCTAGTGTATTTTTCTATTAGACCTTTTGTCATTGTTATCTTCATTGTCTCTTTTTAGGATATTCTTGAAAAATTTTTGGAGGGCTGGTTTGGTGGCCATAACTTTCCTTAAGTGCTCTTTATCATGAAAATATCTTATTTCTCCATCAGTTTTGAAAGAGAGTTTTTTAGTATATATCAGAAGGGGGGGTGGAAATTTTTTCAGAGCCTGAAACACACACTCCACGCCAAGCTCCAAGTTCTTCTGGACTTGATGTTTTGTTTTTTGGTTTTTGTGGTTTTTTTTTTTTTTTTTTTTTTTTTTTTTTTTAGAAGTCTAGTGTAAATCTAATAGATTTTCCTTTATATGTGTCTTTGTTTTGCTTTATTTTGCTTTTCTAACTGCTTTTAAGATTTTATTCTTGTGCTGGGATTATAAGATTTTGACTATAATGGGTCATGAAGAGGTTCTTCTCTGATCATGGCTGTTTGGTGTTCTATATGCCTCATTTATCTATATATTAAATTGTTTTCCCTTATTTGGAAAGTTTTCTTGTATTAGTTACATAAACAGGGGTTTTCATACCATTGTGCTGTCTTCTGATTCCCTACAAATTCCATTTAATCTTACTCTTCTTTGTGTCACCTAGCAGCTATTGGACCCCTACTTGTGCTTCCCATGTACTCTTTGCTTTTTTTGACTTTTTGAGACAGGGTCTTGCTATGCAGCTCAGGCTGGCCTTGAGCTCACCTTGTAGCCCAGGCTGGCCCTGAACTTGCAACAATCTTCTGCCTCAGCCTCCTGAGTGCTGGGATTACAGGCGTGTGCCACCATGCCTGGCTCCATATACTCTTGATAGAATTTTTAATATCTTCAGCTTCTATTTAGATCCTTTTTATGGGCTCTAGTTCTTTTTTATGCTGATCATAAATGTTTTGCATCATTTTGTTTAGCTGTTCTAACTTTATTAGTGTCTTCTATGGACTTCCTGGTCATTTTTTTTTATTCAATCCAATACCTATTTACTTCTATCTTCCTTGAGCTTTCAAGTGCCTTATTGATCTGTTTTATTATCTCTCCTGATATTGTTTCAAATAATGTAGGTGTGTGGCTTTTGGTTTCTTCCCTTTTCATGACCTATGGATTAGCTTTGGGGGAGTTGGGAGTTTTTGGAGGTATTTTGTTGGTTTGTCTTCTTGTTTCTAGTTTTTGTTTGCTTGTTTGTTTTTGTGTTGAAGGCTCTGGGTTGATTATAGTGGAAAGCATTGTTTCTAGGACAGAGACCTCTTTTATTAATGTCTACTTTTCAGGGCAGTCCTCTGGAAGTGGCTACCAATTGGCCTTTGTCTCCATTCCAGGATCCTACTACCTCTGTTTACTTGGTGTGATGGGAAGTTGTAGCATATTTGGCCTAGTACCCCAGTGTCCAGGAATGGGCCACACTGTTTTAAATGACTCTAAAGTAATCCAGATATTGGTCTCCCAAGAAAACCAATTAATAGCAACACCTATGTCATCTTGGCTATAATAATAAAACCACCATCAATTACAGCATCAAGTGCAAACTGAGTATTGAGAAAACCTAAAGACCAATAATGTACCACCCTTAACCACAGAAAAGATATCTATAATTATAGTATGAACACTAAGACAAATCAAATATTGACCTACTTATTTGACTACAGTAAATATCTATTAAATGGAACAATTTTGCCTACATTAACAATATAAGTGTTTATGATAGGATAAAGTTATTAAGTTATATGTAGACCCATACTTAACATTTATATTAGTATAAATAGAGGGGATGGGAAACTAGAGATCAATAAAAAATTGACAAATTAATTAATAAGATATGAGAAGGAGGAGAGAAAGTGAGGTGCAAGGTTCTATCAGGATAGAGAACAGTCACAGGAAAAATGAACAAGAAAAAGGAGAAAAAAGATCAACAGAAGGCAAAATACAGGAAATAATAAGGAGAAAAAAAGTTGAAAGGGGAAAAGAGAAAAGGAAAGAAAAGAAACTAAAAGAGAAAAAGAGAGATCGTTATTGTGATCCAGCCAGTAATGATTTTCTCCACCTAACTTTCGCCCCTGTGGGTTTTTGAGTTACCCTCCCTGTACCAGAGGCACCTCTGTCAATTCACCCCAGACTGTGGTTACTGTCCAAGCCAAGGCATGGGGATGGGAAACTCAATCAGCCTTCTGGTCTCTGCTGGATGTTTGAAGATAAGAAACATAATCCTCCCTCTGATCTCTGCTGGATATTAGCCACAGAGTCGGGTTCAAGCAGACTGTAGGACTTAACATCCATAACCACGGGGTCTGGTTGCTCTCTTCTCTCCCCAGGCATTGCCCTTATCATCCCTACTTCTGCTTCTTAGTTTCCCAGCATGGTCAGCCCCGTGAAGCACAATTTTGCCTTGTATACTTGAACTCCACTGGTGATTGTCTCATTCTCTACCATGTTCAATCCTGTGCTTGAGGCTTTCTCCTGCCTTTCCTCCAGGCCCACTAGATATTCTTAACTTTCTTCAACAACATTCCCTTTTTCTTTTTTCTTTCTTTTTCCCTAATACCTTTAGTTCCTTGTAACATCCAACATACCTTTCATCTTGCAAAATTTTGCATTCTTCTTTTGTATTCACATAGTTCATCCCTACCTCTATGACACTACCTACTCAATTTGTTGTTTTAAAGTTACTTCCTCGGATTTTGCTGATGACCTCATCCTTCCTATCTACAGCACACTCCAGTTCTGCATGGCCTTATACCTGGTAATGAGGTTGGAATGTATGGCTTTAGGACTGTGTATCAGTCAGAGTTTACTAGAGGAACAGATATAATACAAGATAAACAAATGCACAAGAAATTACAAGTTTGGCTTACAACGGTCAGCTACAGAGTTGGATGAGGTAGCGTGCAGAGGGTGTCTACACGCTGGAGATTGAAGAGCCCAGCCCTGGGCCTGGAGCTCACTGCAGTGTCCATGCAAGTCCATATCAAAGGGCTGATGGGTCTGCGACGCAATGCTGAAGAATCTATGACAAAGGCCAGAGAGCCAACACAAGAAGGCTGAAGAGTCCCAGACGGAAGCTGAACAGTCTGCACAAGAAGCCAGGAGATGACCAAGCTGAAGGCAAAGACTGGAGCTCCTCCGAAGAACCAGCAGCCCCTCCTTCCTCAATTCCTTTTTTTTTAAGCAGTCTATCTGCTCTGGAGGGGGTTGGGGTGGTTCTCTACACCCACACCCTCTGCATGCCTTCCTCTTGCACAGGCTTAGGATGAATACAAAGTAAGCACCCTGGCTCCCTGCTGAGTCACACAGTTAACCTTCTAAACTTCTCAAATTAACACAATAAACAACATCCCAGAAGGGTAAGGGCATGTCCTTTTTACCCCAAGATGCAGAACTGCTGAGTCACTTAGCCAAACCTCTAGACTCCCCAAGTTGACACAATGTATCAACCATAACAGACCATTACATACTAGGTGTACCTAGCTGGAATGGTGGAAGATATAAAAATGGATTTGGCTTAAAAAAGCCCTTGACTCACAAGAACAGTGCCATCTAGCCTCGCTATATCCCTTATTCTGTTGCTGGGTTACAACACCCAGCACTCATAATTTAATGGAAGACAGATTTAATTTGGCTCACATTTTAAGGGTGTTCAGTCCATGAACAGCTGGTTCATCACAGAAACATCATGGTGGAAAGGCATGGTGGAGCAAAAGAGCTTAGTTCCTGAGGGCTGGGAAGCAGAGCAGGGGAATAGTGCCCGAGAGGAAGGGGCGAAGGGCCAGGCATAGATCCTAAGGTTACGCTCCATGACTCACCCAGACCCACTCAGAAATGTGCTGCACCAATCCCCTGGGCAGATCCCAAAGCCAATGAAGTTGACATTTTACCCTAACCACCACACTTGCCTTCTGAATATATTGATTCTACCACCCTTGAGGATGACTTTGCCCGTTTCAACCAAAACAGCTTTAGTGATTCTCTTAATGTCTAAATGTTGATACGATGTTGGATTTAAGCTGAAATGCAGCCATGATACCTGAAATATTCTTTCTTTTCTGCTTCATCTTATTATTATTACTCCTTTTCTAGCCACTTAGAAAATTCTAAGGTAGGAGTCATGATACTAGCTGAAGAGCTGTTTCTTTTAATCAGAGGTTTCCTTTTCTTTTGTGATACTGACCCTATTTCTAAAGGTTACATTAGTTATGTTAATTTCACAATCATTTCTACTATAATGAGTGATTTTGAGAATTTGCTGTGAATTATGCTGTTCTAAAGCAACTAAGGTCAGCATCTAGAAAGTGGAAAAAGATTAGCCATTTGCACATGATTCCTAAATGGATTGTAAGCTTATTTAGGGTAAGGAGTCTGTCATTCTTATCTGTGTTTTCTGCACTCAGTGATTCCTAACCCATGGAAGGTATTCAGTCACCGAATGGACTGTTCCTCTCACTACTTCAGTTTCTCTGGGAAGATATAATCATCTGACCTTCAGTTCTATCACTAGAAACAGTTATTTTTTCCTATGGAGCATGGGAAACCTACCTAGTTTCCCAAGGTGGTGTTGACATTTGAGACATATTCACTGGAGAACATCAGTAATAAAGATAATTACTTTTCAGTAGCATATGGTTCGTCCCATCCAACTCCTCCAAAGTTTCAGCCTTATGACTGATGCAAGTGTACTGCATCAATACGTAGCTACTGAGACACTGAGTAAAAAAAGGAATGTTGGAAAGAAGCATCTTAATCTGTGGTACAGCTCAAAGAAAGTCAGCAAGACAGCCACATGGAGTGAGGCCACCACTATCCATTTTGCTGTCACATTTGGTTTGATATTTTAGGAAGGGAAAGAGTGAATGAAGGGAAGGGGAGGCAAAGGGGGGAAAACTCATTGTACTTGAAAGTTTAGAAAAAGCTGCAACAACAGAACTTGATTCTAGCTTTGCAGGAGTGTCCAGTGTATATGGAGAGGAGAGTGTAGATGGAAACTGACTTTGGATACTCCAGGAAGAAAGTCATTATTGGAAAAAAAGAACTGTCAAGAAGACTAGCAAAAAAAATAGAAAAGCAAGATAATCTAGAAGTAGAAAAATACAAATAAGATCATGCCACAAAAACACTATGGTTAGGACACTGACTTGCTTCTGCTACCCCTGGATTATCCATACCACCATACCACCACTGTGTTTGTTTGTTTATTTACTTATTTATTTATTTATTTATTTATTTTGGTCTTTTTGAGACAGGGTCTCACTATGCAGTTCAGGCTGGCCTTGAGCTCACTTTGTAGCCTGGGCTGGGCTCAAACTCGCAACGATCCTCCTGCCTCGGCCTCCCGAGTGTTGGGATTACAGGCATGTGCCGCCAGGCCTGGCACACCAACACTGTGAAAGGGTGGGTTTTTTCCCTGATACTGGAGATGGAACCTAAGGCTTCACACATCCTAAGAAAGCACTCTATCATTAAACTATACCCCTGCAGTCCCTTCTTATTATTTTTTAAAATTTTGAGACAGGGCCTTGCTAAATTGTCAAGGCTGGTCTCAAACTTCCAATCCACTTCCTCACCCTCCTGAGTAGCTGGGATTACAGGCATGTGTTACCATAGCTGGCTAGTAAAATGTTTTTGTTTTGTCATGTTTCTTTGCCTCACTTAACTAACATAGCCTTGAGTGGGAAAACCAGATGGCCAGAGGCTAAGTAACATGCACACATTCTTGCATGAGAAGGACCTACACTGTTTGGCATCTAGAGCCCCATAAATGAGAGACTGTGTAAATAAAAGAGAGTTCAAATGGACGGTAGTCAAGAAAAGAACAAACAACTTCTGTTGTAGTCAGGGTTTACAAGGGAAAAGATTTAATATAGGACACATAATTTATAGGATTATTTTATAATAGTCACCCAAAGAATCAAATGCAAATGAGTACAGGAGATCTGTCCACACACTACAGACCAGAACAATCAGCTGAAGGCCTGGATCCCACCGCAATGTCTTATAAGAGTCCAGCTGAAGATCTACAGCCCATGGCAATGTCCTCCATAAGTCCAGCTGGAGGCCCAGAGAACACAACATCTCGTGCAAGTCTGTATCAAGGATCTGTACTGGGAAGGCCCAGAGGTCAGTGGTGGAAGCTAGAAAATCTGTGCCAGTAGACTGAGGATCTGCACTGGAGCCAGGAAGCAATGCCCAAGGTAAGGACCAGAGCTCCCCTGAAGAGAACTGCAGCCATCCTCAGTGACATCAAGGACCCAAGCTCCTCTGACTATGAGAACAGCTGAGTTCATATCAGGAAAACTAGTGCAA
Organism: Chinchilla lanigera; assembly: GCF_000276665.1. Taxonomy (NCBI): domain Eukaryota; kingdom Metazoa; phylum Chordata; class Mammalia; order Rodentia; family Chinchillidae; genus Chinchilla; species Chinchilla lanigera. Next base: position 2,581,726 of record NW_004955501.1, read on the forward strand.
CAAGCTTCTCCAGGAGAATCAACAGCACACCATTTCCCCCTCCAGGTCTCTTTTTATGCTCTTGGTAAAAATCCTCAGGTGGGCCCTTGACACCCAGCACCATGCTGATTCAGTTCAGCTGAGTGTTACAAGTTGACCATTAGTTAATCCACAACAACTTCCATATAATTTATAATTATGTGAGCAATCATAATAAACCCTAAAGTTTCAGGGATCTAACATAACAGAAACTTATTGCTCATTCATATAACATTCTACCATAGGTATTTTTCCACAGGGTGGACAACTTTACTTCATGTGTTGATTCAAGAATACTGGTTTCTTTCATCTTATGGTCCCACAATTCAGAGTCCTCTGTATTTAACTGGAGAATGGGGAAGGAGAAAAGTAGACAGGATGTGCTACTTATTAAAGACTTCATCTTCACCTGGCTAGCCAGCTACTTTGCAGCAGCATCTCTATAAAAACGAGAGCCTGAGTCAATGTACATGGCATAATGTATGGAATGTGGGGCAGGGTACAGAGGTTTAAGTGACCCTGAGATAAAGAAAACACATTTTGAGTGGTGCCCTTGAGGGATGGGAAAGTAAAGTGTACTAGGCAGATTCTTTACTATGGTGTGTGAACTGAGCTCCTTCTACATCTAGGGCACTGGGTAATGTGTACAAGTTGCCAAGAGTAATATAATGGTCACTATGTCCAGGAGACATTAAAACTAATTGGAATACCTGTACATAGAAAAATAAACTTTTCTTTCTGGGTAGATTTGGGAAGTGTCAAGTGAGTGGTGGGGGAAGTGAAGTAAGAGTTCAAAGCAGGAAGTTATCACTGACAGGTGGGGGCTCATGGCAGGTGTTCAGTCCAAGTCAGCAAAGTATCTGATGCAAGACAGGATTAAATGTAGATGAAATTTCTTAGAGGAAAACCGTTAGAAAAATGGGTAAGGGGGCTGGGAATTTAGCTCAGCGGCCCAACACCTGCCTGGCAAGCTCAAGGACGTGAGTTCGATTCCTGGTACCGAAAGAAAAACAAAAACAAACAAACAAACAAAAAGAAATGGGTAAGAAGTCATAGAGGCTTGGAGAAACTTGAGTGCATATGAAGTAAATCTGATCCAGAGTGAAAGAGTGATGAAAGGTTGGGAGAGAGGGAAGAATGGAAGCACCTAGCATGCAGAGCAGGCTAAGGAGAGTTGAGTATGATCACTAGAGAGTTCTTCAGCAGTCACTCACCAGATATTCCCTCTCTGAGGATGGATGTGCTTTAGTTTCTCAGCCATACTCGGCCTTTGGCTAGGAATAGTCTTCTACAAACATGGCCTCAGAGTGAATCCAGACAGATTTCAGTGGGCAGCAGCTGGGGCTTTTGATGAATTATACTCCTTGCAGCTGGAGATCTGCAAGGTGCATGCATGTGTATAGCCACCGGAGTCTACATTTTGCACTGTGCAGATCTAGCCCTTTCTACAAGTACAGATAGGAAGAAACTCCTCCGTGGTCTCCGTGGGTCTTTCTTCCTGAGGGGAAACTCAGAAGAGGGAGGTTAGTGGAAGACACTATACCCTCTGTCAACCCAGCTGATCTCAGAGTATATGTCCTCTCCTTCCTTTATTATCCATTGTCAAGTCCCTACATCCACCCCTTACCCTGGCAAAGGTCTTGGTGACTTAACTGGTGATGAGATCCAAACTTTCACTCTGGAAGGATCTGAACCAGAAAGGTTACCATACCTTTCTCAGGTTAGAGTTACTTCACATGTCCATTCCCATTACAGTGGAGCAAGACAGTACAAGGAAGAACCCAGGTGGATCCCCTGGCTTCCATGTATTTGTTCTTGTCTCCATTGTGTAGAAGCAGCCCCTCTGCTGACCAGGATTAATTACCTTTGCCAGGGTGATGATCCCAGCTTTTGCTTGCTTGTCCCTGGGGACAAGGGGTTCAAAGTGCCTAGCAGCAGCTGTGGCTTGTAGTTCAATGACAGCCTTGTTGTGTCCTCTGGAAAGAATGTGTTCTATGTAGGGATCAGGCCCTCCAACCCTGCTGAGTCAAGAGTTATGGGGACAAAGAAGTACAAAATCCCATAGTGGGGCATTAGGTGTGACAGTGGAGTGACTCCTGCTTTTAACCTTTGGTTCTCAGGCCTATATGTTCTTCCTATTGAGCAAACCCCACCATATAGAAGTCTCTGATTTATGTGCTTTAAGGATGCACCCTGTCCATTCACAGTGTTCCCTCTATACTCTTACTTCAGTACCATTGGTAGGTTATTCCAGACCTGCCTTGGCTGAACATTCTAATGTGTTTAGAGCTCTGATACTCTAACAATTAGGTCTTCAGTCTGCCACTCAGCTGTGTATTCCTTTCCTCTGCCAAAGATAAGGGTCTCTTTGTAAGCTACTCCCAAAGGCCCTGTGGCTCTCTCACTTAACCAAAACCTATTTGTTAGCCACTCTCAGTCTCCCATTAGCTCACTGCAGAGCATTAATACAACTTGGTAGTAACCATCCGACTTTGCTGTCTTTTAAGAATTTTCCCTCCTTTTTTCAAAGACATCATCACATTTACCACAGCATTTCTCTCCACTGGGATGCCTTTTCAGGTCAACACTGACGAGATCTTTGCAGTTGAGCTACCACTTCCTGCTAGGGTCTATTTACGCCACACATACTAACCAGAATGGCATCCTTTCTGCCTGCTGGGCCATGGGGAGCCAGTACAAATGCCCATCTTACCACCTTTTTCTTTTAGGTTGCTCCTACTACCACCTGTATTAGTCTGGGACTCTGAGAAATGAATGCAAGACAGGATTAATATGTAAAAGATTTATTAGAGGAAATTCCTGTGAGGTAAAACAGAGGCAAGAGGGGGAGTTTGAGAAAGCCATCAGACTACAATGCAGTTCTGATCCAGAGTGCAGGAAAGAAGACTGGAGCCACTGCAGTTCTAAGTAAAGTTTGGGGGCTGGAGATTTAGCTCAGCGGCACAGCACCTGCCTGGCAAGTGTGAGGTCCTGAGTTCGATTCCCGGTACCAGAAAAAAAAAAGTTTCCTTTCTAAATAAAGTTTGGGAGGGCCATTTGGAATTTCTCAAGCCAAAGTCAGTTGTCAGAGCAATCTGACATCTCCTAGGAACTGATGTTTTACTATCGCCGCCACACTGAATCATTAGCCAGAAGCAGCCTATAGGATACAGAGTCTTGATACAATGAATTTCAAATGGCAGTAGCTGGGTCCCTCAGTTAGTATGGTCTCTGAAACCAGAAATCTGAGAGGTACATTCTCACAGCCACAGCAGCAGTCTTTGAGGAGGAGGCATGAAGGAAGTGAAATAGGGACAGGAAAATCAATCAGATTTAATTAAGTGTGGATTGGCAGAAAATATATCCAATGATGGTGTGTAGACAGAGTGCAATATGAATTCTAAATAAAATAAAGGGTACTTTATCTGAAGGTCACTTTATCTAAAAGGAGCATTTTAGAGGTGCCATGGGGAAAATGTTAAAAATGTACATAAAGATAGTCCTTGGAGACTTGAATGACAGGGTTAAAATTTAGAATCTATCCTCTAAGTCACTGGGAAGCCCTGGACATAATAAGTCTATATTTTACCTCTCAGTATTGAATACTATTGATCACGCTTTTCTTTTTTAAATTCTCTTGTCTTCTCTGACACATGACACTACTAAATTTCTACTATATCTTTGGGTATTTATTCTTACTTGTCATCTACAACTGTTCTTTCTTTTGCTTTAAAAAAAAAATATTTTGAGATGGGAGTCTCACTATGTTGCCCAGGTTGGCTTCAAACTCCTTGGCTCAAAAGATCTTCCTGTCTCATCCTCCAAAGTAGCTAAGGCGATAAGCACATGCCATTCTACCAGGCCATTCTCAGTCTGTGTAGTTCCTCATTACTTGAAAATAGAGGGGCTGGGGATTTAGCTCAGAGGTGCAGCACCTGCCTGGAAAGTGTGAGGTCCTTGATTCCTGATACTCTCCCCCCATAGAAAAGAAAATACGTACCTTGCTCAGGGGAGAATATAAACAGAAAAGAGCAGAAGCCTAATAGGTGGATGAATAAACGTATAATGAATGAATGAATGGTTCCATCCAGCAAATGTTTTACGATTATGCCACTCTCAAACCCAAACATTTTATTTATTAACTTCTCAATGTTCATATGACAAAATACCCCCCACACACACACACACCCCATACTGGGGAATGAACCCAGGACCCTTCATACTAAGCTACATCCCCAGCCCACCTTTAATTTTTTATTTTGAGATTGGTCTTGCTAACTTGCTAAGTTACACAGGCTGGGATCAAAATGTCAGTCCCCCTTCCTTGGCCTCCCATTGTGCTAGGATTATAGGCATGTGTCACCATACTGGACTGAAGAAGCAAAAATTTCCTAAAATGGTTTATAAGCTGGGCATGGTAGCACACACCTGTAATCCCAGCACTGGGGAGGCTGAGGTAGGAGGATCACTGGGAGTGCAAGGCCACCCTGGGCTACAAAGTGAGTTTAAGGACAGCCTGAACTGCACACTGAAACCTTGTCTCAACAAGGCAAAACAAAAACAAAAACAGTTTACAAGACCTTTCATGGTCTAGACCCTTTCTATCTCTATAACTCATTAGTATTATCCCCCAAACTCTGATACAGCCACACTGGGCTTCTTTCTCCCATCAACTCTTCAAAAGCACCATATTCTCTCCTGTGGGATTTTTCTCTTCCCAGGATGTAGGGTTCAACTCTCAGTAGTCAATGTCTATCATCATAAATGTGTGCTCATCTTTCATATCTCAGATTGATACTTTCTCAGAGAACCCTTCCTCGATTTTAACTAAATCGAATCCTGTTATCTGTCTCCTCCTGCCATGCTCCTTTTACTTACAGCAATTATCAAAGTTGTAATTTCATATTTAGCGATGTAAATATTTGATTGTCAAGTCTTGTAAATCTCTTCAACTAGGCTGTCATATACACTTTCTAGCACTTAGGAAAGTGACCAAAACATGCTCAGCATAGTGTCTGAAATAATGAGTACATGAATGAATGGACAGTTGTTTTTGTGCAGAGGAGATTCATAATATTTGTGAAAAATGAGTCTTAGCTTACTGCTGTGAATACCTAAAATACCTTCTTAACTTCAAACTTAATTAGACTTCTAAGGCAGAACTCCTGATATAAGTCTCCCAGAGCTACAGTTCATCTTACCCAGTAATTGAAAGTCTACCATAAGTTTAAAGTAAAGAAGGTATTTTAGGGTACAAGCTAAATTGCTGTATAAAAAGGACCCCTAAATACAATGGCCTAAATTAAATAGAAGTGTATTTCCTCCTACAGGTATTTTCAATGTTTAACTGCAACAGCATTCACTGTAGTGTTTTTAAATAATGAGAATTATTATTTAATAATAAGAATAGCTTTAATGTCCAACACTGGCAGTATAGCTAAATAGATGTAAGTATTGCTGGTCAGTGGAGTAACATCAGCTATTAAAAAGTCATACTATAGAAAAGTAGCTCTCAAGCTTCTGTGTACATCAAGATTACTCAGAGCGTTTGTTACAACACAGCTTCCTGGGCTAACTCCCAGAGTTTTGATTTGGGAAGGAGGTCTGGGATAGTGTCCAAGAATTTGCATTTTTAAGTTCCTAGATGACACTGATACCACCAGGGACCACAATCTGAGAACCAATGTAGTAGATGAAAAATGTAATGACTTAGGAAAAGGTTTATAACATGAGTTAAAAGGAAAAAATGGATTCCAAAATAAAATTCTGCTCACAATGTAATTTTGGCAGGAAATATATGCACACAAATAGAAATCTATAAAGACCTCAAATTGTTAGCAGAAGGATTTATGGGTGGCCTTTGTGTTTTAAGCTATTTACAATGAGCATTTGTAATAAAGTCATTTTGTTGTTCTTTTTGAGAAAAAGAACTGACATTGCAAGGGAACAGTCAAATGGTTATTTCAAGGTTACAAGCTTGAGGGAAAGAGAAAAAAGAATAGGGAAGGACAAAGTGAGAAGTTAGAGAAAAGATGATGATGTCAGATATTGGAGAAATTATGATGATTTTGAATATAAATTTTAAGAGGCTACAGAACATCTAGCTGAAGATGGAACGAAGAAGCTGGAGATCCAAATTAAAACCTCAGATAAGATGCTAAAGTAGAGATGTTGATCTAATAGTTTTTCAAAAAGAAGGGATAGCATGTGGTGGTGTAAACCTGTCATCCCAGCACTCTGAGAGGGTGAGGCATGAGTATTACAAGTTCAACCCTCCCCAGGCAACTTAGCAAGATCCTGTCTCATAATTATAAATAAATAAATAAACAAATAAATAAATAAAAAGTCTGGATATATAGTTTGAAGGCCCTGCATTCATTCCCCAGAAATGAGAAAAAGAAAGAGGAGGAACAGATCATTTAAATCACTACAGTGTTAAAAAAAATCACTGCAGTAGAGTTGCCAGAGTGATAATATAAAATAAGATGGACTAAAGACTGTGAACTGAATTTACAACCATTCATTCACTCATTCAGAAAGAAGTAAACTGCCAGACATGGTGGCCCATGCTTGTAATCCCAGCACTCTGGGAAGCTGAGGGAGGAAGAGTACAAGTTCAAATGCAGCCTGGGTAACTTCAGAATCTGTCTCAAAAAAAAAAAAAAAGCAGGGGACATAGCTCAGTGCAAAACCCCTGGGTTCAACCCTCAGTATCGTAATCAGTCAATCAATCAATGAATTAATATATCAGGCCTTCAAAAAATTAGTTTAACAAGCAAGGCAGGAATGTAAATAGCTGATTTCAATTTAGGGATTTGTGTGTGTGTGTGTGTCTGTGTGTGTGTGTGTGCGCGCGCTTGTGGATGTGTGTATGTGTAACTAGCAATTGAATGCAGGGCCTGATACATTCTGGGCAAGCACTATACCACTGGGTTATATCCCAGTTATTTTAAATTTTATTTTGAGATACAGTCTTGCTAAGTTACCAAGGACAACCTGAAACTTGTGATTTTCCTGCCTCAGCCTCCTGTGGAGCTAGAATTGTAAGCATGTGCCATTGTATTCAGCTTCAATTTAGGGATATTAACACCAAATTGAAATGAAAAGAAACAAATAGCACATGAAAAAGAGAAAGTAAATACACAGAGAGAGGAAGCATTGAAGATGCAAAATCACAGATTAATGGGGGAAGAAGGTTTTAGAAGAAAAATGTATTAAATGATAACAAAAAATTTTTCAGCAGTCAAGAACAGGGTTAAGGTTTGGTAAAGCAGGTTGATAGTGGGTCCTGTGGACCCTTCCTCCTGTTCCAGAATGGTGCTCTACTCAGAGTATGTGTTACAGACACCTTCCTGAGGACCAACAAGAAAGTTTCCACAGGCAGCAATAACCTGCCTCAAGCTCTCAACTGCTGGGACTACAGAAGAGTGCCTCCCTTTCCCTTTTTATTCCATTCACGCTATAAGCCTATTGGTTGGTAACAGGACTTCACATCCTCTACACCAAGCGCCATGCCAAATCAATCAGTGGACTAATCTAGTTATTGTACCCTTAGTCCAATATCATACACCCACAATCCAGCCACCTCCCAAAAGCCCTACCTATGAGTGCATAAAAATTTGGGGGACATCTAGATATAAGCCTTAAAAACTACATCCCCAGTCTTTAAAAAATTATTATATTTTGAGATAGGGTCTTGCTAAATTGACTAAGTTGCCCAGGTTGGGCTTGTACTTTGATACTCCTGCCTCAGTCTCCCACAGGAGTAGCATTATAGGGATATGCCACCACACTGGGATCTTAGTTCAGTTTTAAAAAACTTTGTTTACAAAATATTCATTCACTTTGCCAGGAATCCCTCCCTTTTAGAATTCATTCTAAACAAATAATATATACAAAATCTTATTTTTAAGGATTATCACTAAAGAGAAGTTTATAATGGAGAAGGTCCTACATTGTTTAATGAATTGTTTAATGAAATGTTCAGGGGGTGCTTGCTTTGGCAGCACATATACTGAAATATTTAATGGAAGACTGGTATATCCAGTCATTAAAATCATACCGAAAATGTTGAATGACATTATAACCAAAGTCACAAATATGTTAGGCTCCAATTTATAAACACCAAAAAAAAGCCCCACCCAATTTTAGCTAGACGCAATGAGAAGATTATTTATACAATAGTGATTAATTCTCAGTACTGTAAATAATGAGTCCCCTTTTTTCTTTTTATTTTCTCTTATGAACATATTTAAATAAGAAAGTTTAAAATTAGTATCACTCATAGTCATGTAGCTATAATATTGTTAAGTTTATCAGGTATACTTCAGTAGTTTAAGATTAGACTGAAGGGTTTTACTTTCATCTGCAACCTTACAAACTTAATTTCTGCCTCATTTGATACCCTTGAGCAAGTTGGTTAACCATTTTGTGCCTGGATTTCCTCAACAGTTAAATGAGGATAATAAAAAGCTACTTTGATTTAACTCAGAAGGAGGTTGTACAGGTCAAGTATTTGTAATTCACTGATACTAGATAGAAAATGGTGCTTATCATACATTTAATTGTGACTATTATTGCACTTCTATAAATACAATGGAAACATTAAACTGAATGCCCTTAAAAAGAATATTTTTTAGTGGACTAAGAAAAAAACAAAGAGGAAATAGAAGAAAATAGTGTCTACCAAAATAGATTACAAGGGAATATTTGGTTAATTATTCAACAAGCATTTATTAATTGCCTACTATATGACAGGCCTAGGAGGGTAGGGAGTGTAATAAAGTCCTTAACCTCATGCCCTTCAGTCTGGTGGATGACCCACGTCAATTTCCAGAAAAAATCAAAGGCCACTGTCTCTAGAATCTAGAGACAAAATGCTAGTTGAGGTAAAGTACTTCTACTAAGACAGTAAAGGATAATCAAGTCTGACCTCAAAGATCAGCTGTGCCACGTACAGGAGTTAAGCCTCATCACAGAGGATAGTATTACGCATAACCTAGAGAGGTTTTACATAACCTAAACTGAAATTAGGGGACAACTGGCTGGGAATACCCCATTCATGATGGGTTTCCCAGGTAGTTACGAGGGAATTCCCTTAAGTATAGTAAAATGCTAACAATAAATATAGGGGCTAGAAAAGGATAAAGATCCCCAGTTACTTGTAGGAAAATGAAAAAGGTAGCAGAATTACTAAAATCTCCACCTTCAAAGCAGGAGATCCTCCTCTGTTAAACTTCCCTTGTTACAGAGTATTCCAAGGGGTCTGTGGTTACTATCCCCTTGAGTTCTACTGTGGTTTTTTTTGGTGTGTTTTGGTACAGGGAATCAAACTCAGGTCCTTGCCCTTGCCAGGCAGGCGCTGTGCTGCTGAGCTATACCCCCAGCTCAACTGTGGTTTTGAAAAATATACTTTCAGTACAGTAAGAGGACAGAGATTCTGATTTCAAGAGATTAAGAAATGAATAAATCTCATATGGTCTCTCTTATATGAGAAACCCAAAATATAAATGAAGAACAAAATAAAAGATAATAGGAAGTAGGGAGATCTTTTTCAAACGGGAAGGGGACCAAGAGATGGAGGGAGGAGGGTGGGATGAGGGGTCAGGGATGAAAAAAGAATTAAGAGAAGTAATGCACATATACCAACCTCCTATGAACATGTTCTCAGTATGTATTGCAAACATGTACTAATAAAAAAAGAAATAAATAAACAATTGAAATAAGTTTGAAGTCTTCCTAAAGTTTGACAGATTAAAGGAAGAGAGAGAAATGAACTGAAAGATAAATTTTGGAGCATATGGTGAAACTGGCAGAACCAGGGGCCATGACAGCAAGGAGTGGCAGCAGGCTGAAGACGTGGGACACCCATGGATTTCTGGAGGAAGCAAATTTCTGGAGGAAGCCAGAGATGGAAGGGAAGGATGAGAAGATGGGGAGTTATGCAATATTCTGATGTAGGCAAGAAAAAGATCTTGATTTTCTCCTTAAGGTAGCAGGCCGAAATTTGACTGTTTACCATTTCACTGTTAGAGAAGATAGAGAAAGAGTCCGTCATGTGAGGGAAGCAAGGTTGGAACTGCTGCTGTGTGAAATGAGAGGGAGCTATTAGGGACATAAAAAGGTGTATTGCAGGAAAACATTTTAAAGGGTACATCTCTTGGATAAATTAGGAAGCCTAACAATATCTATATACTCCTGGACCATAAAGTTTTAAAAATAGTCTTTGCAACCTCAAGACAAACTAGGCTAAGAATGGGTATTTCTACCTGAAGTTGACCAAGCTAGATTTGTGTCAAACTATCTTTGTTACTCCTGAACTTTGGGAAGTGGCATGGAGAAGTGAAATAAACATGAGCAAATCTGAACTCTGATGAATGCTGTATGGATTTAAGGAAAGAATATTCAAGCTCACTGAGCCTTAGTTTTCTCATCTGTAAAATGGATTCAATAACACTTTCCTTGAAGAGTCATATGTTCCTCAAATGTGTTTTTTTTTTTTTTTTTTTTTTTT
>NW_004955501.1:2592356-2600744 GCF_000276665.1 Chinchilla lanigera
GCTTGCCAGGCAGGCGCTTTTGCTGCTGAGCTAAATCCCCAGCCCCCTCAAATGTGTTTTAAACAGAAGCATCATGGATACACACAGGTGAAAAGAACAGACTGGCTACAACAGGAACAAACATAGTGGTAATGCAATAGAACAAGTACTTCATTATGGTCCTGATAAAATGCAAAAGACAGTTAAGCAGCTGTGGAGGTTCAGGGAAATATGGAGGAAGTGGTATATAAAATATAACTTGATGGATGGATAGGAGAAACAGGAAGAAGCTAGAACATAGAGGAACACCTGGAGGAAGACGCTTACATACTTGGGAAATTTCATCACGAAGTTGAATAGGGCTAAGGTGTGTATAAGACAAGCAGGGGATTGATGAGGAATGAGAGTGGAATCACAAGCAGGGATCAGATTGGCAAGAACCTTCTCCACATTATGAAGGTTATCATGAGGGTAATGAAGCCTCACAGAAAATAGACTGTAGTCAGAGAGGAGACTAGAAACAGAGCTCAATTAGGACTACTGAACATTTCATCCAAAAATGATTTTGCAGGGATTTCAAATTACAATCCAAAGGCTAAACCGGGCACCCTGCCTATCTTTGTATGTGATCAGGGTGTTTTTTCATATTTTTTTGTTTTTGTTTGTTGTATTTTTATTCTTATTTTTTATTTTTTTGTTTTTTTTGGTTCTTTTCCGGTGCCAGAAATCAGACTCACAACCTCGCGCTTGCCAGGCAGGCGCTGTGCCCCTGAGCTAAATCTTCAGCCCCTGTTATATTTTTAAATAGTGGGGTTTTTTGTTTGTTTGCTTATTTGTGGTGTTGGAGATTGAACCCAGGTCTTCCCAAATCCTGGACAACATCTCCATCACTGGGTTACACCTCTAGCCTTAAAGGGTTTTAAAAATAACAAATCCTTAGTGCCATATTCTTAGCACTGCAAATATTAAAATAAAAATATTTCATGACAAATAAAATTTATATCAAATTCAAATTTCAGTGTGCATAAAGTTTTATTGAATATAACAGCTCTGAATCATTTATGAATTATGAGAGCTTCTTTTGTAGAGCAGGTTTGAGTAATTGTGACTGGCAAAACCAAAAATATTCTCTGGCCCTTTACAGCAAAAGTTTGCTATCCCTTGATCTTGAGCATGAAACTAAGATAGTGGCAGTAAAGAATGAGAGATATTAAGGAGACAGCACAGGAACTTGCTTACTAGTGGGATGTGAGAATGAGGGAAAAAGATGATACATTCTCTAATTCTAGCACTAATAATAATAAACGCTTAAATGACCTTACTATGTGCAAAGCACTGATACATCTGTAAATACATTAATTTATATAATCTGCTCCACAACCCTGAAAGTAAATGTTATCATCCCCATTTTGCATATGAAGAAACTGAGGCACAGAGATCTAATAATTTGTTCAAAGTCACACAGCTAGTGTGAAGTGAGAACTAAATCCAGACAATCTGATTCTAGAATCTCTATTTCTGACAGTTATATAAATTTGCAGAAATTTGGACATCAGCCAGAAGAATAGGTTTAGAGGGAAATGGTGAATGTAGGATTTGGATAGGTAGAGTTAGAAGTGGGGGAAGAGAGACATCCAGGGGAAATCTCCAGTAGGCAGTGAGATAAGCGAGTGTGGTTCTCTGGGGTTAGAGGAGAGGGATCTGGGTTAGCGGTAAAACCAACAACCTGCCATAGAAACCGTAGGAGGGGAAGAGAAAAATTACCCAGAAGGGGCAAGAAGAGGTGAAGACTAAGAATGAAACTGAGGATCACTGCTATGTAAACAACAGAGCAGGAGGAAAGGATCCCACACACAAAAAAAGAGAAGGCGCAGTCAGAGAGGTAGGCAGCAAACTAAAAAGATGTTTTATTTCGCTGAGGTAAAGTGCGTAAGGTATCTAGCATAATAACTAGCACACAATTATGTTCAGAAATGGTAGTGGCTTTTTTTTTTTTTGGTATCTGAAATCAAACTCAGGATCATGCGCCTGCCAGGCAGGCACTGTGCTCCTGAGCTATTGCCCTGACCCCAGCTTTGACTATTGAAGTCTTGTTTAGAAGGCCATCCTTCTTTCCTCACTATGCTCTGGGGCTATTCCAATGTTTTTTCATATCCCCACATCTTCATCTCACTTTGTCTTCCATTTATTTATTTATTTATTTCTGAGGATTAAACCCAGGGCCTCCCCACTGAGCTACATCCCCACCCCTCGCTTGTTTTGTTTGTTTGTTTTTTGAGACAGAGTCTCACTAAATTGCTAAATTGCTCAGGGTGTGCTCAAACTTGTGATCCTACAATACATCTTTTTATGTCCCTAGTTAGTTCCCTCTCATTTCACATAGCAGCAGTTCCAAACTTGCATCTCTCACATGATGGACCCTTTCTCTATCTTCTCTAACAGGGAAATAGTAAACAGTCAAATTTCAGCCAGAAGCTAAGTCCTACCTGCTTGACCCAACCTGCTTGAAGGGAGGACAGTCTCAATCATGTAGCACCGAGCCCTACTGAGTTTCTTGGTGACCACAAGGCTACGCAGCCCTCAGTTTATCTGACAGGCCAGTGGAATAGTGGGAGTTGTAAAGAAATACACGTTCTCCTAAGACAGGGATTCTTAGTTAATGGAAAAATAGACATCCCCAGGGGCAAATGGGCTGTATTCCAAAAATTCAATTTTAAATGACTGTTTGGAATGCAGAATGCATTTTCCCTTAGAAACAATGCAATGAAAAATGGCAGTTATTTTCTCAGGAAAGTCCACACAAACTAGTTTAAGCCATAATATAACAAATATCTGCTAAGGCATTTTAGACTTGTGTGGAGAAGATCCCTAAGCCTGTACAACTCTGAATTATAAATAAGCTGTGTACATAGCTGCCACCCCAACTAGACTGTGAACTCTTTGAGGGCTAAAAACTGTTGAATTATTCATTTTTGTATTCTGAATGCCTGGCATATAACTGGCAATAAATGTTGGTTGCATAAATGAATGGACAAATTTAATGGGGACTTGAATAGTGTTAAAAATATCTTAGGGAATGAAAACAGTGACATTTAGTGGGTACCTTAATATGTGTGTGGCACCATGTGAGATAGCCACAAAATCAAGGTATTCTATTAAGCTACAACTACGGATAAAGACACTGAAAGCAGTTTTAATGATTGAGGTATAAAATAAATGAGTGTTAGAACCGCTAAATGTTTTTGTTGAAAGAAATAGATGTATTGATTTGAAACATGATACAGGGAAAATATCTACAGGAATTAATATAAGAAGGGAAGTGGTTCTTGAGGGGTCTAAGACTGAGGAGGGCAGCTGAAAAAGTAGAAGATGGAGGAGGAAGTTTGGTAGGTCAAAGAGGAACGGTCAAGGAGGAAAGTACAGGTGTGGATTAGATTTTGATTTAACTTTATCTGGTTTACTATGCTCTATAATTCTGGCCATTATCTGAAGATTTTTTTGTTTTAGATTAAGCGATTATTACATGCTCAAGATTTAGTTTAATTGGATTGATTTCTTTCTACAATGGTGGTAGATTAAGCGTTTGTCAAAATTTGTTTGGAGCCAGCTGTGGTAGCACATGTCTAGAATTCCAGCTACTTAGGAGGCTAAGGCAGGAGGATCCTGGGCAATTTAGCAAGACCCTGTCTCAAAACAGATGAAAAGAGGTACAGATGTACCACAGTGGCAGAGGGCTGATTCCCCAGTAATGAAAAAAATGCCTTTCGGTGGGGAGGGGTGTAATGGGGTGGAGATGTCAGGCAGTGAGATGAGAACCGGGAAAGGAGAGAGAGCATCACCTCTAAATGGTTTTGGTAGAGGAAGAAACAGAAGACAGAGAAAGGAGGCAGGGAAAGGAAAAAGGCAAACAACTATTTCATAACTTTATAAAGGGCCTAACCCCTTAGAAAGTCCCTCTGACTTGCTGCCAGCCTGGCCTTTGCTCTTTGAAAGCATTCTGCATTTACTTCATTTGTCCCTGAAGTGCTAGCATTCAGTCAATAAATACTTGTTGATTGATATTCTGAGTGTTACAAATCAATCCACACTTTGGGTTTCATTAAGGACCTTAGAATTCACACTGACTAATATAAGAACTGTCTTTAAATTTGTAAGATAGTTTATGTCTCTCCCTAAGAAAAAAAGCAAGCATTTGCTTTTTATGCAAGTTATGCACTGTGCATTGTTGTGCTGCCTTTGCTGACATCATATTTGTAGAAAGCCTTATTTTAACAATTGCTAAATCCCATGGTATGTCAGGCTATACGCTAAGCAATGAGGATGAAAGGCAATGTAAATAAAAGTGAGAAAACTCTGACTTTCTAACAGTTTTAACAGAGGATAGGATCCAGCAACTGTAGTTTAGTGTGGGAATTGTAATGTAAGAGGTAAGCATCTAAAAATCTTTACTGGAAAATGGATACGCAGACAACAAAAAAACCAAATATTTTCCATAATCCCACTATCCAGAAAAATATTAATATTTTGGTTTATATCTTTATAAAATTTCCAATGCATAGCTATTTAGGTGTTCAAAAATTTTTTTTGTTAATTAAGACTTCAAAAAAGTAATGTATTATGAATATCTTTCCATCTCAATAAACATACTTTATAACCTTTTTATGGCTACATCATATGCTACTATGTAGATGTACTATAACGTAAACTGTTTTCAAATTGGAAATTTAGACTGCTTCTACTTTTTAAAATAGAAATAATTAGCCGGGCGTGGTGGTGCATGCCTGTAATCCCAGCACTCAGGAGGCTGAGGCAGGAGGGCCAGCCTGCGCTACAAAGTGAGCTTAAGGCCAGCCTGAACTGCATAGGGAGATTCTGTCGTAAAAAGACAAAAAAAAGAAAGAAAGAAAGAATTACAACATATTGGCCCAGGGCCTCACACTAAAGTACATCCCTAGTCCTTTTTATTTTTTATTTTGCAACAGTGGCTCACTTAGTTGCCCAGGACGGCCTCAAAACTGTGATCCTCCAGGACTGGGGATTTAGCTCAGTGGCATAGCGCCTGCCTGGCAAGCGTAAGCTCGTGAGTTTGATTCCTGGTACCAGAAGAAAAAACAAAAAAAAAAAAACAAAAATTGTGATCCTCCTACCTCAGCCTCCTGAGTAGTTGCGATCATAGTTGTGTACCACGTTATCCGGCTACAGTGGCAATTTTTTATTTGTTTTTTGAGATAGGGTCTCTCTACGTAGCCCAGGCTGACCTTTCACACATGAGCCTCCTGCCTCAGTCTTCCAAGTGCTGGGATTACAGGCGTGTACCAATGTTGATTGCTTGAGATGAAAATGTACATGAGTGCTGAGACGAGCCTAGGAGATGTAAAGACAATGTAATGTGGTATCTTGTATGAGATTATGGAACAGGAAGAGGACATTAGGGAAAAAATGATTGAGTATGGGCTTTAGTTAATAATTCATTACCTCTGATTCATTAATTGTTACAAATATGCAAGTATGTTAATAATAGGGGAAACTGGGTATCTAAGAACAGTCTTCACTAATTCTGTAAATTTTAGACTGTTCCAAAATAAAAGGTTCATTAAAATATTTAACTTTTTATTAGTACATGTATTCAGTACATGATTACATTCATCATGAGGAGTTGGTACATATACATAACACATCTTAATTCTTATTATGTTCCCCTTTACTTCCTCCTCCCAGCCCCATAATTTTTAACTGGCATCTTGTATTTTTGTTAGTTCTGTCAACTCTAACGCTTACTTTTGGGGGGCGGCTAGGATCTCACTATGTAGTTCAGGCTGGTTTTGAACTCACTTTGTAGCTCAGGCTGGCCTCGAACTCACAACTATCCTCCTGCCTCAGCCTTCTGAGTGCTGGGATTACAGTCCTGGGATTACAGGTGTGTGCCACCATGCCTGACTCTTCAGAGTGTTTTTAAACTCACTCTGGAGACTAGGCGGGCCTCCAGCTCACTGCCATCCTCCTGCCTCAGCCTTCTGAGTGCTGGGATTACAGAGGTGTGTACCATCATGCCTGGCCCTCTAACACTTTAAATTTCAAATAAGAATCTAACAAAATATGATAAAATGATCTTAATCGATAATTTAAGAGGTTTGATTTATATATTTTTCCTAAGTATTTGGTCCAAGTACTTTATTTTCTATAAACAATTTACTTGTTTTCTTTTTAGGGGAAGGCTCAAGCACGCTAATAATTACTAGAAGGGCGTATACTTGAAGATGCTTTGCCTTTAAGTACCATAATCTATTATCAGTTATAACCAGTTTTGAGGCTAAACAAGAATTGGTTTAACTCAGACAAATGAACCATCAGTAGAATTCATCTTAATTTGGAATATGGACATCTCAAGAAATTTTTAAAAATCCAGTTATGAGAAAATCAGCAGGCTAATATCCTGCAAGTAATCACTTGTCTAGAGTGACTGCTAATTTATGCTGCCTCGGTGGAAAGCAATGGTGTTTATTTTACCCTCCGTGCTGCTTCTCTGGAGGAGCACAAAGTGTAGTATTTTGCGGGAGAACACTTTAGTCTGGAATAAAAATACAACTGAATAGTAATTATATTTGAAGACAAGCTGAGGAAAGATCTTTTACCCCCTCCCCGCAAAAAGGCAGATGGAGTTTTAGAGAAGTGTTTAGAATAGTTATTGTTTTCCAAATATGAGACTATGAAAACCATTTTGCAGCTTCACTTATTCTGCTTCGCTGCTGCTATACAAAGTAAGTTCAATTCTTACTGCTTAATATTTAAGTGCTGATTAATATGCTAGGCCTTGTGAAAAAAGGAAAAGATCCTGGGCCACACATGACCTATTGGAGGTCGCATGGGTTTTCTCCGTAGCTTATCTAGTCACTTTTTTTCCTTTTTTTTGTCTTTTTGAGACAGGGTCTCGCTATGCAGTTCAGGCTGGCCTTGAGCTCACTTTGTAGCGCAGGCTGGTCTCGAACTCACAACGATCCTCCTGCCTCAGCCTCCTGAGTGCTGGAATTACAGGCGTGAGTCACCACGCCCGGTTTACCTATTCACTTTCGGTGTGCAAAGTGCATCTACGATGTGCAAATAATGACGAGCCGCAGTGCGCCCACAAACAAGAACTGGTTCCTATGAGGTGTTTCTGGTTGTACAAAAAAAAGGTTTTTTAGTACTTTGAGAGGGGAGGAGAATCATCCGTTTAGGCTTTTGTTTATTTGTTTACTAGTCCGGAGTTCTTTGGTCTCCTGCAAAAAGGCAAAAGCTTGTTTCACCCAGCACCCAACGCTTCAAGGATGTGGTTTAATTCTAGAGCAAGAAGGGCACACATTCGTTCAGAACTAGGTCTCGCCAAGGCGGCCCCAAAGGAGCTATTTCGTTTGTAAAACAGCTGTCCTCTCCCGGGTCCGGCGCGCTCCGTCGCACGCCGGAACTCGAGCCTGGGCAGCGGGGTCACAGCCCCGGGCTTACGGACCTCAGCTGGCACCCCGGGGGCCGCGGACGCCAGCGACCACAGGGAGAGCGGGCCGAGGCCCCGCGAGCACACGCAGCCCGCGCGCCACGTCAGCGCCGGGCCGCGCCCTGCCGGTGGTCGCACGCGCCGCCCGGAGAAAGGCCGCGGGGGCGGGGCCTGGGGACGGGGAGGCCGTTTCCACACAGCACGGCCGGCTGAGGCGGCGAGAGGCCGCGTGGGGGCCGGCGCAGAGCTCCGCATGGCGCGACCCTCCCAGGCTTCAGCCGCTCCGCGCAGCGAGCAGTCTAACGTGGGAAGCGTGCAACCCATACTGGGGAGGGATGTGTCAGCTAACGAATATTTCACCACAGCCCACACGCCTAGGAGAGGGAATTTGAGAACACATGGGGGAGGGGAGGGAGACAGCCGGCGGCCCGCAGAGCGCACGCTCCGTTCTGAGAGCCGTAAGTGGGAAGCTAGGCATGCGCAGTGAGCCTGGGGTGGGCTGGCCCCGGGGAGGGCCTGGCGTGAGCGGGCTAATGTGTTTATCCGGTTTTCTGGGTGGGCGGTCAAAGCGCACGCGTAAGGGCGGAAGGCGGTGGAATCGGGTGGGGGTTGCGCATGCGCGTAGCGGGTCGGTCTCCTCGGGAGGGTGTCGAGGGGGCGCTTCGAGAAGCCGGGGGAAAAGGGAAGCGAAGGGAAAAGGAAGGGCGGGGGGAGGGGTGAGAGCGTGCTCTGCGCATGCGTGCGAGCGCTAGCGACGACGGCGGCGGGGGAGTCTCGGGGATGACAGTGGCTTTGCCCGTTGGGGTAACGGTCGTCGTCGCCGGCCAGGCCTGAGGCGCCGCACATCCCGCGTCATCCATTTCGGCCGCTGCAGCCCGGGCCCCACCGAACTAGAGAGGCGCGTGGAGTCGGGGTGAGGGCGGCGAGGCGGGGGGAGGAGC
>NW_004955501.1:2601423-2613107 GCF_000276665.1 Chinchilla lanigera
GGACTCGCACGCCGCCCCGCCGCGCTGCTGGGTGTGGATTCGGGCCGGAGGAGGGGCGTCGCGGCCCCATGTGCGGGAGGCTCGCCGCGGCTCCGCACGCGCGCACGGGCTGTGGCCGCCGCTGTGGCCGATGGTTCCGCTCTGAGTTCCTCCGGATCGCTGCCCGTTCGCCATTGTTCCGCGGCTGCCTACAAAGTTGGATCCGGATTTTTTTTTTCAACCGGGAGCCCTTGGTGTAGAAGCGTCTGCAATGAACCCCGTGAATGCCACTGCTCTCTACATTTCCGCGAGCCGCCTAGTGCTCAACTACGACCCCGGAGACCCCAAGGCGTTTACGGAGATTAACAGGCTCTTGCCTTACTTCAGACAGTCGCTCTCGTGCTGCGTTTGCGGTGAGACGCCCTTTACAATTCTCTTTTCCCTGCTTTTTTTGTTGTTGTTGTTTTGTTTTTGTCTTTTTTTAGCCTTCCGGGCAGTGGTAACGCGAACGGTTCGACGGCGGCTGGTTCCTATGCAGCGTTTGTTATTCGTGCAGCAGTAATGATCATTAGTTTCGAAAAGTCGCCGAGGGACTTGCCCGGCGTTTCAGAAAGGCAGTGAACCCTTTCGGACCGCTTTGTACGGCGGCCTTAAGATCCAAAACAGTTTAATTCACCTCGGTTGATCACGTGTTGTTTTAAACGGGTTTAAGATACGCCGACACAGTTTTTCCCCCTCAGCCCTGGCGGCAGGGCCGGGTTGAGTTCGAACGGTGCTTAAACATGGGTAAGACCTCGACGTGTAGCATGTTTGAATTTTTCCTACACTGCTGTTACGTGGGACTGGTAGTATAGTCTGATGCATCCGCAGCGAGACAATTTAGCGAGAAACTTTCCTTCCTGGGTTCTTCAACGAGTTCTTTGATGGTCACCTGCAAGCCTTGGGATACCAATGGTAACTTTTTTAGGCGCTGGGAATTTGTGCTTATTTTGTAGTTTTAGTAAGCTGTGGCCTGATAGAGGATTATTTTTTAGATGCTTTTGCTTAAAAAAATTCGTGGGTAGGATATTTTCAAGCTATTTTTAAGAGATAGAGACATGCTAAATTGTTTAATTATAAGGTCTCAAAAGGGAATCATAATTTAGGGTTAACTGGGCATGTATGATAATTACATACATGCTTTTCAACAAACCTAGAATGAAATATTAATGCGAACGAATGGGCAACAGGCAGAGCACTAGTACATGTCATTTAATATTCTTATTCTACCCCAAATTTTGAGGTTTTATTGCTCCAGCTGTTTAGTCAGCTTGAGAAATGTAGGTACTTTCGGGCTTTCACAGATAAAGAAATTTTGCAATAATAAGGGCAGAAAGCAGAAATAGCATGTATTTGAGGTTCGTCTTGAATTCTTTGTGTACCTCTGAGACAAAATGCTGAAGAGGTGTAGAAGAGGTGAAGACTGTACATGATACTGTGATCATTTAAGTAACTGAAGGAGTTAGTGATTAAGTATGAGTAGTAACAGACAATTAATACCATTATAGTGGAACAGTCACCCAGGGCAAATCAGTTAACTGCCTTGGGCCTCAGTTATTAATGAGAGCTTTGGGCTAGAATCAGTTTCAGTTTAAATTTTAGGGAGGGAAGTGTACTGTGGAGAATTTGTTTTGATTCATGATATCTCTCTGCTCTTTTTTCGCCTTTCTCCTATTTCTCTTAACCTTTTTCTTTTCTGATCAAACCCAGGATTTCCCATGCTAGCTTAGTGCTCCAACATTAAGCTGTATTCTCAGTCCCCTTCCTCTCACTTGTAATCGTTGGCTTTTTTCTATCTTTCTTCTTTCTTTCTCTTTCTCTTTCTCTCTCTCGGTCTCCTTCCTTCTCTCTGTGTGTCTTTTTTCCATCTCTTGGAATTGAATCCACAATTTTCCCATTGAAGTACATCCCTAGTCCCGTATTATATACTTTTTATTTTGAGACAGGGGCTAGCTCAGTTGCCCAAGCCTAAGCTGGGCTGAAACTTGTGATTCTCTTGCCTCAGTCTCCCAGAGGGCTGGGATTACACAGACCACTTGGAATGCTCTTTTTTTTTTGGGTGGAGGGACGGGTAACATCCCGCACAGCCCAACTTTTGGTGGTTTGAGCGCCGAGGATTGGGAGCTGCCCTGACTTCCTTCTCCACAGAGCTTTTTGTGGGGATAGGGAGAGTGAGTAACTGCTACTGTGGTAGAACAGGGAAAGAGGGTATAGAGTAACCCATCCTGTCTGCTGAAACATTTATACTGAGTGATAGCATTATCGGGTATCATACGTAGATTTTATAGGTCTCCTCTTTGGTAGGTGGGTGGGACTTAACTCTCTAAGGGGAAATGGTAGTTTTGAACGGTCTGGGTAGGGGTTTTAAGTGGCTGTCTTTCGCTTCAGGATAGTGGTGGTTTAATTGGAAACATTTTCCCAAATTTTAACTTGAGCTTCAAAGAATGGCATTTAACGTAAAAGCTATATTAAAAAGAGAGCCCTACTTGTGGCCTTTTTCTTAAACAAACAAACAAAAAACCAGTCTTGGCAACACAAGGGGGGATTTTTTCTGACAGTGGAGCGTTGTAATTTTTCCTTGCTCAAACCTCCCTCCCTCATCATCCTAGGGAAAAGATTTGTTGGTTCTACTTTTTTCCTTATGATTGAGTAACTGGCATGAAATTTCAGTAATGATGTAAGATCAGGGTTTTCCTCCCAAGTCTGGTATCCGTGGAATTTACTTATTTATTTATTTATTTTTTTTTTGAGATAGGGTCTGGATTTGTAGTCCAGGTTGGCCTTGAGCTCACTGTGTAGCCCAGGCTGGTCTCGAACTCGCAAGGATCCTCCTGCCTCAGCCTCTGGAGTGCTGGGATGACAGGCGTGTGCCATCACGCCTGGCGCCACAAGTCTAGGTATCAAGAGAAAGAAAAAACACTTATTTGCATTCAGTTCCAGCATTTAATTATTTTTGTACTAGGTACTATTCTAGACTTTCTCTCCTTAGTCAAAACCATAAACTCATATTACTGTATGTGTGTGCAGTCTTATGAAAATAATAAATATGCAGAAATAGTTTAATTTTCTTTTGGTGCTGTAAATAGGGAGTTTTATTTCAGCAGGATCGCTGATGTTTGACTCAGGCCTTGAACCACTGTGTAGCATAGGCTGGCCTTGAACTCTGTGATTCTGCTGCCTCAGCCTCCAAGTGCTGGGATTACAGGTGTGTACCACCATACCCGGCTACAAATTCTTACATAATTTTTCTGCTTAACCAAATTAGTATTTTTGCCTTTTCGAACATGCTTTTTTGTATTTCCTTTCTCTTTCCCTTATCTTTGTTCCCTGGAGTTATTTTTACCTAAAATACACTCCCTTTTCTGTGGAGGTTCAGCTCAACTCCCTTGCAGAATTATTCCTTGCTCACTCCAGCAAAAAGTTGTCTTTGTTCACTAAACCTCTAAAACCCTGTGTTCTAGCCATAAGATACTTACAGTACATGTAGTTTTTGTATTTGTTTGACTGTTCTGATGTATAGTAATAAAGTCATATTTAGAGAGAATATGTTAAGAGTACATTTTTGTGCTTCTGCTTTACCCTCTCCAGTTATTTAAAACGCAGGTTTTAATGACAGAGGAAAGTGAGAGGTCAGGGAAGGTAAATAGCCTTGCACACTTAACAATTAGGTACAAGGCTTGGGTTTCCCACTCACCATGTACTAGGTAAGTTGCTTGAACTTTTTGCCTGCTTTTTAATTTTTTTTTCCTGCTTTTAAGTTTATCCATATTTGTGTTGGCTGTGGGCTTACTTTTAAGTGGCTTGAAAAAACTTCAAACTGTCAAGAAACCTTTAAACTCAGTGGCTGTCATATGTGCTAAGTTCTTAATACCCCAGCTTTGCACAATTGAGAAAGGTAGAAGAAGGTAGGTGAGGGAAAGAGACTACTGTCAGGTCAATTTTTGTCAAACCGTGATTATTCACTGAAATTACAGGTTCTGTTATCATTGTTCTTTGAAATGTTAGTTATCACAGTTTTTCAGTTGCTTAGTATATTTAAACCTTTCAAAGCTTCTAATGCATGGAACAGCCATGTTCCAGAGAATTGATTGTACTTTCTGGGCACAGAAACAGTGACCAGAAAAATCGCTGAGTACTGTTTTAAGTGTCAGTTTCTTGCTGTTAAAAATACCTGATTTGTAATATCAGGAAGTAGAATTTCTCTTCTTTTGATGGCATGAGAAATGATAAATTATGCCTAGGGATTTTAGGTTTGCTTTAAACTTCGAAGTCTTCAAATGATAAAAGTTTGATTGATCATGTGAAATCCTGTTAGAGCTGGAAACTACTCCTGGGAGATACTGAAGAGTCCAAAGTTGATGAATATTTTTAAGGTGTTTTAATTAGAGTCTAGAAACAAAATGATTTTGACTGTGGTTGTGCTGAAAAATGGTTGTGAACCTTTTAGATGTCTAATTTTTCATTTATAAAATAGGAAGAGGCTGGAGATGGTTTCCCCTCTGACAGGATGACAAATGATGACCAGGTTTTTGTTTTGCAAGTTAAGGATTTAAATATAAAGCTTATCTTTCCTTTTCTTTTTCTTTTTTTGTTGTTTTTTTCAGATAGGGTCTTGCTGCTAAAGCACTCCTGCTCCAGCCTCCCAAGTGCTGGGATTACAGGAGTGCACGAACCACACCAGGCTTCATCTTTTGTTACTGCTACTTTTTTTTTTTTTTCCTTTTTTCTGGCAGAACTGTTTTTTACTTTTTATTTTATTGGTACATTTTAGATAAACATAATGATAACATTCATCATAGGGAGTTTGTACCTGTAGGTGATGTGTCTTGCTTCTTTTTTCCCCATTCTCCTCTTGTCCCTCAAACCCTGAAACCTTCTTTATTTACATAAGCTTTGTTTCCATGTTTTTTTTTTTTTTTTTTTCCTTCTGAAACAGGGTCTTCCAGACAGGCCCTTTTCTCACTTTGTAACCCAAGTTTGCCTCAAACTCAAGGTGATCCTTGGATGCCTCAGCCTGCTGAGTGCTGGGATTACAAGCATGCAACTCTGTGTCGGCCCTCTTTTTTTTCTTGTTTCTTTACTGCTGCTCTTAAATTTCACCAAAACATAAGTGGTTCCCTAGCCTGGCGTGGTGGCGCACCTCTGTAATCCAGCACTGGGGAGGCTGAGACAGGAGGATCCTTGGGAGTTCAAGACCAGCCGGGGCTACAAAGTTAGCTCAGGCCAGCCTGAATTGCAGAGCGAGACCCTCTCTCAAAAAAGACCAAAAAAACAGATAAGTGGTTGAGGGTGAGAGCCTTGCTTGATTTGTTTAACAGTATACAGTACCCTATGTGACTGTGTCCAGCTTAACAAGTGTTTGTTGAATAGATGAGTATTTGTACTGTAGGAAAAAGAACTTTTCAGTATCAAAGCAGTAAGGACGTGCACTAAGAATGAAGAATATCCTTTAAAATTAAATTGCATTCTGTGAAAGAGTACTTTGATTATCTGTATTTTTTTCATATTGCCACTGTTGGTAAAAACAGTTGTGGATCCACACTGGGTTGAATAGAAGAACCACACAAGGGATTAGCATGTGCCACCACACTCGGTCCACGAGAGTCTTCGTTCTGGAAGTCTGGTTCTTTTTTGGCAGAAATAATTTTGCTTTGTGCCTGAGCAGGCAGTAACTTACAAGTAGCAAAATCTGTCTGAAAATAGCAAGAATCTTCTAATATGTAATTTGAATATATAACTTTAAATGGTTTAGAATATATCTTGTCTACTTTTTTTGCTTTTATTTTCATCTGTCTTATCCATTTATTTATTTGGTGATACTAAGGATTAAACCCAGGGCATTTGGACTCAGTTACATACCAGCCCTTTTTTTATTTGGACACAGGGTCTTTCTAAATTGCTACTTTGTCCAGTTTGGATTTGAATTTGTGATCCTCCTGCTTTAGTTTCCTAAAGTGCTGGAATTAAGAGACATGTGCACAGTACCTGCCTTTTTAAAAATTTTGAGTTAGGGTTTTGTTGAGTTTCCCTGGTTGATGTGAAACTTACGCTCCTCTTTTCTCAGCCTCGAGGTACCTGGAATTACAGGTGAGCATTACACCAGGCTTGCATTTCTAGATGGGAGCTAAATTAAGGGCTCTTTGAATAATTGTGCATTTGTTATATTATTAAATTTGTTAGATCATTAAATTTATTTAACACAAATTTTAATTTTCTTATGCTACTATCATTGAAAATTTTGTGGTAAGCGTATAACAGTTAACCATCTTAATTTTCAAGTATACAGTTCAGTGTGTTAACTATATATTCATATTAGTGGAGATCACAATGTTTTCATCTTGCAGATCAGAAACATACTCATTGTCAACAACTCTGCATCTTCCCCTGTGCTCAGCCTTTGGAATCACCTTTCTCCTTTCTGTTTCTTATAAATTTGACTGTTTTAGGTACTGCATATAAATGGAATCATACAGTGTTTGTCTTTTTGTCACTGACTTATTTCATTTAGCATAATGTTCTCAAAATTTATGTCATAGTATGTGACAGGATTTCTGTTACATGTACTACATTTTGTTTATCCTTGAGTTGCTTCTACCTATTCACTGTTTTGGACAATGCTATGAGAGCTTGCTTTCAGTTCTTTTGTATGTACAGTGGTTTCCCTTTATTTGCAGTTTTGCTTTTCACAATTTCAGTTACCTGTGGTCAACTACTCTGAAAACAACGTATGGAAAATTCCGCATCATTCTAAGCAGTGTGATAAAATCTCTGTGCTGGCTTACTCTTTCCACCGTTGGTGTGAATTGCCCTTTGTGTCCAGTGTATCTACCCTGTATATACTACCCAGTATTAGTAGCCTTCTTCGTTATCACATCCACTGTCCAAGATACCTGGTGTTACAGTGCTTCTGTTTGGGTCATGCTTGTTTAAATAATGTTCAAAGTATAAGAAAAGTAATGCTGACAGTTCAAATATTCCAAAGATTAAGGGTAAGTGCTTTCTTTAAGTGAAAAGGTGACAGTTTTTACTAAGGAAAACAGGTTGTATGCCATGGTTTTTAGAAATTTTTTATTTTTATTTTTGTGCTGAGTATTAAACCTAGAGCCTTGCTTGTGTGTACCAGCGAGGCCTACTCTGTACCATTGAGTTACACCATCAGCCTCTACAAGAAAATACTTTTAGGGAAACTGCATTCATATAACTTTCATTATAGTATATATATTTTTTCATTATAGTAGATTGTTATAATTGTTTTATTGGTTCTTTGTTAATTTCTTACTGTGTTTATAAACTTTGTTATTGAAATGTCTGTAGGAAAAAACATGGGGTTCAGTACACACTTGAGTTTTCAGGTATCTGCAGGGGAACTTGGAATGTATTTCTGTGGATAAGGGTGTTACCCTATACCCAGAAGTAGGTTTACTGGATCTTATGGGACCTCTGTTTTTTGTTTTTTTTTTTTTTGGTTTTTTTTTTGGTTTTTCTCTGGTACCAGGAACCGAACTCACGACCTTGCACTTGCCAGGCAGGCGCTTTTGCCGCTAAGCTAAATCCCCAGCCCCGGGACCTCTGTTTTTAACATTTTGAGGATCATACATGTTTTTCCATGGTGGGTGCACCATTTTATAATCTCCCCAATAGTGTACATGGTTCCATTCTCTCTGATCCTTTTCTTTTTTCTTTTCTGAGATAGAATCTTGCTATGTATCCGGGTTGACCTTCAGTTGGCTGTGTAGCCCAGGCTTGCCTGGAATTTATCCTTCTGCCTCAGCCTCTTGAATGCTGGGCCCCTTTCCTTCTTTCCCCTCCCCTTCCCTGTGCCCTGCACTTCCCCCTTTGTCCTTTCCCTTCTTTCTTCCCTCGTCCCCCTTTCCTACCTGCCACCTTTATTTTTTCCCCTTCACTTTCCTCTCTCCATTCTGGGGCTTGAACCCAGGATCTTTTCACTGAGCTATATCCCTAACCCTTTTTTTTTCTTTTTATTTTGAGACAATCTTAAGTCATTAAGTTGCCTGGGTGGGGCTTGAATTTGTAATTCTCCTGCCTCAGTCTCCCAAAGTGCTGGGATTACAAGCATGTGCCACCACTCTCAGCCTTTATTTTTATTCTAAGACAGGGTTTTACTAAATTGGCCAACATTGAACCTGCTGTCCTTATGCATGAGATTATATACAGTCTTGTGCCACCATGTCTTGCAGAATTAACATTTGCTCACATGTAAAAATTTGAGAAATTTTCTGTATAGCTCTTTGGCTTAAACCAGAGGTTGGTTTACTAGTTTTTCTTTCTTGAGACTTAAGTTTGCCTCTTGTTTTCCATTATAGAAGAATTTTTTTGAAGTGTTACTGGGGTTTGAACCCAAGGAGCAGTCAGTGAGCTACATCCCCAGCCCTTTTTTTTTTTTTTTTTTTTTTAAATTTATTTTTTGTCTTTTTGAGACAGGGTCTCTCTATGCAGTTTGGGCTGGTCTTGAGCTCACTTTGTAGCCTAGGCTGGTCTCCAACTTGGAACGATCCTCCTGCCTCAGTATCCAAAGTGCTGAGATTGCAGTTTTATGCCACTATGCTTGGCCCCAGCCCTTTTTATTTTGAGATAAAGTCTTGCTAAATTGCCCAAGCTGGCTTCAGATTTAGGATTTCCTGCCTCAGTCTCTTGAGTAGCTCGTGCCCCAGTCTCTGATTTGGGAAGAAGTTAGGGAACATTTTGATTTTGTACATTAGTAAGGAAGAACAATGTTTAATAATTTTCTTGGCAGATAAACTTCTTTGACTTTTCGTTTTTGGTACTGGGAATCACGACCTCGTGCTTGCCAAGCATGAGCAGTGCCCCTGAGCTATATCCCCAACCCCTAAACTTATTTGAGATACATGTAACTGATTTATTTTCCTAAGAAAACCATCCTTTTTATGGTTTACCATGTTTTTAACATTTCCAAAGTTCTAAAGTAATTTATTCCTACTTGGGTATATTTATGCAGGCTCAAATTGCCTTTGGGAAAGGATTTTGTAAATGTGTTGTTCTGGGAGCTGATGGGGAGACAAAAGAGGTTTTGATCCATAGTCCTTTGTCATGATATAACCACCTGAGAAGTTAATTATAATTCTATTTTAAGTAATGGTTCAAGGCAGGCAGTATGGTATTGTAGAATTAGACAGGAGAATTTTGCTTCAGTCTGGTGAGATGTAGGAATTACAGGGCTTGGGCCAAGAAGAATAGTGCAGATAGGGAAATTTTCAGAAAGGTTTAAGGGAGAATAGTTGGCTTCTCTGGATTGAGACTTTTTTTTTTTTTTTAAAGATAGGGTCTTGCTATATAGTCCAGGCTGGCCTGCAACTTGTGATGCTCCTGCCTTAGCCTCCCAAATGCTGGAATTGCAGGTGTGTACCACCATACCTGGCATAGTTGGTTTCTTTGGGGAGCAGAAAATGAAGTTTTTCTGGAATGAATACTCCTTGTAAGAGAGCCCTCATCCTGTGGTAGTTACTTAGGGGCCTTGTAGGAAGCCTTGATGCATGGCTAAGCAATTTGACATTTACCTTGTAGACCTTTTTTGGGGGGGAAGGGGAGTATGCTTTGTAGGTCACCTGAATCTAAATCACTTAGGTAGTGCATTAAAATTCACATTCTCAGTAACCTTATCAGACTGATTGAATAGGAGTCTCTGTGGGTAGGGGCTTATAATAATCTGCATTTTAACTGTCTTGATGGAGAGTCAGATTTACAAATCAGTGTGTTAGTGTTTGAGAAACTAAATAGGAGAACGATACTATTGAAATTTTATTTTAGAAAAGATTAATTCGGCCGTCAAATACGCTTTAGAATAGGGAGAAGCCCACTTAGGAAAGGGTAACTGATGCATGTACATTAGAGACCTGAAGAGAATGGTGAAAGTGGAAAGAACAGAAACAATATTAGATAACCTGAAGGGACAGTTCTTCGTCTGTATCAGTGATGGTAAACTTTTTAGAGTTTTCAGTGATACAGTTTGCTGCAACACATGTGCTGCCACTGATCTGTATGGTTATCATGGTCTTTTAATTCTTTGTTCTATGCTGTGTTATACTTTGTTATGGTTGGACTTACCTCCCTTTGAATAGATTAAATATTTCCTACTCTTAAACGTACCTATAAATGTACCTAGCACAGGGCTTTCACGTAGCATATACTTGATGTACTGAATTGTGTTGAAAAACTGATAAAACCTGGCAGTGTGCTACTACATGTGCATGGGAAAAACTGAAGGGCAGAAAAGGTGACTCAGATCATACCAAAAAGTGAAGAAAGGGGTAACACTTGTTTTGGGTTGACCTGAAGAGGGTCGATTAAGTGGGCTTAACGTGTTCTTGATGGGGCCTTTCATTCATGTCTTGGTGCTGGGGAGCTCTTGCTTGTCTTCCATTGTGTGATGTTGAATAACTAACCACCAGTGGTGGTTCGGACTGCCTGATGGGAAAGTCATGCATGTACCACAGTGGTTTATGACTACATTAAAATACATAAGGACACCCAATTAAAATACTCTTCAGAGTCCTTGGTGTGGTGTAGTGTGTGTGTCTGTAATTCCATCTATTCTGGAGGTGGAGGCTGAAGCAAGAGGATTGATCGAACCCAGGAGTTTGGAGCCAGCTTTTGCCATATAATGAGGTTCTGTCTCTTAAAATCTCTTCAGGGGATTTTAAAAAAGGTAATGTGAAGGGACAAATTCTTCATCTATATCATTGATGATGAATGTTTGAAAACAAGTTAGTTCTTAGTTGTTCAGATCTTCTATATCTTACTGCTGAAATCCCTTTAGGGATTTTAGAAATATATTATTTAAGCTTGAGAGAAGAGAGGTCAGGTGCCTGGGAGAGATTGCACTTAAGGTACAAATCAGAGTAGATGAAGTCTGGGCTTGTGAAGAAAGAGTAGAAGGATGGGATAGTGTTAAATGATTTTATG
Source organism: Chinchilla lanigera (assembly GCF_000276665.1). NCBI lineage: Eukaryota > Metazoa > Chordata > Mammalia > Rodentia > Chinchillidae > Chinchilla > Chinchilla lanigera. The sequence continues at coordinate 2,612,383 of NW_004955501.1, forward strand.
GTTGTCTCAGGCTTGAAGTTACATTCTCAATCGTTTTAAAATTTGAGACAGGGTCTTGCTAAGTCTCTAAAGTGCCCAGGCTGACTTTAAATTTTGATTTTCCTGCTTCAGCCTTTCAGAGTGCTGGGATTAGAGGTGTGCACTACCAGCCTGGTTTAGACTATTTTTTCGTGGAGAGAATTCTTTGGGAACAATTCACAAAGCCTGTGGTAAAATTTGCCATTCAACTGTTGGAAGACAGTTTTTTATGTGTTTTTGCAAAGATAAATGTCACTAAGTTTCCTGTTCTGCCAGCAGCCTGGTTTCAGTTTTCTCTAGAAGTGTGGATTTTTATTTATACTTCCATGGTTGTTTAGATATGGCCGGATGAGATTATCTGTCTTGGTGACTTGGACAAACTATTTTTTTCTCCTTTGGGTAAGGTGAAGTTGGATTAGAATAGAAATATGGGCCAGGTGCTCTGAAGTGTATGCCTATAGTCTTAACTACTTGGGAAGTTGAGGCAAAAGGATTGCTAGAACCCAAGAGTTTAGTGCCATCCAGGGTAGCGTAGCATGGCCTTGTCTCTTAAATAAAGCCCCCCAAACCCACATACTCAGTTGTGTTTGACTGTATTTTTTTTTAGTTAAAGATTATTGAGGGCTGGGGATTTAGCTCAGTGGTGCAGTACTTGCCTGGTAACTGTGAGGTCCTCAATTTGATTCCTGGTACCAAAAAAAAAAAAA
>NW_004955501.1:2618783-2620794 GCF_000276665.1 Chinchilla lanigera
TCCGGTACCGGGAACCGAACTCACGACCTTGCGCTTGCCAGGCAGGCGCTTTGCTGCTGAGCTAAATCCCCAGCCCCTTTGTGGATATCATGATCGTTTAAAATTCTTACCTCCAAGATTGCTTCTTGAACAAATGGTAGGATGGTTTTAATCATTACCGTCCCCTACCTTTGTGCATGTCTTGCTTTCATTTGTTTTGTTGGTAATGATGCTAGGGATTGAAGCTATGATCTTTTGCACACTAGGCAGACTTTCTAGCACTGCGGTACATCTACCCTTTTTATATTTTATTTTTGTGACAGTCTTGCTAATTGCCCGTGTTGGCCTCAAACTTGTAGTCTTTCTGCCTTATTCTCTTGAATAACTGTGATTACAGCCATGTACCACCATGTCTGAAACATTTTTTACTTTCTGAGAGTGGCATTGAGTCTTGGTTAGTTTTCACTGATCCTCACATGCCATTTTAACTACAAATGAAGTTTAAAGTTACTTCCACTGAGGTTATTATTGATTGAAGCATGGCCAAGTGGAGGTGTTGTAGTGATGGATGGAAGTACAGTGTTAGAATTTTGAGAAATGCTCTTTTTGTTCTGTGAATTAGAATTATATGATGATTTTTTTTTTTTTTTTACTTTGCGGTTCAGGCTGGCCTCAAACTTGTGATGATCCTGCCTCAGCCTCCCAAGTACTGGGATTACAGGTGTGCACCACCATGCTCAGCTCTTACCTTTTTCAGTTATATGATGTGCTTTTATCAAAGGCCAAAACTAAGCCATTGAGGCTTTTTTTTTTTTTTTTGGTTTTTCTCCGAACTCACGACCTTGCGCTTGCCAGGCAGGCGCTTTTGCCGCTGAGCTAAATCCCCAGCTCCCTAAGCCAGTGAGATACTTTAATTTATCCTTTTTTTCCTATAGAGTATTCAAATCATTTATCTTCTTTTTACTCAAATTCTTACTGTGATTTATTTTCAACATAAGCTTTTTGTTTATTTTTTGTTTTTTAGATAAGGTCTTGCTATGCAATTCAGGCTGGCCTTGAACTCACTGTGTATCCCAGGTTGGCCTTCAATGTGGTGATCCTCCTGCCATAGTCTCCTGAGTGTTGGGATTGCTGGGATTACAGGTGTGTGCCACCATGCCAGGCATTTGACTGCATATAAGCTTTATTATTTATTTATTTATTTATTTATTTTTGCTTTTTGAGACAGGATCTTCCTATGCAGTTCAGGCTAGCGTTGAGCTCACTTTGTAGCCTAGGTTGGCCTCGAGCTCAAAATAATCCCCCTGCTTCAGCCTCCCAAGTGCAGGGATTACAGGCGTGCGCCACCATGCCCGGCTGCACATAAGCTTTAAAACGTTTTGATTCATTTTTAGTTTCATTGTTGTTCATACCTAATTTACCCATGTTACATTTTAACCTATTAGACATTAATAAATTTTGCTAAACATTTTAGCCATTCTCATTTTTATTCTTTCTTGTGCCTCCTCCCCCCCCCATTTAATTTCTAGTAATCTGATCACAGTATTCATGGGATTAAATATCCCATGAATCAAAAAATTTGTGCTTCAGAAGTAATTAAGACATAATTTACTTGGTAGTCTGTATGACAACATAAAATTTATAGTATGCTAGCCTTTTAAAATGGAGTTTTTGAGTGAATTAGCAATTCCTTTGTTCAAATCAGAATCAGCTGTGTAGTTAGAAGTGCCATCCTTTTTATGCTGAGAAGTATGCATTTCTTGTATATAGACAGAGAAGCTGATTTGAGGCCAAGTTATATTTTTATTTTAGTCCTTTGTCTGCCTGCCTGTCTGTCTGTGTCTGCTTGCCTGTCTGCCTTCCCACCTTCCTGCCCACCCACCCTCCGTCTTTTCCTCCCTCCTTTCCTCTGTCCTTTCCTCCCTCCCTCTCCTCCCCTTTTTCTTTTCCCCTCCCCTCCCCTTTCCCTCCCTTTTCCCTTCCCTTCCTTTTCCCTCCCTTTCCCTCCCCTCCCCTCCCTTTCCCTTCCCCT
>NW_004955501.1:2620894-2632692 GCF_000276665.1 Chinchilla lanigera
GCAGGAAGATTGCTGTGAGTTTAAGGTCAGCCTGGGATACATAGTGAGTTCAAGGCCAGCCTGAAAAACACAGCGCAGCAAGACTCACTCTTAAACAAAAAAAAAATCTAGAGTTCATATAACAATCCAGATTTAGGTATCTTCTGGAAAATTGTCAGGCCGCGCAAAAGGGGGTTGACATTCTCTTATATGCCATCATTGGCTAGAGTTGAAAGAATTTTTATTCCCTTTGAGTATAGGGGTGTGTCCTCTTGAATTCACCAGTGTTCACACGCAACCTTTGACACTTTTCTTTCCTTTACCTGCTTGTCCCTGTAATTATTTGGGTGTGTAATCCTGAGGAATGGAGGATTTACAAAGACTTTCTTTGCTTTAGACTTATTTCAAACTATAGAATTCTGATTCTGATTTTGGGAACCTGAATTACTTAGCAAAGCCTTGTTACCTGGATAAGAGTTAAGATTGCACTGTCAGATAGTAGTTGTTCGTAATGTTTTTGGTCACTTAAAACAAATTAGGTATTAGTTGTTCAGATCCTCTATATCTTGTTTCCTCTTAGTTCTATCAGTTACTGAGAGTGATGCTAAAGTCTGTGAGTTTCTGAGTTTCTTTCTGGGGTTTTTTCAGTTTTTGCCTTATATTTTGATGTGCTTTTATTAGGTATGTAAAACATTTTTGAACAATGGAATAGTATGGTTTACAATAACTTATTTTTTATTTTAAAGAAAAAATAATTTCAAAACAATAGGGTAGCAATGGTTAATACATTGCATATTGTTATCTTTAAATTAGTTACTCAGAGTACAAGATATCGGCATTTAATTGTCCAAACAATATTAGCACAAACCTTTCTTTTCAGTGAACTAAGAGAAATTAGTAGGAGTATCACTCTTAACTATCTTTATTTTTTTTTCCTTCTTTCCTCCATTCCCCCATCCCAGTTCATCTTTCCTTTTAAAGTTTCTTCCCATTTTAAAGTATCTCACAGTAGGGAGACAATACGATGTTTATACATTTCCATCTGGTTTATTTCACTTATGAGTATGATCTCAAGTTGCATCTATTTACCTATAAAAGTCTCCAGTTTATCTTTCTTATGACTGAGTAGTACTCTATTGTATAAAGACCCACATCTTTTTTACCCATTTCTTGGTTGATAGACGTTTGGATTGTTTCCAAGATTTAGCGATTACAAACTGTGCTTCTGTAAACAGGAGTGCACATATATTGCTGTAGTACAATGTTTTTAATATTTCTAGGAAGATACCCAGAAGGGAAATTGTTGGGTCAAATGGGATCTTCAATCCTAGTTTTTTGAGGAATCTCCACACTGATTTCCATAGTGGTTGCATCCATCTACACTCCCACCAACTGGAGGAGGGTTCCTTCTTCTCACAGCTCCTTGCAATAACTTAATGTTTTTGTCTACTAAGTCTATTGTTTCTGGGTTTGCTTTTGATTTTTCTTCTGCTTACATTGATTATAATTTCCTGTTTTTTTTTGTTTTTTTGTTTTTTTTTTTTTTTGAGACAAGCTTTCGTTCTGGGTGACCTTGAACTGACTATGCAACCCATCCTGGCTTCAGATTCGGGCTGATAATCTGCCTTAGCTTTTTTTCCATGTGCTGGGATCCAGGTTTGCACCACCATGCCCAGCTATTCCTGCTTTTTGTTATGTGTGGTTAATCTTGATTGGATGCCAAATATTTTACCATGTAAAATTTTACTCTACTGTTAATATATTTCTGTATTATAAATATTCTTGAACTTTTGTTGGGGGGTGAGATTAAGTACTTTTGGAGACTGTTTGACTCTTTTGAGACTTGTTTTTAAACTTGTTAGTCGGGACCAAAGGAGCCTTTAAGTCTATGGGGTAATTTTCCTGCACCACTAAGGTAAGAACCTTCTATTTGATGCTTTGTGAATTACAAAGTTTCTTACTCTGGATGGTGGGAGCAGGAATTATTCTGTGTTTTTGTTCCCTCTGATCCTTTCTTGGGGTTCCTGATAGTTTCCTCAAAATCAGCTGAAGACTTTAATAGGGAGGACCTAGTGCAAATCTTGATCTCTTTTCACTGTATATCTCTCAGTCTCTGGTACTGTGTCCTGGGAAGTGTACCTGCCTGGATTCATAGCTCTGTCTTTTCTACTCAAGGAGATTTCCCGGCTTTGTCCTGGTTCTCTTTGCCTGCTGTTTGGCCTGAAACTATCATCAGTTAGTGAGCTAGGACAGTTGTAGGGCTTACCTCATTTGTTCCCTCTTTCAAGAGTCATTGTCCTGTGCTATTTAAAGTACCCATTATTTGAAAACCATTGTTTTGTTCAGTTTTTGTCAGAAGAATGAATCTGATTAAATCATTTTGTCTGGAAGCAGAGTAAGATCATACATCATACCTATTCTGTTTAAAACAGATCCATTAACCATATGTGATTTCAATTTTATTGCATTTAAAACTAAAAATTTATTTATTTTTTGTTGAGTTCAGGCATTCTTGAACTCACCATGTAGCTCAGGCTGGCCTCGAACTTGTGGCCATCCTCCTGCCTCAGCCTTCTGGATACTGGGATCACAGCCATGTGCCATCATTCCTGGTTTAAAACTAAAATTTTAGAGCCAGTTTTTCAGTTACACTTAGGTTGGTTTTATAGTTACACTTTCCTACATTTCTAATGCTCAGTGTAATGCTACATTGGTTAGTCACACATGGGCATTGGCTATCTTACTGGGCATGGCAGATATGGAAGATTTTTATCATTGCATAAAATTCTACTAGACGGTACTATAACAATTAAATAATTTTTTTCTTTTGAGACAGAATCTTGATAAATTGCCCAGGGCTTGAACTTGTGACCCTCCTGCTTTAACCTCCCAGAGTGGTGGGATTACAGGCATGTACCACCATGTCTATTTTTTGTGTTTTCATCTTAAGTTTTTAAAGATTTTGATTTTAAAACATTAAGCATTTTGAGGGGGTCATACTGGGGATTGAGCTCAGTGATTTTGCATTGAACTACATCCCCAGCCTCTTTTCAATTTATTGCTTTGGGTCTCACTTTTTTTTTTTGGTACAGGGAATTGAATTTAGGACCTTGCACTTGCCAGGCAGGCGCTGTGCCATTGAGTTATATCCCCTGCCTCTGGGTCTCACTTTTAAGTTACTCTGGCAGCTCCAATTTGTGATCTTCCTGCCTCAGCCTTCCAGTGCTGGGATTACAGGCACGCACCAGTATACCCTGCTTGGGTAATATTTTAAAAACATTTTGATGGAGTTACAAAGATTATTGGAGCTCAGCACTTAACAGTTTCTTGAGTTTGTTGATTTGGGCTAGAGAGGTGTTCTACAGTGTTTCTGTAGTAACAGATTTCTGTTACTTAAAAAGCAAGATGAAGTAATTTATTTTTCTTTTCCTTAAAATAAGATGTCAGTGTATGAAATTTGAAGATGTGTCAAATGAGCATTGGGAGTACTGGGGATGTGGCTTGGCGGTAGAGTTCTTGCCTTGCATGCTCAAAGCCCTGAGTTCAATCCCCAGCCTCACCAAAAAACAAAGTAAAAAAGCATTGGGAGTAAATAGTGGTCCTATAATTGATAGTGGTGTCAGTGAATTCAGCTGAAACTTATTTACCATGAAGATTTTGTAATTTTTTAGCCCTATATTTTGTTACTGTTTAGTTATATTGTTTCATGTTGAGTCAGTTGAACTATCGGTTGGAAACAAAAAACAGAAAATTGAGTTGATATTGAAATACTAGATAATGAGCATAAAAATGTAAAATTCTAAATATTTGGCTCATGATTAACTCTGTAAATTGTTAGTTTGAACTAACATCTTGTATCTCAACAAGGTGTTGCTGATACTTAAAAAAGCCATCTAAAAAACAAAATACAGTGCTGCTATGTCCTTTTTTAGAGCATAAAGACTATAATTACAGTATGATATTTGAAGAGTTTGCAGATACCAATCTGAAGCTACCTTTATTTCACCATTTGCTAAAAAACACAAAAATGGCTAACAATTTTTTTAGTAAATAAAGTAAAAGAATAAAGTGATAATACGGGTCATATTTTTGTCACGTTTGTGCATAATAATATATTTTAGCCCTTTTATTTTATTTATTTTTACCCAGGGTGGGTTTGAACTTTGAATTGTGTCACCTCGGTCTCCTGAGTACCTGTTATTACAGGAATGCACTCCCATGCATGGCTGTTAGTCATTTTGATGCTGAGACTTTTCTGATTTGGCTAGGGGAGCTGTATGCTGTTCCAACCCTGAGTACTGGGGATTGAACCGGCTGTCTTTGCACTAAGTTATACTCGCAGCCTGTTTTATTTGTTTATTTTTTAAAATTTTAAGACAGGGTCTCATTAAGTTGCCCAAGTTGCGTTGAACTTGTGATTTTCCTGCCTTATCCTTCTAGAGTGCTTGCGTTATAGGCATGTACTACCTGAACCTGGCTTGATCTTATCATGAGTTATAAACAGATTGTCATTGGCTGACCTCAAATTTACCATCCTACTTCCTCAGCATCTCCAGTGCTGGGATTACAGGTGAGAGCCACCAAATACGGTTTAGGGAAGCTTTATACATACTCCTGGGCAGCAACCTCAGATAAGAAGTCAAATACGGAGTAGGTTGCATTGGTGATGAATGACAGTAGTACTGCCTTGGAATATTCCTTATGTGATACTGGTAAGTGCACATAATAAAAAGTGTTTTGATAATTTTTTGTTTTTTTGATAAATTTAAGCAATGCCGTGTTAGGAAGTTTTTATGGATGGCTCTATCATTCAGCTTTAAAGATGCTGATGTACTTTGGGATGACTTTGCAAGAAGGTAATAAAGCAAAACCTGGTTCTTTGGTATGCCATTTTGGGAAATTTGGATTTGTATTTATATTGTTGATTAGTTGGTCAGCTAGGAATCAATATAATTGTGCTTTATTGGTCAGCCTCTATTATCTTCTTGGTAATAATTTTATGAACAACTGTCATTGGGTTGGTAAAACATGAAAATAATGGAATATCACAAAAATAGTTTGTAACCACAAACAATTTGTAAAAGTCTCTCCTAGTTAATTATTAAGATAAATGATGTCTGGCATTCTATTCTAATTCTTACTAGAATATGAAACGAGGGATGACCTAAGTTTATGGATGTTGTGGGCCTGAGCAGTTAAACACCATCCATTTAATAATTTGTGGTGGGTGTTTTGTTTTTTAATAATGATAGTTAAATGGTGAAACTTACCTTATACTGTATAAACTACTGATTTACCACCCTGGCTACCAGAATGTACTTTGTCATAGTTGTAGGTTAACCAAAGAAATAAAAATTTAAAGAAACTGAGGCTTTAATATTCAGATGTTCAGGGAAGAGTGTGGCTTGACATTCATACTTTTAAAATTGCAATGTTTAATTGTTCTTTTTCTTCACCCTTAATCCCTTATAAAATTGTCATATACATTTAGCAATCACTGGTGTCTCAATGTAGTAGAACCTAGTTATTTAAAGTAGTAGAATACATTTTAAATAATTGCTTGGCCAGGTGATCAAAATACTTCATTATATCACCCTTTTTAGTGACAAATGCATATCTGTCATACTGTTTTACTTCCTTGTTTTTAATTAAAGTTTATATTTTCCTGGCATACTGCAATTGTTTGTGTTATATATTTTTTAATGTCTTTATTTGGTATTGCTATGCTAGGAATTGAACCCAGGGCCTCTCTGCGGCAGGCAAGTGCTATGTCACTGAGCTGCATCCCTGGCACTTGTTTATTTTTTAGACAGGGTCTCCGTTTGTAATCCAAGCAGGCCTTGGACTCCGGAAATTCTCATATTTCAATCTCTGAGTGCTGGAATTATAGGTGTGTACCACCATACCCAGTTTGTGTTAGATGGTTCACAGAAAATAGTTCATATCTGTGAATGCTGAGTGATTAAGGATATATAAAGGGTTGATGTTCTGGGCATAGCTGCTTGATTATTTGAGTAGTTTGTGGTGCATGAAGTACACTTGTTACTTTACTACTAAAATAGACTTGCTATCAGTTTAAGGGAACAGATTTCAGGTGCTATTCAATCAAAAATTTAAAGAAAAACAGGTCTGGTGTAAGAAGCTCCACTAAGAGTAAAATGGCTTCCCTGGCCTAATACTAATTTTTCCTTAATCTGAGTTTATTGTTTATAGTGAAACAACAGTCATGAATGTTGCCTAATGAAAGTTTTTTTTTAAAGAGGTTTAGATTTTCATATATGCTGTAAAGTCTCTGTCAAACTCAAGTTTTGCTAGAATGAAAGTAATCTTTTGAAGAGTTAATTTATTTGTGCACATTTGCTAAGTGATACATGTCATCTTTTTATGGTATAGTCATTTTTGTTTTTAGCTGAATCGAAAGATCACTTCTTTCCATGTAATGTATCAAGAAGATATCATACTAGTTATTTTTCAGAAAAATATTTACATCTTTATTTGGGGTATAATTTTGGTATGGAAAATCAGAGATGTAAAACAAGTTGGGAGATGCTTTCTTAAGTGATAGAGAGGCAGGCTCCCCAATAATTATTTACATAAATGATGGAGAAAGGACAGATATTTTATTAAATAGAGATAGTCTAAATATCTGACTTCATTTGGAAAAGATGTAAGAATGGGTTGGATTATGAAAAGATGATTGCTCAGGCCCTGTCTCAGACTTGTTACTGACAGAAGTGTATATTTCCAGTCTTAATTCATATTTTTACTGGGTGTGGTGATATATGCCTACTCTGAGTTCCAAGCCAGCCTGGGCTACATAATGAGTTCAAGGCTAGCCTGAATATATAGCGAGACCCTGTCTCGGAAAAAAGAAAAACAGACTGATACATACTTGCATATGGCTTGTATAGGAAGTCTAAGTCTATGCTAATTATGATTCAGATTCAGTATACTGTAGTTATACTCATACCAGAAGAGGAATACAGTGTAATCAGGGTTTAGTTGAATTTATCAGCATGAATTTATTGCCCTACTGGAACATTTTATAAATGAATCAATTTTATATATGAATACCATAAGTAATGCGTTCTGAAATATATCACTCATGGAAACTAGTTCAGTCTTATGAGTTTAGTATGTAGCTGTATATATTATATGTGAGTATGTAATACATATATAGTTAAAAAATCTGACATTGTACATTCTTGGACTGTTAGTGTAGGCTGAACTTCGTTATTTATTTGGTTCTGTTTTATAAGAGATAACAATATAATGCTATATGGCATACATTAGTGTTGGTGAACCTGTGGCTGCTATGCTGCAGTGGGCTATTTGTATCATTGAAAGCTAAGAGGTTTGTCATCACAGGGCTGTATGTTTATTTGAAACATTTATGGTTAATTTAAACAATTGTGGTCATTATAAAGAATCTGTGTAGAGCTATTGCAGCTCCAGTCTCTTTGTAGTGAGGATTTCCTGACCCTCACAAACCTGTTAAGAATACACCCCTCCTCTTCCTTCCAGTCTTGCCTTACCTCACTGTATATTGTTGCCACTGTCTATTCCTGTTTCTTCTTTCTCAAAAAGGCTTTTGTTTCTTTGTATGGCTCACTTTCAGTCATCAGTCATTCCTTTTTGATATGTGGAAACAGGTTAAAATTGTCTTAGCAGATGTTGTAGATTGAACAGAATTAGGGATGATGTTGGATAGATATAAAGAATACTAGGCTGGGAATCTAGTAACTCTAGCTTCTAGTTCTGATTTCCAGCAACGAGCTTTGTAACCCATGAAGACTCCTCTTGGTTGAAATGAGATAACAGAGCAATTGATTTCCAAAACCACGCCCCAAATCTAATGTTTTATGATTGATTCATCATATATATGTGTATTACATGCCAAAAATGGTTACAATACAGAGATAAGGAAATTTTTGGCCTTGAGTAAGACTTAGCAATGTACCTGTACACGCTATAACTTGATTTTTTTTTTATTCCCCTACCGTCCCTTCAACTTCTCTTTCCCTCATTTACAAAAGCTTTGTTTCCATTTTTTCCTTTTCTCACTTTTTTCTTTTCCCTTCCTTCCTTTCCCCCGCTCGTTTCCCTAGGAGTATAGATTTTTTTTTTTTTTTAAGCTTAGTTATTGGAGGTTTGAGTGTATAGAGAGAATGGGTTAGGGGCTGGAATCTGGAAGTCCTTATATATCATCCCAAAATTTTTGTAATTTAAATCTAATTTAAATCTTGTAATTTAAATCAAGGCTGCTTGAAAGGTTTTGAAAAGAAAGGTACAGTATATAATTAAATTGTGTTTTAGAAAGATCACTTGGTGGCAGTGTAGGCCATAAATTGCAGCTAGTGAGGTTGAGGAAGGGAGATAAGCTGAAAAACTCAGTATTCAGAGTGAGAACTGGTGAGGGTTGAATTAAGGCAAGAGTAGTCCTTGGCATAAAATCTTGAAGGGTGGAACTGGCAGATTGAAAAATCTGTATGCAAAGAGACTAAATGTGGAATGGAGCTGAAGAGGAATCTGGATGATTTCAATGTAGCTGTTTTGATGGTGTCAGCATCCAGAAGAATAAGGGGTGCAAAAGGAAGACATTCATATTTGCTTATATTAAGCTTGAGTTATCTGGGTTATCAAGAGAGGCTTGAGATTTTGAGTACGCAACAGATAATGTGGGTCTGAAGCTCAGGAGAGGGCTGGAGACAGATTCACAAGTTACCAGGGTATAAATGATAGTTAAAACAGCTTTATGGGCAAATCACATGGGAGTGTATAGCACCTGGGCATGGTGGCACACACCTGAAATCTCAGTACTCTGGGAGGCTGAGGCAGTAGTATTGCTCAGCCTTGGTGACTTACCAAGTCCCTACCTCCAAAACAAACAGCAATAACAAAAACAAAACAAAATATGTGTAAAGCACTTTTAAATTTTGGATGGTGCCATATACAGGTCTTACAGAGGGAAAAGGTTAATGATTCCAGTAAGATTTTGTGCAACAATTGTGTCTGTGCTTGTGTATTATCCAATTTTTAAAGGAGCCTGTGACCCAGTAAAGATTACTAGGAAATACTGGAGTGGAGTGAAGAGAGCAGACACTATGAAAGAAGCATGGGAAGTACTGAAACTAAGACAGGGTAGTAGGATGTAGAGAGGATAGAGGAGACAATATTGTTAGGGAGGAAAGGAAGAGAACATTTCAAGGAAGATTGGGCATCCAGAAATGCTCATTTAGTTTGGGACTAGCAATATTTTCTTCCAGAAGACAGATTATGAGGAGAAAGTTCAGCATATAAGTAACTGGAGGAGAGTAGCTGTTATAGAAAGAGGTTGAAGGTAGGAGAGAAGCTATGGAAAAAAATCACAGGGACAATTAGAGAAGGGAAAAAGGGAGCTTAGAGCATTAGAGAGATAGGAAGCTATATCAGTAGGAGGGAGGAAGAAATGAGGAGGTGATTGATTTTGTTTGTGCTTATAATGGGGGAGTCTTGGAGAGGGAGAATATATAAATGTATACAGGTGCATGAAAAAATTGAGGAAATATCCAAGCTTTTATTGGACTTTGTTATAGAAAATTTCAACACAAAGTAATACAACTTGTATACCTGTTACCTCAGTAATTAAAAATACTGAAATGTAAGACATTTGATTTATCCTTTATAAATCTAGCCATAAAATCAAGAATCATCAAATTCTAGTGCTGTAAAAATATGTAGGTACGTAGTCATTTTATAGTTTAAGAAATGGAGACCTAGGCCACTTTAAAAATGAACATCATTTTTTTTAGTCTTAATAAAAAAAAAATCACTGGGTTTTGAAAGTTACAAATTATTGTGTGGATATGATGGTGTCAACCCAAATCCGTATTTTTAAAACTTGAAGGACTTTTGATTTGTAATAGAACAATTTGCTGAACTTTAAAGTATTTAACATGTGTCCATTTTTCATGGTTGTAAGAGTTATTCAGCTAAATGCTGAGTGGTAGCATCATGTAATTTAATAAAAGAATGATTAATTTGTGTAGTGCCAGACATACAGAACATTCATCATTAGAGCATCTTTGAGGATGAAACAAAGATCGTATCTTATAATTTGCTTCCCTCATCATTGTTAGTGTTCTGCTGCCTCATTTTTGTTACCTTTGTAAAGGGCTTTTCCTGTCCCCTGTCCTCCCTCACCCCTACTTCATTTGAGATCAGTCTCACTTTTTTTTTTTTTTTTTTTTAAATGGCAGGGTCTATGTAGTGCAAGCTGGCCTTGAACTCCCTGGTTATGTAGCTCAGACTGGTCTTGGAACTAATGATGATCCTCCTGCCTCAGCCTCCTGAGTGCTGGGATTATAGGCATGAGCTACCACACCCAGTGTGGCTAAGATTCTTGTTTAGCTTTTCTTAATTTGGGATATTTTAAAATATGAGTAAGTTTTTTTCTTTTGATCATACTGTAGAAAATGGAAAGATACTGAAACAGATATGGTTAGATTGAGTCTTTATTTAAAAAAAAAAAAACCTTTATTAAAAATAGGAAAAATTCACCTGGCAGAATCTGACTACATTCCTGGACACTATTTAAAATTTTCTGTCTTCAGCATTTGAGAATGCCTTTCCGTGATTTAATGTTCCACTTGTCATTATCCAGTCAAATGTTTTGTCATGTTTGAAATCCAAGAGTATCACAGCAATGTGATTTGGCAGAGTTTTTGTTGTTTTATACTAAAGCTTGTATTTTTTTTTTCTCCTGTGTTTTCTTTTTATATTTGTGACTGTAGGTGTACTTAAGATGGTCAATAAAGTTATCTGGGATTTAGGAATGGCAGATGAAAAGGAGGTGCTGTCTAGAGACTTCAGTAGTAATTGCTCAGGAAGTTGGCTTCCTGAGCCAATCAGTATTATAAGTGAATCTAGAAAAATCTTTTTTTTTGAGTATTTGAAGATAACCAGTTTAGTGCCTTTTTCATAAATTTGTTTACTTTCGGGGCTGAGTGGTAGAGTACTTGCCTAGCATTGATGAGGTTTTATGTCAAGTCTCTACCACTGCCCCCTAATTATTTATTTCAGTAGTAATTAAAATCTTACGAATATTTCATTTTGCAAATAATGTTTTTGACACCTTTAGTTTTTTATCTTTTTGTCTTAAGACCTATGTGTTTCTCTAATAGCTGTTTATTTTTTGAGAGAGGGTCTCCCTGTGTAGTCCAGGCTGGCTTTGAATTCATTATGTAACCTAAAGTGGGCTGGAATTTATAATCTTCCTGGCCTTAGCCTCCTGAGCGCTAGAATTTTGTGGTTGTGTGCCACTATACCTATCTCTAATAGCTCTTTATTTTCTGATTGTTTTTGGTGTGGGTCCATTGGTTGCAGGCAGTTTCAGGCTGTGATAAAAAACATTTTATTGAGTTATTATGTGGAAGTGCATTTTTATTTTTATTTTGAGATTGGATGTTGCTAAGTTGTCCAGGTTGGGCTCCAATTTGCAGTCCTCCTGCCTCATGTTCCCACAATGCTGAAATAACGGGTGCACCGCCATGCCCATTTTAGAAAATGTATTTTTTGTGATCTCTTCTGTTCATTGTTGCTTTTATCAGCAAAAGCAAAACCTGCTTTATGATTTTTGTAGGATGCTACATGTTTTATAGTTGTTGTATTCTGCACTGCTCTACTTTTTCCTGATTATTATTTTGGTGAAACTGGTTGAGATACTTTCACAAAAACTGATTTTTTTTCTCTCAATGTTTTTCCAAGTGTTACAAGATTATTTCAATTTTGTGGATATCTTTTTTTTGTTTGTTTTGTTTTTTTGTTTTTCTCCGGTACCG